>NW_024741189.1:2894454-2902421 GCF_018991925.1 Homarus americanus
TCGCGTGAAGGTTGAGTACGCTCTCTGTGCTCGCCTCTCACCCTCACCCTCTCACCCTCACCTCTTACCCCACCTCCTCACCCTCAGCCTCACCCTCACCCCTTAGCCTCACCCTTTACCCTCACTCTTCACCCCACCTCCTCTGCCCTCCCACCTCTCAGCTTCCACCTCATCCTTCACCTTCTACATCTCTACCCTCACCCCCTACCCCACCTTCACCCTCACCCTCCCCCATCCTTCATTCCCCATTCTTCATCCTCCTTCACTATCCACTCGTCATTACATTAAAAGTCATCGTCATCTTGAGGTGGTCCTGTCGCAGCTCTCATTCTTGGACCCTTAAGTTTAGCTCCTCCATTGGCCATCATCCCTCCAACACCTCCACCCCCTCCTCCTCCTACAGCGACTTCCGGGTACGTCTGGAGGCCCCATTAGATCCAGATCATGTCCATCCAGATCAGAGTCGCCAGCACCATCCAGGTTGAGTTCGGAGTCGGTGTCCAGGGATTCAGAGTCCAGTCTGCCCACCATATTACCGAAGACCCGATGGCCCGGTCCAGCTGTGGGGGAGAATGTGGGAGTTAGTTTAGGTTAGGTTAGGTTACATCAGCATTATTTAGGTAGTTTATCTGAACTATAGAGGCTTAGGTGCCTAACCTTCAGGTGATCCATTTCTGCCGGTGTGGATAAAACAACACCTGTGATAAATAATTAGTTATGAGGTGATGGTCAGTGACGGTGGTGACTGTGTGGGCAAACTGATGACCCGTACATGAGATAAATGGATGACTCAGACAGAACCATTTGACACACAAAAACTTCGTCTGGGATCACCAAAAGGAAACTTCCTACACAACTGACAACATAAACGATGGTTACAACTCCTCTCACTTAACCTCTTGAGTACGATGGCTTAATCTCGTTATGAGTACAGTGTTATTGTACTCAAGGGGATTAGCCATTGTATTCAAAGTATTAAAAAAGATACATAAGGGATTAAATATTGTACTCAAGGGGTTAACGTCGTCGTACTCAAGGGTAAAGATATTGTACTCAATGGACGGATTCATCATATCAGGCACATGTTATTGTCATACTCCTTCACCATCACTCCTCCACCACCTCCAACCAACCCACCCAACCAACCACCCAACCAACCCCAACCAACCCCACCACATCCCAACCAACCAACCACCACCACCAACCCAACCACACCCACCCCACCAACCCAACCAACCAACCAACCCAACCAACCCCAACCCCAACCCACCAACTCCCAACCCAACCCCACCAACCAACCCAACCCACCAACCAACCCCAACCCCAACCAACCCAACCCAACCCAACCCACCACCCTCCAACCAACCCAACCACCCTCCACCACCCACCCACCACCACCCTCCACCCACCCACCACCAACTCCACCCACCCACCACCAACCCAACCCCAACCCAACCAACCCAACCCAACCAACCAACCAACCACCCAACCCAACCAACCACCAACCCACCCACCCACCACCAACCCACCCCCAACCCAACCCACACCAACCACCAACCTCCACCACCCACCAACCCATCCACCCACCACCACCCCCTCCACCCACCCACCACCACCCTCCACCACCCCACCACCACCCACCACCCAACTCCACCACTACCCCTCCACCACCCACCCTCCTCCACCACCCACCAAACCACCTACCCACCACTCCCTCCACCACCCAACCACCAACCCAACCCCACCCAACCCCACCCCAACCAACCCACCACCACCACCCACCAACCAACCCAACCACCCCAACCAACCCAACCATCCAACCACCAACCCAACCCAACCACCAACCCTCCAACCAACCCACCCAACCACCCACCCACCACCACCTCCCAACCACCCACCACCCTCCACCCACCCACCCACCACCCACCCACCACCAACTCCACCCACCCACCACCACCTCCACCCACCCACCACACTCACCCTCCACCCACCCACACTCACCCCTCCACCTACCCACCACCCACCCCCTCCACCCACCCACCACCACCACCAACCCAACCCCAACCAACCACCAACCCCAACCACCAACCCAACCCACCCCACCACCACCCACCCAACCACCAACCCAACCCAACCACCACCAACCCAACCCAACCAACCCACCAACCAACCCAACCGACCCACCAACCCACCCACCACCACCCACCCACCCACCACCACCCAACCCACCCACCACCACCTCCACCCACCCAACCACCACCTCCTCCACCCAACCACCTCCACCACCCACCCACCACCTCCACCACCCACCCACCACCCACCCACCACTACCCTCCACCCACCACCCACACACCCAACCACCAACCAACCCACCCAACCACCACCCACCCACCCCAACCACCATCCAACCAACCACACCCAACCACCCAACCCAACCAACCAACCCACCCAACCACCAACCCAACCACCCACCCACCACCACCCTCCACCCACCCACCACCACCCCCTCCACCCACCCACCACCACCCTCCACCCACCCACCACCACCTCCACCCACCCACCACCACCCACCCACCCACCACTACCCTCCACCTACCCACCACACCTCCACCCACCACCACCTCCACCACCCACCCACCAACCACCCCAACCACCACCCAACCCATCCAACCACCAACCCAACCCAACCACCAACCCAACCACCAACCCCAACCCACCCAACCACCAACCCAACCCCAACCACCACCCACCCAACCACCCACCCACCACCCACCCACCACCACCCCTCCACCCACCCACCACACCCCCCTCCACCCACCCACCACTACCCCTCCACCCACCACCACTACTCCCTCCACCTACCCACCACTACTCCCTCCACCTACCCACCACCACCCTCCACCTACCCACCAACTCCACCACCTACCCACCACCCCAACCAACCCCAACCAACCAACCCAACCAACCCAACCAACCCAACCAACCACCACCAACCCAACCACCAACCCACCCAACCAACCACCAACCCAACCAACCACCAACCCAACCCAACCCAACCACCAACCATCCAACCACCAACTCCAACCCACCACCAACCACCAACCCAACCACCCTCCACCCACCCACCAACCACCCACCCACCACCACCCTCCACCACCCACCACCACCCTCCACCCACCCACCACCTCACCTCCACCCACCCACCACCACCTCCACCCACCCACCACACCACCCTCCACCCACCCACCACCACCCTCCAACCCACCCAACCACCAACCCACCCCAACCACCAACCCAACCCCAACCCCAACCAACCAACCACCCACCACCAACCTCCACCCACCCAACCACCTCCACCCAACCAACCAACCACCACCCTCCACCCACCCACCACCACCCCTCCACCCACCCACCACCCTCCACCCACCCACCACCACCCTCCACCCACCCACCACCAACCCTCCACCCACCCACCACCACCACCCACCCACCACCACCAACTCCAACTCCACCCAACCACCTCCAACCACCCACCCAACCACCTCCAACCACTAACCCCAACCAACCACCACCACCAACCCACCAACCAACCACCCCACCCAACCCACCCAACCACCACCCACCCAACCACCACCCACCACCACCCACCCACCCACCACCACCCTCCACCCACCCACCACTCCTCCACCACCCACCCACCACCTCCACCACCCACCCACCACCCACCCACCACCACCCTCCACCAACCCACCACTACCCCTCCACCCACCCACCACCACCCTCCACCCACCCACCACCACCTCCACCTACCCACCACTCCCTCCACCTACCCACCACTACCCCACCCACCACTACCACCTCCACCCACCCACCACTACCCTCCCACCCACCCCACCACCAACCCACCCACCCACCACCCTCCACCCACCACCCACCACTACCCTCCACCCATCCACCACCTCCACTCCACCACCCACCACCTCCACTCCACCACCCACCACTACCCCTCCACCTACCCACCACTACCCCCCTCCACCCACCCACCACTACCCCTCCACCTACTCCACCACCAACCTCCACCTACCCACCACTACCCCTCCACCCACCCACCACTCCTCCACTCTCAGTACCTCATAAAAGTCACTTTATAGCTGAGTTCCACAGTCTGGTCGCTGCCTCGGGGTACATCTTGTTGTCATATAAACCTCCTCACCTATTGTAGGTTACGTTAGGTTAGGTGGGAGCTAAATATAATGTTAGGGTCTATCACACGGGGTACAGTACAGTATATCTAATAATGCTGTAGTGTGTGCCGGGACGCTCCAGCTTAATACAATTACTCAAGGTGCTGAATGTTTGGACCCAAATTCTGGAACAGGGTGATAATATCGATATTATATACCTAGATTTTGCCAAGGCTTTTGACAGCGTACCCCATGAATTAAACTGGAAGGGTAGGGTGTTCAGGGGAGTGTCCTAGCGTGGATCGGAGACTCTCCATTATCGCAAGTAATGTGTGGTGATTAATGGTACGAAATCGTCTTGTGTACCCGTGACAAGCGGAGTACCACAGGGCAGTGCATTGAGCCTGTTGTTGTTTGTTTGTTTCATAAATGACATAACTGAAAGCTGTACGCTCCTCCATACAAATGTTTGCGGACGATGCCAAGTTATTCAGAGAAATTAAGAGCCAAACAGACTGTGAAGAGCTGCAGAAAGATCTCTGTGAGCTTCAAGAATGGTCGAAGAAATGGCTGCTAAGATTCAATGTCACGAAGTGCAAAAGGATGCACCTAAGACGTACCAATAGTAAGGAGGAGTATCATATGTCCCAACGGGACGAAGAGACTGCATTAATTGAGACCGAATGCGAAAAGGACCTGGGTGTGGATGTCGACAATGAGCTGAAGTTCTCGGGCCATTGTCAGAAAAAAGTGAATCAGGCAACTAAATTATTAAGTCTTATAAGAAGATCGTTCAGAGATCTAGACGGTCCGTCCCTCGTAACGATCTTCAAGAGTGAGGTGCTTCCCCGCCTGGAGTACTGTCTGGCCCCCGAGATACGCTAGGGACTGTCAGTTGATCGAAAATATCCAAAGGATATAGGCACCAGACTGGTGCCTGCACTTCGGCACCTCAGCTATCCATATGGATCAGAGCGCCTACAACTGCCTAGCTTAAACTACAGACGGGCGAGGGACGATCTAATGAAAGTGTATTAACATCTCAGAGGACACTACTCAGTCGAGTGTCATACCTCGAGCTGGCGGACGCTCGCCCCACAAGGGGTCACAGTTCAAGGTTGAAGAAGCCACAAGTCCAGAAAACTGTGAGGGGTAACTTTTTCAGAGTGAGAGTTGTGAACTTTTGGAACAACCTGCCAGAGAGTGTTGTGACGGCACCGAGTGTGAGCTGTTTCAAGACCAGACTTGACAAGCACTGGAGCAGGTTCAGACACATTCAGGAGCCGGTGCATGCCCAGTACTTACCAACAGTGCGCAACAGAGACGCGACCGACCGTCCACGCGGATAACGAGCTGATCAGTGGTGAGGAGGAAAAAAGTAAAGGTAAAAAGTAACTTTTCCTACACCAGTAGCGGGTATGATGGTATTTCACTCTAGTTCAGCATGTGTCTCAACCCCGCGCTCACCCCGACACTGACCTATCACTTGATTGTTAACCTATCCCTTGAGCGCTAACCTATCACTGGATTACTAACCTATCACTTGATTGCTAACATAACACTTGAATTATTATTGGACAAAGGAAGGCTATAGGTAGGAGAATAAATCGTGATGAAGTTTACCTCTGAGATTATTATAAGGTATTGGCCGGTAGGGTTAAGACCGAGATAAAAAAAGCAAAGAGGAATAATGAACTGAAGGCAGCAAGGAAGGCGAAGTCATACCCCAAGGGATTCTATCAAATGTATCAAACTAAAACACGAGAAAAGATTGCACCAATACAGTCAGATACCGGTGAGCTAACTGATAACGACGGAGAAATGAGCAATAATGTCAATAAATACTTTTCAACAGTTTTCACCACCGAAAATTTAAACATGATACCCAAGATTAAGCGAGATAGTAGTGATTAGTAACGATGTTAGTAAGCAACTAGACAAGCTAAAGCCTAATAAGTCACCAGGTCCCTATGAGATATTTGCCAGAGTATTAAAGGAATCTAAGGAAGAGCTTAGTATGCCCTTAGCAAATTTTATTAAAAATGTCCTTAAAAACGGGTGTAGTACCAGAATCCTGGAGGATAGCAGATATGATACCGAGTTTCAAAAAGGGAGATAGATCACTATCCTCTAACTACCGTCCAATCAGTTACTGGAAGCAATAATTTCAAACTTTATTCAAAATCACCTGGAAAAGCACAAGTTGATCAATGACTCCCACCATGGCTTCATAAGCGGGCGTTCATCTATCTAGTATACAATAGGACCAGCAGTGTGTCTGTCTGTCTGTCTGTCTGTCTGTTCTGGGCAGCCGAAACGGCACAATCGTTTTTCATCAAACTTGGTGGAAAAATCGCAAAAAAATTCGTAGAGTGGAACAAACCTGGTCCCATGTCGACGGTTTCTTTAGGAAGGCATTAATTAACCATTTTATTTACGCTGGAAAACGATGTCGCTGTACACTGTCAGCCGGCCGGCGGTTGCGCACTAGCCAAGCACGAGCGTTGGAACTTTCACGCTTTGGTAAACTGTACCACCGGACTCGCCACCCGGCACGAAGGGCCCTCGATCGCTTGTGTTTTACTAATCAATTAACATTCTTTTCAGTTGCTTCGAATCAGTGGACGAGGGGCACGACTATGATGTGGTATATCTCAACTTAAGCAAAGCCTTCGACAGTCCCCCACAAGAGTCTAAAAAGAAAAGTGGAGGCTCATGGCATTGAAGGAAATATTCTGTAATGGATTAGGGCGTGGTTACAGGACAGGAAACAGCTAGTGATCATTAACGGCACTAAATCCGATTGGAGCAACGTCACTGGTGGAGTACCCAAAATCTCAGTACTTGAACCAATATTATTTATCATATACATAAACCACATAGATATCGGCGTACACAGCAACACAAGTAAATTTGCTGATGACACTAAAATAGGGCGAGTAATAAAATCTGACGAGGACTCCGCAAAACAACAGGAAGACCTAAGCAAATACCAGATGAACAACGATGTCATAGAGAAATCCGGCTGTGAGAACGATTTAGGAGTAATGATAAGCAGGAATCTTAAGCCCAGTAAACAATGTGTATTTGCTCAAAACAAGACTAACAAAGTACTTGGGTTCATACAAAGGAGTGTTAGTTACAAGACTAGCGAGGTCATACTAAAACTATATCTTACGCTTGTGAGACCTCACTTGGATTACGCAGTTCAGTTCTGGTCACCGTACTACAGAATGGATATAGAATCCCTAGAAAGAATCCAGAGCAGAATGATAAGACTAATCCCGGGCATTAGGAACCTTCAGTACAGAGACAGGTTAAAGCATCTTAATCTGCACTCCTTCGAGAGACGTAGAGTGAGGGGCGATATGATAGAGGTGTATAAATGGAAGTCAGGGCTAAACAAAGGGGACATTACAAAGGTACTCAAACTATCCAACCAGGAGCGAACTCGTAACAATGGTTTTAAATTAGACAAATTTGGATTTAGGCGCGAGATAGGTAAACATTGGCATGGAAATAGAGTAGTGAACGAGTGGATCAAGTTACCAAACATCATCTTTAACTCGAATACCCTGGATAGCTTCAAACATAGGTTGGGTGGATATATGAGCAATAGGGGTTGGGTGTAAACGGGACTACCCAGTATGGGCCAATAGGCCCGCTGCAGTTTTCTCCATTCTTGTGTTCTTATGTTCTATCACTAGATTACTAACCTATCACTTGAGCGCTAACCTACCACTTGAGAGCTAACTTGTTACTTGAGCTCTAACTTATCACTTG
>NW_024741189.1:2902521-2947113 GCF_018991925.1 Homarus americanus
GTTAGGGTTAGAGTTAGGTTAGTGTTGGGTTAGTGTTGGGTTAGTGCTAGGTTAGTGTTAGGTTGAGTGTTGGGTTAGTGTTGGGTTGGTGGTAGGTTGGTGCTGGGTTGGTGCTGGGTTGGGTTGGTGGGTTGGTGTTAGGTTGGTGTTGGGTTGGTGCTGGGTTGGTGCTAGGTTGGGTTAGTGTTAGGTTAGTGTTAGGTTAGTGTTAGGTTGGTGCTAGGTTAGTGCTAGGTTAGTGTTAGGTTAGGTTAGTGCTAGGTTGGTGTTAGGTTAGGTTAGTGTTGGGTTGGGCTAGGCTAGGCTGGGTTGGGTTGGTGTTGAGTTGAGTGTTGGGTTGGTGCTAGGTTGGTGCTAGGTTGGTGTTGGGTTGGGTTAGTGCTGGGTTAGTGTTAGGTTGGTGCTGAGTTGGTGTTGGGTTGGAGTTGGTGCTAGGTTAGTGTTGGGTTAGTAGGTTAGGTTGGGGTGTTGGGTTAGGCTAGGCTATGTTGGGTTGAGTGTTAGGTTAGTGCTAGGTTAGTGCTAGGTTAGGCTAGGTTGAGTTAGTGCTAGGTTAGGCTAGGATAGAGCTAGAGTTAGGTTAGTGTTAGGTTAGGTTAGCAGTGGTGCAGGTGTTGTGGGACAGGTGAAGTAGTGCAGGTGTTGTGGGACAGGTGTTGTGGGACAGGTGTTGTGGGACAGGTGTTGTGGGACAGGTGTAGTGGTGCAGGTGTAGTGGTGCAGGTGTTGTGGGACAGGTGTAGTGGTGCAGGTGTTGTGGGACAGGTGTTGTGGGACAGGTGTAGTGGTGCAGGTGCTGTGGGACAGGTGTTGTGGGACAGGTGTTGTGGGACAGGTGTTGTGGGACAGGTGTTGTGGGACAGGTGTAGTGGTGGGTGTTGTGGGACAGGTGTTGTGGGACAGGTGTTGTGGGACAGGTGTGGTGATGCAGGTGTTGTGGGACAGGTGTAGTGGTGCAGGTGCTGTGGGACAGGTGTTGTGGGACAGGTGTTGTGGGACAGGTGTTGTGGGACAGGTGTTGTGGGACAGGTGTAGTGGTGCAGGTGTTGTGGGACAGGTGTTGTGGGACAGGTGTTGTGGGACAGGTGTAGTGGTGCAGGTGTTGTGGGACAGGTGTTGTGGGACAGGTATAGTGGTGCAGGTGTAGTGGTGCAGGTGTAGTGGTGCAGGTGTAGTGGTGCAGGTGTTGTGGGATAGGTGTGGTGGTGCAGGTGTTGTGGGACAGGTGTAGTGGTGCAGGTGTTGTGGGACAGGTGTAGTGGTGCAGGTGTTTGGGACAGGTGTAGTGGTGCAGGTGTTGTGGGACAGGTGTAGTGGTGCAGGTGTTGTGGGACAGGTGTAGTGGTGCAGGTGTTGTGGGACAGGTGTAGTGGTGCAGTGTTGTGGGACAGGTGTAGTGGTGCAGGTGTTGGGGACAGGTGTAGTGGTGCAGGTGTTGTGGGACAGGTGTAGTGGTGCAGGTGTTGTGGGATAGGTGTTGTGGGACAGGTGTTGTGGGACAGGTGTTGTGGTGCAGGTGTTGTGGGACAGGTGTAGTGGTGCAGGTGTTGTGGGACAGGTGTAGTGGTGCAGGTGTTGTGGGACAGGTGTTGTGGGACAGGTGCTGTGGGACAGGTGTTGTGGGACAGGTGTTGTGGGACAGGTGTTGTGGGACAGGTGTTGTGGGACAGGTGTAGTGGTGCAGGTGTTGTGGGACAGTGTAGTGGTGCAGGTGTTGTGGTGCAGGTGTTGTGGGACAGGTGTTGTGGGACAGGTGTAGTGGTGCAGGTGCTGTGGGACAGGTGTTGTGGGACAGGTGTTGTGGGACAGGTGTTTGTGGGACAGGTGTTGTGGGACAGGTGTTGTGGGACATAGGTTTTGGACAGGTGTTGTGGGACAGGTGTTGTGGGACAGGTGTAGTGGTGCAGGTGTTGTGGGACAGGTGTTGTGGGATAGGTGTAGTGGTGCAGGTGTAGTGGTGTGGGTGTAGTGGTGCAGGTGTAGTGGTGCAGGTGTAGTGGTGCAGGTGTTGTGGGATAGGTGTAGTGGTGCAGGTGTTGTGGGACAGGTGTGGTGGTGCAGGTGGTGTGGGACAGGTGTAGTGGTGCAGGTGTTGTGGGACAGGTGTAGTGGTGCAGGTGTTGTGGGACAGGTGTTGTGGGACAGGTGTTGTGGGACAGGTGTAGTGGTGCAGGTGTTGTAGGACAGGTGTAGTGGTGCAGGTGTTGTGGGACAGGTGTAGTGGTGCAGTGTGTTGGGACAGGTGTTGTGGGACAGGTGAACCATTGTATCATGTCTGTCCGTCTCTGTATGGTGATATCTTAAATGGTGGGAGGGAAGGAAGGGAGGCGGGAGGGAGAGGAATGGGATGGGATGGGAGGTGGAAGAGAGGGGTGGAAGGGGAAGAGGGAGGATGGGAGGGTAGAATAAGTAAGAGGGAGGGGTGGAAGGAGAAGGAAGGTGAGGTGGCTGCGGTGAAAGAAGGAGGAAGGGGAGAGGGGGAAGAGAGAGAGGACATACCTTGGCGTCTTAAGCCAGAACAGAGACAGACAAACAAGCGGTCATCAGTGTGGGAACAGCAACAGGTGAACGGATCACGCGAGCCTGGAGGGGGGAGGAGGGAGGGAGGAGGGAGGGATGGTAGGTAAAATATCCAATCGTGATAATTTCCTCACACTCCCTCCACTAGAACAGTCCCCCACTCCTCACAGAACAGTCCCCACACTCCCCCACACTCCCTCATGAACACTCCCTCACACACCCCCACTCCTCACTCCCTCATACCTTTAGGAGACGAGAGAACATTGTCACCCTAGCACAGTGATTTAACCACACACTTGCCCAAAAAACAATATAATTTTTAACTTGCATCTAAGTTAGCAAGTTAATCCCTTGAATCTGAGAACACCGTACTCAAGGGGTAAAGTTGTCGTACTCAAGGGGTTAAATTGTCGTACTCAAGGGGTAAAGTTGTCGTACTCAAGGGGTTAAATTGTCGTACTCAAAGGGTTAAATTGTCGTATTCAAGGGATTAGGTCGTCATATTCAAGGGTGTAAATCACTGTTTTTACGGGGTTAAGCCATCGTTCTTAAGGGTTAAATCATCGTACTCAAGGGGTAATATAGTCGTATTCTTAATGGCGGATTACCGTCGTTAATAACCAATTTCTTGATCGCAATTGCTGTATAAATCATTGCAATAATTACATTCGCAAAAATGCCGGAAAACCATCTTTTAGAGTGAGACAGATTGTTTAAGTAAGGAAACACAGAAGAAGGCAGAGCATTCCACAGTTTGGCTGTGGGAGGAAAGGAGGAGGTACTATAACGGGTTATTCTAGTGCGACCGACATCCACAGAGAAATGGTGGGCACCGCGGGCAAGACGTGTGTTACGAGCCAGGAAGAATTAAAAGGTGTAGGTAGGTTAGTATCCCCTGTAGCTTCGTGTGGATTATGGGAGTACTGCTCACCGCTTCCCTCCTCCACACGGCTGGTAACCGACGCTATACGGTAACTACCCACTAATTGACTCACTCACACAAGCGTCATGTTGAGGGGGCGGACGGAGGTGGAAGAAAAACTCCTATAATTCTCATGTTCAAAGTCTTTGTTTTGGTTTTGTGCGCTGATGACGTCACGCGAGGTGGGAACCATACATATGTGAGTTATTTGTGTTGGTAATGAGTTCCTATGATTAACTTTCTTTCTTTTTTCTTTTTTTTACGGGAATTAGTCCACCCGGGCACAGGTCAAACTACCCACAACGGAGCCTGGGGGACGAAACAGAAAGAACGGAAAGAAATTGAAAATATAGAAAAAAAGGTTATACTGTATTAATCTACACCACGAAGATGCCGGAAAACCAGCTTTTTAAAGTGAGACAGATTGTAAGAGCATGGAAACACAGAAGAAGGCAGAGCATTCCACAGTTTGGCTGTGTGAGGAAAGAAGGAGGTACTATAACCGGTTATTCTCGTGTGACCGACATCCACAGAGAAACGGTGGGCACCGCGGGCAAGACGAGTGTTACGAGCCCACGGCCTTACCGGCGGTACACAGGATGCCAAATCCACCGAACATTGCCCGTTAAAGTACCTGTAAAAGAGAGAGAGTGAAGCAACATTGAGGCGAAGAGAAAGGGAAGAGAGATTATCGACTAAAGGAGGAGAGTTAATAAGACGAAATGCCTTGGATTCAGTAGGTGTAATAACGACAACAAAAACAACAACGGCAATAATAATAATAATAATAATAATAATAATAATAATAACCACAATAATAATATTAATAATAATAATAATAATAACCACAATAATAATAATAATAATAATAATAATAATAATAATAATAATAACCACAATAATAATAATAATAATAATAATAAAGAGTTACTTTTTGACCACTTCAAATGCATACACTTTGGTAGAGAGTGCTAGTGTATAGGAGTGTGTGGTAGTGTATGGTAATGTGTGGTAATGTGTGGTAGTGTATGGTAGTGTGTGGTAATGTGTGGTAGTGTGTGGTAGTGTATGGTAATGTGTGGTAGTGTATGGTAGTGTGTGGTAGTGTGGTAGTGTATGGTAAATGTGTGGTAGTGTGGTAAATGTGTGGTAGTGTGTAGTAATGTGTGGTAATGTGTGGTAGTGTGTGGTAGTGTGTGGTAGTGTGTGGTAATGTGTGGTAATGTGTGGTGGTGTATAGTAGTGTGTGGTAGTGTATGGTAGTGTGTAGTGTATAGTAGTGTGTGGTAGTGTGGCAGTGTATAGTAGTATGGTAGTGTGTGGTAATGTGTAGTGTGTGGTAATGTGTGGTAGTGTGTGGTAATGTGTGGTAGTGTGTGTGGTAGTATGGTAGTGTGTGGCAATGCAGTGTGTGTGGTAATGCGTGGTAGTGTGGTGTGTGTGGTAGTGTATGGTAGTGTGGTAAATGTGGTAGTGTGTGGTAATGTGTGGTAGTCTGTGGTAGTGTGGTAATGTGGTAGTGTGGTAGTGTATGGTAGTGTGTGGTAATGTGGTAGTGTGTGGTAAATGTGTGGTAGTGTATGGTAGTGTGTGGTAATGTGTGTAGTGTGTGTAGTGTGGTAGTGTATGGTAATGTGTGGTAATGTGTGGTAGTGTATGGTAGTGTGTGGTAATGTGTGGTAGTGTGTGGTAGTGTATGGTAATGTGTGGTAGTGTGTGGTAGTGTATGGTAGTGTGTGGTAGTGTATGGTAATGTGTGGTAATGTGTGGTAGTGTGTGGTAGTGTATGGTAGTGTGTGGTAATGTGTGGTAGTGTGTGGTAGTGTATGGTAGTGTGTGTAATGTGTGGTAGTGTGTGGTAGTGTATGGTAGCGTATAGTAGTGTGTGGTAATGTGTGGCAGTGTGTGGCAATGTGTGGCAATGTGTAGGTAGTGTGGTAGTGTATGGTAGTGTGTGGTAATGTGTGGTAGTGTGTGGTAATGTGTGGTAGTGTGGTGGTAGTGTGGTAGTGTGTGGTAAATGTGTGGTAGTGTGTGGTAAATGTGTGGTAGTGTGTGGTAATGTGGTAGTGTGTGGTAATGTGTGGTAGTGTGTGGTAGTGTATGGTAAATGTGTGGTAGTGTGTGGTAATGTGTGGTAGTGTGTGTGGTAATGTGTGGTAGTGTGTGGTAGTGTATGGTAGCGTATAGTAGTGTATGGTAGTGTGTGGTAATGTGGTAGTATGGTAGTGTGGTAATGTGTGGTAGTGTGTGGTAATGTGTGGTAGTGTGTGGTAGTGTGTGGTAAATGTGTGGTAGTGTGTGGTAGTGTATGGTAGTGTGTGGTAGTGTATGGTAATGTGTGGTAGTGTGTGGTAGTGTATGGTAGTGCGTGGTAGTGTGTGGTAATGTGTGGTAATGTGTGGTAGAGTATGGTAGTGTGTGGTAGTGTATGGTAGTGTGTGGTAATGTGTGGTAGTGTGTGGTAATGTGTGGTAGCGTATAGTAGTGTGTGGTAGTGATTAATTTTTTTATTTTGCCGCTTACAGCGGCTACTTTATTGTGCACCCCACACTCATCCTGTGAGCGGTAGCGCAAAAGGATTACAGAGTAGGGTTTACAATGGGTCATAATAATTAACCCCCGTTGTCAGGATATTATGGCACTGAAAGTTACACGGTATTTCAATTACATTATTTGTTTAGTTCTATACATAAAGGGTAACTTATTCACAAATGCGTGAGTACAGGCGTGTGAGGCAGTATGTCTGGCCTCACACTTTGTTATTCACATTTACGTGAGAAGTATTCAAGCACATTGTGTATTTGGTTCTGTATATGAGAACTGATATAGTTACTAAGTGCAAAAAAGTGGATACAATCTTAATATGTCGGCTATCTTGCCATTAGAGATGAAGTGTTGAGCCATTTCACACACAGTGTGCTTGGACCTGTCCCTAAAAGGTTCTATCTTCACACAGTCGAGGACGTAGTGTTCAAGTGTGTGGCCATATGTATGGCCACACACTTTACATTTAGTTTTGTTTACATCTGCTTGAGGAACATACTGCCAGAGGTACTTATATCCTAACCTTAATCTAGTGGTTACAACATCTTGTAATCTAGTGATCTTGTTACTTGCTCCATATACATGTTTCACTTGATACATCTCATCATGGTAAACTATGGATCGACTAGTGCCTGTTTGCACTTGTCTACTTGCGTCAAACTCATCAATAAGTTCTTTCCTAATTACAGTTTTAAGGGTTCTTTTTGACAGACCCAAATTGTATTCAACGGTGTCTTTGTTAGACGCGAGTTTGGCGAGGGCATCAACTCTGTCATGTTTTATGAGGCCTATGTGAGAGGGGATCCACAACAGTTTGACCTTGACACCCCGGTCAACAAGGCACGCATATTTGTGTCTGGCTTCAGAGACAAGAGCGTGACAACCTGAGTCGAGGGTACCAAGGGCAAGTAGTGAGGATAGAGAGTCAGTGATGATGAGACTGTCAGTAACAGTGGTTTCAATGAATTTAATAGCTGTGAGTATGGCAACTAATTCAGTTTGTAGAGTGGATGCCCAGTTGTTAATTCTAACTCCTTTCTCAATTATATTACCGTCAGGTTGAGTCACAACAATAGCACTTCCAGCCCTCCCACAGGCGGTGTTTAGAGATCCATCAGTGTAGATGGTCTGTGTGATATTATCATCAGTCTGTAGAGTGTGTATGTGTTCAAGAGCTCTCAATTTGGCAGTGTGTTGGAGATAAATGCTTTGTATAATTAATTTTTTAGGCGGATACGTCGGTATTGTGATATCGAAGGGAACTGTCCGCCAGGGTGGCAGGAAGCGCTGTTGTGTCTCAACTTTGTACAGGTGGTCTAGTCCAAACATCTTCATATGTGTAGCTGTATAGTAGTGTGTGGTAGTGTATAGTAGTGTGTGGTAGTGTGTGGTAGTGTATAGTAGTGTGTGGTAGCGTGTGGTAGACTGGTAGTGTGTTATAGCGTGTGGTAGTGTGTGTAATAGCGTGTGGTAGTGTGTGTAATAGCGTGTGGTAGTGTGTGGTAGCGTGTGGTAGTGTATGGTAGCGTGTGGTAGACTGGTAGTGTGTGGTAGCGTGTGGTAGACTGGTAGTGTGTAATAGCGTGTGGTGTGGTAGTGTGTAGTGTATGGTAGCGTGTGGTAGACTGTAGTGTGTAATAGCGTGTGGTAGTGTATGGTAGCGTGTGGTAGACTGGTAGTGTGTAATAGCGTGTGGTAGTGTATGGTAGCGTGTGGTAGACTGGTAGTGTGTAATAGCGTGTGGTAGTGTATGGTAGCGTGTGGTAGACTGGTAGTGTGTAATAGCGTGTGGTAGTGTATGGTAGCGTGTGGTAGACTGGTAGTGTGTAATAGCGTGTGGTAGTGTATGGTAGCGTGTGGTAGACTGGTAGTGTGTAATAGCGTGTGGTAGTGTATGGTAGTATGTGGTCGGCTGATGGTAGCATATGGTTGTGGTCATCGGGGAACATTGACACAAGTCTTCTCACAATGTTGATTACAATTACGTTTTATCTGTTATACTCTGTTTATATACTGTCCACCTTCCTTCCCTCCCTCCCTCCCTTCATATCTCCTTCCTTCCTCCTTCTCTCTTCCCTCCCTCCCCAACATTCTCCCTCTCTCTGCTTCCATCCCCCTTTCTCTCCTTCCTCCCCTCCCTCCAGGCTCCATTCCACCCTCCTTCCTTCCCTCTCTCCTATAAGACGCAGTTTAATTTCAACTGCTTACAACCTCAGCAACTTATAATCACATCAAATTCACATAGAAAATGGTAATTGTTCACCGTGACGTCAATTGCGGTTGAGAGAGAGAGGTAGTGGTGGTGGTTGAAGGACTGATTAGGGGCTTGTTGGGGGTGGTTGAGGGGTGGTAGGGAAGGTTGAAGTAGATGGAAGGGATGGCTGAAGAGGTGGAGGGAAGGGATGGTTGAAGGGGTGGAGGGAAGGGGTGGAGGGAAGGGGTGGGGGGAGGGAGTGGTTGAAGTGGGATCATGATTTAGAGAGATAATATAAACACGATATAGCATTGTAAAGCGGACTATTACAAACGCACAAACAACAACATACTAATGTTTTAAATAAGATAACCAACTCACATAACCAAACCTTTACCTATAACATTAATCTTGATATTTAATCTGAAGTAAAACGAAAAAAATATCCTTTAACTAAATAAACATAGGCTCGTAAACCACTTCAATATGGCAGCAATCATAACTTACCTTTAAATGGGGCGACGTCGTTCACAACAGTAACTCAGGCGGACAACGTTACACAACTATGTTAAATACAACACGTTTCACCAAGGTCTTCCCACAGACTCGCTAAAGACTCGTCGGGATCCATAGTAGCTGTGCGTCCTTCAAACACCAATAATTATCTAATGCTTGGAGACACTTTCCCTCTGCTAGGTATTTTTTTCCATGGGGGAGGCATCTCGTGCTGTGAGTGGTGGAGGTGACAGCCAATCATAGGCCAGGGAGGGTAAGACTGTGTAACTGTAGGCTCGTAGTCCTCCCTCCCTCCCCCCCCACCCCCTGCCCATACCATTACCCACGATATTTACCCTTTAGCATAAATTAACTCTATTTCACACAGTAATGGAAATGAAAAGACATATTTAATAAACATTTCTATATTTTTTGCTAGAATAATACAAGAAAAAAATGTATAGGGTAGCAGGTGTCGGGGTATCGTACGTACTTATAGTTATCGTACATCACGGTCATGGCGGCCTATGGGTCAGAAGGATTAAGTTCCGCAAATATTCTAACCATTTGTTGGCGCCAGAAAAGAAGAAAAAAACATTTACCGGAATTTGTCCATAAAAGCGTAACGTTGTATGAATACCAAGGAGAGGTAAGTGAGAGAAACGTTTACAATTATGGAGAATATAACTTTTTTTAGATATTGTTATACACAGTTATAGAACAAACAATAATTTCTAAGTTCTTTGTTGATGGTAGTTGGCTGTTATAACCAGATGATATAAACCAACAATGATAACCTTACTATTTCCTGAGATAACAACATGACAGATAGTACAGTGAGGTTAGTTGTAGCGTGGTTCTGGTATTACCCGGTTAACAATAATGTGATTCGCTAAGATGAAAAATTCCTATAATTTAGAATATTTGGGTAAACTGGGCTGGTGGTCGCAACTTATAACCTGACCTTAACCAAACCTGACCTTAACCTAACCTAACCTGACCTGACCTTAACCTAACCTAACCTGACCTTAACCTAACCTTAACCAAACCTAACCTGACCGATAAATTAAATTGCCCTGAGAGTGTACTGTAACTAGCAGCAATATGGTAGAATTTCCACAACTTAGAGAGAGAGAGAGAGAGAGACAGAGAGAGAGAGAGGTCCTCTTGATACACCTGTCACCTGCTGTCTCACCTGTCACCGCCGCCGTCACCTCCCGTAATGACCAGGAGGGACCAAAACTCACCTCTAGTAAAAATACCTGAGTTTGACCTTTCCACGTGACCTTACCTCACCCCTCCTCCTCACCCTTCTTCCTCCTTCCCTCTTCCACACCGTACGTTCCTCTCCCTCCTCCTCCTCTTCCAGCTCCCTTTCCTGCTCTTTCTCCCACCTCCTCACTTCTCTTCATCCTCCTCCAACTATCCATACCTTGAATACGTTGGATAGCTTCAGCCATAGGGGTTGGGTGTACACGGGACTGTCCAGTATGGCCCGCTGCAGTTTCCTCCATTCTTGTGTTCCTAACCTAAGGTAAGGTAAGGTAAGGTAAGGTAACCTAACCTAACCTAACCTAACCTAACCTATATAAACAATAGGTTTCCTTACTCTTAAATATGGCTGTCACATATGTAAGGGATTCAGCGGTTCAACACTTCAGGCGATTTGATGGTTAAGGGGTTCTGTGGTTAAGGGGTTCTGAGGTCAAAGGGTTCTGTGGTTAAGGGGTTCTGAGGTCAAAGGGTTCTGTGGTTAAAGGGTTCTGTGGTTAAGGGGTTCTGTGGTTAAGGGGATCTATGGTTGAGGGGTTCTGTGGTTAAGGGGTTCTATGGTTAAGGGGTTCTGTGGTTAAGGGGTTCTATGGTTGAGGGGTTCTATAGTTAAGGGTTCTATGGTTAAAGGGGTTCTATGATTAAGGGTTCTATAGTTAAAGAGTTCTAGAGGTTAAGGGGTTCGTAGTTTAAGGGGTTCTGTGGTTAAGGGGTTCTATAGTTGAGGGTTCTATAGTTAAAGTTCTATGGTTAGGGGTTCTATAGTTAAGGGGTTCTGTGGTTAAGGGGCTCTGTGGTTAAGGGGTTCTATAGTTAAGGGGTTGTATAGTTAAGGGGTTCTATGGTTAAGGGGTTCTATGGTTAAGGGGTTCTGTGGTTAAGGGGTTCTATAGTTAAGGGGTTCTATA
Source organism: Homarus americanus (assembly GCF_018991925.1). Lineage (NCBI taxonomy): Eukaryota > Metazoa > Arthropoda > Malacostraca > Decapoda > Nephropidae > Homarus > Homarus americanus. Next base: position 2,913,380 of record NW_024741189.1, read on the forward strand.
GTTAAGGGGTTTTGTAGTTAAGGGGTTCTATGGTTAAGGGGTTCTATGGTTAAGGGGTTCTGTGGTTAAGGGGTTCTATGGTTAAGGGGTTCTATAGTTTCGTTAGGTTAGGTTGACTAATCTTCCAGTGTTCCAGAATTACTTGTATACCGTAACGTAACTCAAGGCTTATATACCTGTATTGTCATTATATTTCCTTCAGGTATCCAGTATATAAGGCAGTATAACATATAGCACGGTATTATATGACCGCCTGGGGAGTGGAATATATTGTATAGAAGTTAACAATATATTAATGTTAGTGTGAATTATTTTTTATTTTAATGGCCGTCAGCTGTCTGTGTATTTTTTAGTAATTGTTAAAAAAATAAAAAAACACTAATTATTATCACCGTAACAGAGGTTTTATATCCCACACTCGCACATCACACACCAGATGTTCAACAAGAGAAGCGAACGAAAAAGCAAAAAAACATTCCTGCATAATAATTCCACAACAAGCTTACAGCCTCACACATGTCGCCCCTTCCTCTGTGCTTTCTGTCCACTGATTACATATTTTTGGGGGACGGGGGAATCCTGGAAGCTGGTTGGATGGCGTTATTGGCCAATAGGCAGTAGTCATGAGAGGGGGTGGAGGCAAAACAAGAGACGATCGCAAAACACGTAAATACGAAACAAGAGACGATCGCAAAACACGTAAATACGATGGCCGCGTCTCCCCTTCTGGGTCAAGGGGCTACGAGCTTTGTCCTCAATAAACAAAGAATTTCCCGTTAACATCGATCTTTTTGTTAGTAAGTATTACATCTTTTTCTTATTACGCATATTTTTCTACGTATTCAATTTCCTTACTGATTTCACTTAATTTCTCATATGTTATTTTATTATCATCTTGTAAAATAAGCTGGGGGCTAATCTTCAGGTGATCCGTGAATAATGACGCGCTGTAAAATTCTAACTGTTATGATAATATGAACTTAAAACAACAACTGATCACATTTAACCCTTAAAAGGAAGAAACTATAGTTATCGTACTCAAGGGGCTAAGTCATCATATTTAAGGGGTTAAATCATTGTTGTCATGGGTAGAAGTCATCGTCCTCAAAGGGTTAAGTCATCATACTCAAGAGGTTAAGTCATCATACTCAAGGGGCTAAGTCACCATACTCAAGGGGTTAAGTCATCATACTCAAGAGGTTAAGTTATCATACTCAAGGGGTTAAGTCATCATACTCAAGGGGTTAAGTCATCATACTCAAGGGGTTAAGTCACCATACTCAAGGGGTTAAGACATCATGCTAAAGGGGTTAAATCATCATACTCAAGGGGTTAAGTCATCATACTCAAGGGGTTAAGACATCATACTCAAGGGGTTAAGACATCATACTCAAGGGGTTAAGTCATCATCCTCAATGGGTTAAGTCATCATACTCAAGAGGTTAAGTCATCATACTCATGGGGTTAAGTCATCATACTCAAGTGGTTAAGACATCATACTCAAGGGGTTAGGTCATCATCCTCAATGGGTTAAGTCATCATCCTCAAGGGGTTAAGTCATCATACTCAAGGGGTTAAGTCATCATACTCAAGGGCTGTTACCATACCAAGGGGTTGTCCATACTAAGTTAAGTCATCATACTCAAGAGGTTAAGTCATCATACTCAAGGGGCTAAGTCACCATACTCAAGGGGTTAAGTCATCATACTCAAGAGGTTAAGTTATCATACTCAAGGGGTTAAGTCATCATACTCAAGGGGTTAAGTCATCATACTCAAGGGGTTAAGTCACCATACTCAAGGGGTTAAGACATCATGCTAAAGGGGTTAAATCATCATACTCAAGGGGTTAAGTCATCATACTCAAGGGGTTAAGACATCATACTCAAGGGGTTAAGACATCATACTCAAGGGGTTAAGTCATCATCCTCAATGGGTTAAGTCATCATACTCAAGAGGTTAAGTCATCATACTCATGGGGTTAAGTCATCATACTCAAGTGGTTAAGACATCATACTCAAGGGGTTAGGTCATCATCCTCAATGGGTTAAGTCATCATCCTCAAGGGGTTAAGTCATCATACTCAAGGGGTTAAGTCATCATACTCAAGGGGCTAAGTTACCATACTCAAGGGGTTAAGTCACCATACTCAAGGGGTTAAGACATCATACTCAAGGGCTTAGGTCATCATCCTCAATGGGTTAAGTCATCATCCTCAATGGGTTAAGTCATCATCCTCAAGGGGTTAGGTCATCATCCTCAATGGGTTAAGTCATCATCCTCAAGGGGTTAAGACATCATACTCAAGGGGTTAAGTCATCGTCCCCGGCCATTCACCTTTTCCATCCCTCACCCCTTCCCACCCCTCACCCCTTCCCATCCCTCACCCCTTCCCACCCCTCACCCCCCACCCTCACCCCTGCCCTTTCACCCACTCACCCCTTCCCACCCACTCACCCCTTCCCATCCCCCCTCCCCCTGTTTACCGCGCGTGACGTAAAATTCGACACTAGGCTGACCTGTGTGGCCCGAATGACCTGGGTTGACCTGAGTCCTCCTAACAGTTAAGTTACCTGAGGCTTGAGTGACGGGGGTGGGAGACCTCGCTTCCTGCTCCCAGTGATTGTTTACGAGTTGGGAGGTGATGGTGTGCCTTAAAGACCTCTACCATTACCTGAAGCTGTGTGGGTCCAAGTAAAGGTTTGGTTAGGTTAGGTTAGGGTCTCCTCAACTCGTCACGTCTACGCCAGAACATCAAAGCCCTTCGTCATAACTATGGGCGTGGCTTGGGGTAGTTAAGACAGATATGCCACGCCCACACTAACAAACAAATGAGTATAATGTTACCAACTGTCGGTGTTTGGGTGGGCGGTGGCCACTTTAGGGGATCACCTGAAGATTAGCCCCACCCAGCTTATTACACCTGATGACCAAACAACCTAACTAACCTAATCTAACCATGAAAACGAGGTGAGGTTAGGTTAGGTTAGGTTAGGTTAGGTTAGGTTAGGTTAGACCTCTGACAGACAGAAAAACACAAAGACCCCCCCCTCTCCACCCCCCCCACACAAAGACCACCCCTCTCTCCACCCCCCACACAAGACCACCCCTCTCCACCCCCCCACACAAAGACCACCCCTCTCCACCCCCCCCCCACACAAGGAATACCCCTCTCCACCCCCCACACAAAGGGCTCACCCCCTCTCTCCACCCCCCCACACAAGACCACCCCTCTCACCCCCCCACACCAAAGACCACCCCCTCTCTCTCCACCCCCACACAAAGAGAATACCCTCTCTCACCCCCACACACCAAAGACCACCCCCTCTCTCCACCCCCCACACAAAGACCACCCTCCACCCCCCCACACACAAGACCACCCCTCTCTCCACCCCACACAAGAGACCACCCCCTCTCCCACCCCCACACAAGAATGCCTCTCCACCCCCCCCACACACAAAGAATGCCCTCTCCACCCCCCCACCCACAAGACCACCCCTCTCCACCCCCCCACACAGGGCCACCCCTCTCCCCCCCCACACTGAGACCACCTCCTCTCCACCCCCCCACACTGAGACCACCCTCTCTCCACCCCCCCACCTGAGAATACCCCCTCTCCACCCCCCACACAAGACCACCCCACCCCACCCCACTGAGAGACCACCCTCTCACCCCCCACACAAGACCACCCCTCTCCCACCCCACACAAGACCACCCCCTCTCCCACCCCCCTGAACCACCTCTCCACCCCCACACACAAGACCACCCTCTCTCCACCCCCCACACAAGACCACCCCCTCTCTCCACCCCCCACACAGAATACCCCCTCTCTCCCACCCCCCCCCACACACACACAGTGTCCCATGGAACCGGAAGCAGCACAGGCCGAGTTGTTTTACCATTGTGTAACTGACCAACTGTTACTACAGGGGCCCTGTAGCAGAACTGAGAAAGACGGGGAGGGTGAAGGTAATGGAGGGTGAGAGGAAGGAAGAGGAAGTGAGAGAAGGAAGAGGAAGTGAGGAAAAAAATAAATCTCTCACCTGGAAAAAATCCATCCATCACAAGGTGGGAAAAAATGGCTGTAGGGTTTCCGACGTGGCGTAACGATCCCCATAACAACAGTCAATTATATTCTACCAGCTGTAAGGGTTGTTGAGGGAGCCGCAAGTGGACATAACCAAGTTGAAAGGATAATTAGGATCACCTGAAGATAAGACATCCCAGCTTAATTCACCTGAAGAGTAACCGTCCTAAGCTGATCCCTTCAGATAGCATTAGGGTGTTCAGTCATCAGGTGAAATAAGCTGGGTGGTGGGGGCCTTATGTTCAGGTGAACCAAAAATTCTTGGTCGTCTCATATGCTGGGAGAACTACTGGACCCTGGAGCCTCCCCAACACTTGCTGCTATGTTGACTAAACTTAATATTGTTGAAAGATTGGTATACAAAAACATCTACAGTAATTCTCCAACAAAATCAATTCATTCATAAAAACACAAAAACATAAGAATGGAGGAAACTGCAGCGGGCCTATTAGCTCATACTGGGCAGTCCCGTTTACACCCCACCCCTATCGCTCATATAACCATCCAAACTATGTTTGAGACTATCCAGCGTGTTTGGTAACTTGTTCCACTCATCCACTACTCTATTTCCAAACCAATGTTTACCTATCTCGCGCCTAAATCTAAATTTTTCTAATTTAAAACCATTGCTACGAGTTCACTCCTGGTTGGATAGTTTGAGTACCTTTGTTATATCGCATTTGTTTAGCCCTGACTTCCATTTATACACCTCGATCATATCGCCCCTCACTCTACGTTCTCTCGAGGGAGTGCAGATTAAGATGCTTTAACCTGTCTCTGTACTCAAGGTTCCTAATGCCCAGGATTAGTCTTGTCATTCTCCTCCGAATTCTTTCAAGGGATTCTATATCCAATCTGTAGTACGGTGACCAGAACTGAACTGCGTAATCCAAGTGAGGTCTCACAAGCTCAAGATATAGTTTAGGATGACTTTGCTAGTCTTGTAACTAACACTCATTCCTTTCAAAGCTTTCTTTACTTCCTCTACTTCCAGCTTGGTTGGGCACAGCCACCTGGCGTTCCATCCAGTGGATCCAAGCTGACCATGCTGTTGTATCATTTCAAATCATCAAAGAATCTCGTGGTGAGCCACCCAGGAAGCGCCAAAAACGATTTTACAAGAACCTCCAGACCTGGCAGACTCTCTGCCAGGACCGCCAAGCTGGTCGCAAGTCAGTCCAAGGGTTTGTGCACGGCGCTGGCTGTAACATTCTTTGGAAATTTTAAATAATAATATACAAAGTGACATTTTTAATTTTGTAATTCATTTATGTACGAGTTTTCACATACATACGGTAGAATGTTCTGACGTTGATATAACTCTCAGTAAGTTTCAGCAACAAATGTTATAAAAATTTAGCAAAAAAATGTAATTAAAGATTAATGTGCCACTTTTTCCTAGCCTGATGATTATGCCTTTTTTCCGGTGCCATATTTTCCTAATGCCATTTTTCCTGTGCCATTTTTTCCAACATTCCTTCAAATACATCCAACGAAGCCCGTGTGGACGTCAGTGCTTGAGGTGTCTGGACGCGGGGACAGCGAGCCTTCTTTGACATAAGGATTTTTTATCCCATGGCCGCATGTCACCATAACCTAGGTTCTTGATGCTGCACACAGGAGTAACAAGAATGACAAGATCAGGGCATATGGGGAGAGAATTCAGAATGTTGATCAATGCAGCTTCACTCCTCTGGTGGGATGGGACCAAGTGCAAGATGTTTCTAGGCCAGACTCGCGGAGGTGTTATCCGAACAGAAGCAGCAGACCAGAAGTTATGTTACAGCCTGGATGAGATGTCGACTGTCTTTCTTTCTGCTTAGGTCTGCATTGCTATGCCTCAGGGGAACGAGATCTTCGGCCCCAAAGCCGACAACAACCGCAGACATTGACTGTGAGGCAACAGTCACTGAATACCGCATAGATCTGCTGCTCAACTAACTCAACACAGCTAGGGTAGCCACTTTTGTATTCGGATATTTAATTTTATAGTAATAAAATGGTGGGGAAGGTTGGAGACCACATTTAAAAGTAGTAGTAGTAGAAGTGTGTGGTGGTGGTTAAATAGTTAATTTCTATTCCTCTCTCTGATTATCTAAGAAATAAGACAATAATATCAACAATAATCATAACACAAACTTTAGTGTCATATTGGACGACAGATTCTCAAAGCGTATAAAATATTTGACCCAGTTACCTCTCTCAACTGGACATGTGTAAACAAACTTACTCTAGGATGGCGACTCGGAGAAAGAATATAAATATTTCCCATGTACTCAATTACTTTCCCTCTGGATCTGTTGTTAAGATAATTGTATGTTGTTTATGTTTAACTACTATTGTGATATATAAAATGTGTATCAGTTTAGTGTATCTAGTGCATCAGTGTAAGAATATATTATAACTTTACAAAGAATGAGGAGGAGGAGGAGGAGGAAGGAGAAGAACATAAGAACATAAGGAGTCTGCAATAGGCCGGTTGGCCTGTGCATGGCAGCTTCTGTCGAGAGTTACTACCACTCTCTATCATCCATGAATCTATCCAGCCTCCTTTTGAAACTTTCCAGCGTTCCAGCACTTACTACAAAGTTGCTAAGCTTGTTCCACTCGTCCACCACCCTATTTGTGAACCAGTTCTTTCCTATCTCCCTCCTAAACCTAAACTTATCCAACTTAAATCCGTTGCTACGAGTCCTATCCTGCTCGGATATTATAAGAACTTTATCTATATCGCCTTTATTGATTCCTTTCACCCACTTAAATACTTCTATCATATCTCCCAGCACTCTTCGTCACTCTAGGGAATGCAAGTTTAGTTTCTTTAACCTATCCTGATATGGAAGGTTTCTAAGTCCCGGAATCATTTTCGTCATTCTTCGCTGCACCAACTCCAGTGAATTGATATCCATTCTATAATAAGGGCACCAGAACTGAACCGCATAATCGAGGTGCGGCCTGACTAGCGCAAGATATAGTTGCAATAAGACCTCTGCACTCTTATTACTTACACGTCTAGATATAAAACCCAATACTCTGTTTGCCTTATTTCGAACATTAACGCACTGTTTTCTAGGCCGTAGGTCCGGGCTTACAAGTACCCCTAAGTCTCTTTCACAAGTCGACTTCTCGATGTTGATGTTGTTAAGGCTGTATACATTGACATATTTGTTCTTCCAATATTCAGTACACTGCACTTGCTGGTGTTGAATTTCATTTGCAATTTTTCTGACCACTCCTGCAGTTTATTTAAATCCTCCTGTAGTGCATTTGCATCCTGCCCTGAATTAATCTGCCGCCCTATTTTGGTGTCATCCGCAAACTTGCTTATGTTACTGCTGATCCCAGTATCTAGATCGTTTATGTAGATTATGAACAAGAGTGGGCCCAGTACTGACCCCTGGGGCACCCCACTGGTTACACAACCCCACTCAGATTTAATATCATCTACGCTGACCCTCTGTGTTCTATCGGTGAGCCGTTGATTTTATCCAATTCAAAACTTCCCCTCGATACCATAAGCCTTAACTTTTCTCAGATGTCTCTGGTGCGGTACTCTGTCAAACGCTTTGCTAAAGTCGAAGTAAATAACATCGTAACTTTCGTCATTATCTACTACCTCGAAGACTTTCCTAAAAAACGTCAGCAGATTTGTTAGACGGAGGAAACTGCAGCGGGCCTATTGGCCCATACTGGGCAATCCCATTTACACCCAACCCCTATCGCTCAAATATCCATCCAACCTTTGTTTGAAACTATCCAGCGTATTCGAGTTAATGATGATGTTTGGTAACTTGTTCCACTCATCCACTACTCTATTTCCAAACCAATGTTTACCTATCTCGCGCCTAAATCTAAATTTCTCTAATTTAAAACTAACGTTACGAGTTCGCTCCTGGTTGAATAGTTAGAGTTCCTTTGTAATGTCCCCTTTGTTTAGCCCTGCCTTCCATTTATACACCTCGATCATATCGCCCCTCACTCTACGTCTCTCGAGAGAGTTCAAATTTAGATGCTTTAACCTGTCAATGTACTCAAGGTTCCTAATGCCCTGGATTAGTCTTGTCATTCTCCTCTGAATTCTTCCTATATCCATTCTGTAATACCAGAATAAACTGCGTAATCCAAGTAAGGTCTCACAAGTGTAAGATATATTTTTAGGATGACCTCTCTAGTCTTGTAACTAACACTCCTTTGTATGAACCCAAGTACTTTGTTAGCCTTGTTTCGAGCAAATACACATTGTTTACTTGGTTTAAGATTCCTACTTATCATTACTCCTAAATCTTTCTCAGTCGGATTTCTCTATAACATCGTTGTTCATCTGGTATCTCGTTCTCTGTTTACATCTCCTAGACTAAGTACTTTACATTTGTCCACATTGAATTTCATCTGCCATTTTTCAGACCATGCATTTTTTTTCAGATCTTCCTGTAGTTTTGCGGAGGGAAGGAAGGAGGGGGAGGGAGGCGGTGATTCCTGCCAGTATGATTCCTGCCAGTATCTCATCACTCCGCTGTACCTCTTGCCTCCACAGTGTCTCACAGTTAACCACTTAACGCAACTTCACTTCGTAACTGCCTTGTTAATACCTATTTATGGCAACTTTGTCTACTCCTATGTGCTCTACTCCCTTATGTCTTACCTTTCCTCTCGTATTCCCTCGTGACCCCTCTCTACCTACCACCGGCGTTTGACCTGACATAACCCTACTTTCACCTCCTTGTTTTTTACCGCGGCGTGGGAATGTGTTACCGTGGAGAGCCTCGCTTACGACCTCCCGCCGCGTCCTGCCTGCCCTCTTGTTTGTCTACCCGGCCCTTCCTTCACCCTCCCAGGCTCCTACTCACTCCCTCCTGCACCTCACCCCTCCCACTTACTCCCCATCCTTTCCATATACTCACCGCTACACCCATTCCACACACACACACACACACACACACACACACACACACACACCGGTGCTTCTTTAGCGTGTGGCCTACAAAGATATCATTAGTCTAACCTAACCTAACCTAACCTAACCTAACCTAACCTAACCTAACCTGACCTGACCTGCCCTGCCCTAACCCTACCTGACCTAGTCTAACCTAACCTAACCCAACCCAGCCTCCTCACACTCCCTCCTACACCCCCCTCACTACCTCCTGGCCCCCTGGTAGGAAGGTATGGGCGGTGGTTGACGGGGACCTTCAACACCAAGCAGGAAGTGATGAGTCTCAGGTGTTGGCAGGTGACAGAGGCTGCCTCCTCCACGTGCTGACTCATAAACAACTTCCTATACTCACCTGGAAGGACCTGGGATTACCTGGTTAATTATTCTAACACTAACCTAACGCTAACCTAATCTAACCTAACCTAAACTAATGCTAAGCTAACCAAGCCTAACGCTAATCTAACCTAAACTATAGCTACACTAACCAAACCTAACGCTAAGCTAACCTAACATAACCTAATCTAACGCGAACCTAATCTAACCTAACCAAACCTAACGCTAAGCTAAATGCAGCACAGCACAACACTGATATTTAGGTCCATAAAAGAAATACAAGAAAAATGAAGGGTGATTGCGATAACTAGACTGTAAACTGAAGTATTAGAGAAGAAGAAGAAGAAGAAGACGAAGACGAAGACGAAGAAGAAGAAGAAGACGAAGAAGAAGAAATTGAGAGGGTGGGCGGGGTAAGAGGTAGCGAAGCACGCGTTATTCTCCGAGGCCAGATGTCACCAGCAGAGACATAACCAGCTCCATAACACGGCCCCTTCTCGTGTCATAATCGCCGAAAATTGTCTTCAGGCCAGACTGTCTATGCCAGGACTCCGTAGTACTTATTCTGTTATTGTTTATTTGTCACCTTTCGTATTTCGCGGGCGGGGTGGGGGAGGGATGCCTCGATTGTGTTTATTGAGTGAAATATAATACTTTTTGTGTGTATTGTTTGAGAGATGTTATATTATACTGTACTGATATTATATTTCTTTGCTTGTACTCGTCGACTCCTCCTCGTCCTCCTCCTTCTCCTCAGTCTTCTCCTTCTCGTTTACATACATAAACAACATAGATATCGGCATAGACAGCAACATTAGTAAATTTGCTGATGACACTACAATAGGGCGAGTAATTAAATCTGACGAGGAAATAGAGTAGTGGAAGAATGGAACAAGTTACCAAATATCATCACTAACTCGAATTCGCTGGATAGCTTCAAACATAGGTTGGATGGATATATGAGCAATTAATGTAGGAAAGAAAGTAACAGGGAAAGAAGTAACGGAAAAAGGAAAAAAAAATGAATCAGGAAAAAAGTAACGCCTAAAAAGTAACAGGAAATACAGTAACAGGAAGTAAAGTATCAGTTAATAGATAGTTTCGGCCAAACTACCTAATTACGTCATTGTGCCGTCTAACCTAACCTAACCTACAGAAGTTGAAGACCCGACTACTACTTCAGAAGCTTATGAACACCTCCCTCCCCGCCTCCAGAAGCCGTCAACACCTCCAGAGACTAAAAAAAACCTCATCACCTGCAGGATGGCATAACTACTGTACTCGAATAACGTAATAAAGTATATATGCTGTTACTTCTTTTCCAGTAAACAGAAACTCCCACTTATACATTTTTCCTGATACTTTTTTCATAGTAAAATTTGTTACTTCTCTCCGTTACTTGTTTTCTTGCTACTTTCTTGCCGATCATCATGAGCGATAAGGATTGGGTGTAAACAGGACTGCCCAATATGCCCCCTGCAGTTTCCACTATTCTTATGTTCCTTCCCTTCCTTCTCTACCTCCCCCTTCCTTCCCTCCCTCCCCCCTTCCTTCCCTCCTTCCCCAAACTATCGCTATAACAACAACTACTACCACCACCACTATAGTCCTACTACACCACTATATCATTTATCTACGTACATTATCCTTTTCATAGAGTGATAAAAAAATTATTACTCTCCTGATAAACAAAATAACATATCTCCCCCTCCTCCTCCCCCTCCCCCCCTCCCCCTCCTCCTCTTCCCCCTCCCACCTTCTCTCCCACTACCCTAGATCCTCTTAACCTGACCCACCACCAGAACAACACAATTATTAATAACTTGACACACTTTCCATTACTCCATCTCCCCTAATCACCTCCTTCCCTCAATCACCTCCTTCCCTCAATCACCTCCTTCCCTCAATCACCTCCTTCCCTCAATCACCGCCTTCCCTCAATCACCTCCTTCCTCCAATCACCTCCTTCCCTCAATCACCTCCTTCCCCCAATAAAAAAAAAGGAGGGATGAGGGAATTGAGAGAAAGATCGTAAGGTAGAGAAAGATCGTAAGGTAGAGAAAGATCGTATGGTAGAGAAGATCTACTGTTGGTGTCATTGTACCTCAGGCGGCCATGTTTTCCACTCCTTTACTGTACCGTTGTTGTGGGTGTGTGCTGGGGGAGAGATCCAACTACAACACCGATATGAAAACCCAAAGCTTAAAAACGGGGTCTTGTTGTGAGGTGAAGGCAGCCAATGGGTGAGGAGAATAGGCAAAAGAGTAATGATTAGCTCAGGGGGTGATGAAGGAGGTTAGGTTGGGCTAGGGTTAGGTTAGGTTAGGTTAGGTTAGGCTAGGCTAGGTTAGGTTAGGTTATGTTAGGTTAGGTTAGGTGAGGCTAGGCTAGGCTAGGTTAGGTTAGGTTAGGCTAGGTTAGGTTAGGATAGGCTAGGTTAGGTTAGGTTAGGTTAGGTTAGGTTAGGTTAGGTTAGGTTAGGTGAGGCTAGGCTAGGCTAGGTTAGGTTAGGTTAGGTTAGGTTAGGCTAGGTTAGGTTAGGCTAGGTTAGGTTAGGTTAGGCTAGGCTAAGTTAGGATCGCTCTAGTATTATATTTGGCCATAATGAGTGGTGAAAAACTGGAAGAAATTACACAGACCTTTCCTCCCTCTTTGATCACAACTATTTTGGAGGCGACGCAACAAGTGGTGGCAGCAGTGAGGAACACAAACCTATGTTGGGGAATTATAAAGCGAACCTTTGAATACATAGATAGGAAATTGTTCCTTCAACTGTATAAATCTCAAGTTAGTCCCAGGCTGGATTACTGTATACAGGCAGGGAAACCCTACCTCCAGAAAGACCTAACATCCCTAGAAAAGGTGCAACACAGAGCCACTACGATGATTCCTGAACTATGTCATCTAGATTATCCAAGTAGACTGAGAGCCTTAGAACTAACAACCCTTCAGACAAGGCACAATAGGGCAGATCTCACTGAAACATTCTAAATCCTGAAAGTGATGGAAAACGTGAACCCGGGACACATCTTTGTGATGGCCCGCACCACCAACACGAGAGGACATAACTACAAGCTCACCAAGTTATCATGCAGAACGAACATAAGGAAATACTTCTTCACACAGAGGCTGGTAGACCTATGGCCCGGCCTACCAGCTCAAGCTGTGGAGCCAAGAACAGTTCTGGGCTTCACTATAGTCCTTGACACCTCTTAATTTTATATAAATATGTTAATATTATTACTATGCTTCAACAACGAAGGTTATTAAATGCGTAACAAGGTTTGTAATACACTTATTGTTATTGTTATTATTGTTATTTTTATTATATAAAGTTAAGGAAATAATGAGACCTCAATGGATTAATGTAAATTAACAGGTTTCTTGCGCTATTATTTGTTAATTTTACTTTGCTTTCAATGAGAACATGAACACGGAAACGATTATAATGAATGTCTCTCCTCTTATACGCGAATTATTTAGATTTATTCAAGTTTACCATTAACTTTAATTTTTTTAAAGAAAACGATCATGTTTTTCATCTATAGAAAACAATATATTTGGAAGGTATAACTAAAATATAATCTTCCAATAATTTAATGTAATAGTATTATTCCTTTTACATCTTTCCTAAATTATTTGGATTTGTGTAATGTTCACCATCATGTAATACCTAGACTTTGTGGTGTGTTAATGGCTTTAGACGTTCGGAACCGAGAGGAAAAACAGAGAAAAATATAAAATGAGGAAGTAGATAGGAAATTATGCTCAACACAAATATTAACGTAAATTCTAAACCAAGGTGTTAATTTAACCTAACCTCAGTTAACTTAACCTAACCCACCCTTAACTAGCTAACCTCATCCTCCAAATAGTGTTAGGGTGGTTACTCCTGAGGTGGTCCCAGATGAGTCTTGATATCCAACTAAAGTCTTGTTAATAAAAATATGACAAATCGACCCATTATTGTAAGGTGCACTAATAACTAGCCCGTGTTGTGGTCAATAGCCAGTTTGCATTTACCATCACTGCCATTATTATCATCACTGCCCTCGTCTATCCGTCCCTCCCTTGTGCTTCTCGTTAGCGAAGGGGAAAGTGACACGAAGCGCTAAATGTGAAGATTAAACAAGTAGTCGATTACCTGTGGAATTTCACCTTTATCTCCCCTTCACCTAAGGTTCAACCTCCTCTGTCACCCGGGTGCTTAAGATACCACGATAATGTTAATTTGACCTCGCTTGACCTCCAGTGATGGTAAAGGAGGTATTATCGCCTCCTGAGGCTGGATGGGCTGACATCTCCCGCATAGGTCAGAGCAGCCGCCCAGTAGTTCTCCCGCTGCCCGCCACCTGACATGACCCAGCATGACCTTACATTCTTCTTAAGGTAAACAAGATTCAAGATAGGACGTGTTTTGGGTTCTCTCACGACTTCTTAAAATTATTTCTGAGATAAAAATCTTGGGATGGAACACCTGAAGATGAGACACCCCAGCTTATTTCACCTGATGTTTAAATATCTTCCTCTTTAACCTAACCTAACCTAACCTAACCTTCGTAGTTAGGGTTAAGGCGCTTAATCTTCATGTGAAATAATCTGGGGTGTCTAATCTTCATGTGATCTCTATGGCGGTGAGTATATCGATTACCAACACACACACACACACACACATGTTAGTCAGATCTCACTTGGATTGTGCGGGTGTAGATGGCCAAGATAATCCCGGGCATTAGGAACCTTGAGTACAGAGGCAGATTTGCACTCCCTCGAGAGACGTAGAGTGAGGGGCGATATGACTGAGGTGTATAAATGGAAGTCAGGGCTAAACAAAGGTGATATAACAAAGGTACTCAAACTACCCAACCATGAGCGAACTCGTAATAATGGTTTTAAATTAGACAAATTTAGATTTAGGTGCGAGATAGGTAAACATTGGTTTGGAAATAGTGTAGTGGACGAGTGGAACAAGTTACCAAATATCATCATTAACTCGAATACGCTGGATAGCTTCAAACATAAGAACATAAGAAAATAAGGAGTCTGCAATAGGCCGGTTGGCCTGTGCATGGCAGCTCCTGTCGAGAGTTACTACCGCTCTCTATCAACCATGAATCTATCTAGCCTCCTTTTAAGACTTTCCAGCGTTCCAGGACTTACTACAAAGTTGCTAAGCTTGTTCCACTCGTCTACCACCATATTTGTGAGCCAGTTCCTTCCTATCTCCCTCCTAAACCTAAACTTATCCAATTTAAATCCGTTGCTACGAGTCCTATCCTGCTCGGATATTATAAGAACTTTATCTATATCCCCTTTATTGATTCATTTCATCCACTTAAATACTTCTATCACATCTCCCCGCACTCTTTGTCTTTCTAGGAAATGCAAGTTTAGTTTCTTTAATTTATCTTGATATGGAAGGTTTCTAAGTCCCGGAATCATTTTCGTCATTCTTCGCTGCACCGACTCCAGTGAATTGATATCCATTCTACAATGAGGGCACCAGAACTGAACAGCATAATCGAGGTGCGGCCTGACTAGCGCAAGATATAGTTGCAATATGACCTCCGCACTCTTATTACTTACACTTCTTGATATAAAACCTAATACTCTGTTTGCCATATTTCGAACATTAACGCACTGTTTTCTAGGCCGTAGGTCCGGGCTTACAAATACTGCTAAGTCTCTTTCACAAGTCGACTTCTCTAGGTTGATGTTGTTAAGGCTGTATACGTTGACAGTATTTGTTCTTCCAATATTCAGTACGCTGCACATGTTGGTGTTGAATTTCATTTGCCATTTTTCTGACCACTCCTGCAGTTTATTTTAAACCTCCTGTAGTGCATTTGCATCCTGCCCTGAATTAATCTGCCGCCCTATTTTAGTGTCATCCGCAAACAAGTTTATGTCACTGCTGATCCCAATATCTAGATCGTTTAAGTAGATTATGAACAAGAGTGGGCCCAGTAGGTTGAACGGCTTATGAGCGATAGGGGTTGGGTGTAAACGGGACTGCTCCGTATAGGCCAGTAGACCTGCTGCAGTTTCCTCCATTCTTATGTTCTTAAACCTAACATACAGTACAGTCGACGAAGTTGGTTATGCAAAAGAAACCTATCCAGCAGTAGAGCCACCCACTGCCAGGGACACCGCCACGTCTTACACACCCAACACTGGAGTGTGTGTGTGTGTGTGTGTGTGTGTGTGTGTGTGTGTGTGTGTGTGGTGTGGCGTTGTGTGTGTTGTGTGGTGTTGTGGCGTTGTGTGTGTTGTGTGGCGTTGTGTGGCGTTGTGTTGTGTGGTGTGGTGGGGTGTGTGTTGTGTTGTGTGGTGTGGTGAGGTGTGTGTTGTGTTGTGTGGTGTGGCGTTGTGTGTGGTTGTATGTTGTGTGTGTTGTGTTGTGTGGTGTGTGTGTGTGGTGAGGTGTGTGTTGTGTTGTGTGTGTGAGGTGTGTATGGTGTGGGGGTGGTGTGTGAGGTGTGTGTGTGTGTGTGTGTGTGTGTGTGGAGGTGTGTGTGAGGTGTGTGTGTGAGGTGTGTGTGTGTGTGAGGTGTGTGTGTGTGTGTGAGGTGTGTGTTGTTGTTGTGTTGTGTGGTGGTGTGGCGTTGTGTGTGTGTGTGTGTGTGTGTGTGTGTGTGTGTGTGTGTGTGTGTGTGTGTGTGTGTGTGAGGTGTGTGTGAGGTGTGTGTGTGTGTGAGGTTTGTGTGTGAGGTTTAGGTGTGAGGTTTGTGTGAGAGGTTTGTGTGTATGTGTGTGTGTGTGTGTGTGTGTGTGTGGTGATGTGTGTTGTGTTGTTTGGTTAAAAACAAAGCATGTGAAACACAAAAATTTGCAGATCAACACAAGATGCGCGAATTTTTCAGTTCCACCAAACCATTTTATGGGCCAATCACTCGTGACGCAGCCCACCTCCGCTCATCCGACGGTAACTCCATAATTAAAGACGATGAAAGCCTCCTTCAGCGCTGGAAAGAGCACTGCCATTCATTTCTCAACCGAAACACCGATGTGAATGTCCTGTCTACCCAGCAGGTCCCTCATGCTTCCAGAGCTGACCCACCTCAGCTATCCTCCATCCCTGGAGGAGGTAGCTACTGCCATCAAACAAATGAAAAATAAAAAAGCCTCAGGGCCTGATGGAATCCCAGCCGAGGTGTATAAAGCAGGAGGACCTCTGTTTACCAGCCGTCTCCACTCTCTCCTGGATAATATATGAGGAAAGGATGAAATCCCCAAGCTCTTAAAGACGACTCCATCGTCAATATATATAAGAACAAGGGAGACCGGTCAGACTGTGGCAACTACCGCGGGATCTAGCTGCTGTCTGTAGCTGGTAAGATTATCGCCTTAGTCCTCCTAAACAGACTTCTACCTGAGGCGGAAAACTTCCTCCCAGAATCTCAATGTGGCTTTAGACCATCACGTGGCACCACTGACATGATCTTTGCTGCCCGCCAGATACAGGAAAAGTGCAGAGAACAGCGTCGTGACCTGTACATGGCTTTCATCGACCTAACCAAGGCCTTCGACACGGTCAACAGGGAAGCCCTCTGGTGGACCCTCAGCCGTTTTGGCTGCCCACCAAAATTCATCACCATTGTGAGGCAACTCCACGATGGAATGAACGGCAGTGTCCTGCACAATGGCACTCATTCTGAGTTCTACCCCATACAAACGGGGGTTAAATAAGGGTGTGTACTGACACCAACTCTTTTCCATTTTCTTGGCTGCCTTTCTTACTCGTGCCAGTGCCAATTTAGCCGGCGGGGTGGACATCGAGTACCGGATGAAGTCTTTTCGACATTAGACAACTCCAGGTAGGAACAAAGGTGTCGGCATCTTCCATTACTGAACAGTATGCAGACGACCTCACCCTTGTCGCTCACAATGAACACGACATACAGGAGATCCTGAACACTTATGCAGATGCGTATGCACACTTCGGCCTTAAGGTAAATGTACGTAAGACTCAGATTCTCTTTCAGCCTGCCCCTGGTGTAGCCACACCTCCACCATCCATCCAGCTTAACGGTACTACCTTCTTTAATGTTACCCACTTTCAGTATCTCGGTTCCCACCTGTCCACCACCACGGACAGAGATTCAGTATTGGATCAGATGTGCATCTCAAGCCTTTGGTAAGACTCCGACACCGTGTTTTCAGCTGTAAGGAGCTGAAATTATCTACAAAGTTACACGTATATCGAGCAGTGGTCCTCCCCATTATACTATATGGCAGCGAGACATGGGTTACATACAGGAGGCACCTCAAGGTACTTGAAAACTTTCACCAACGTAGTCTACGTTCCATCCTCCGAGTTCACTGGGAAGACAAGAGAACAAATGCCAGTGTTCTTGCTGACACTAACTGTAGGAGCATGGGGGCTACCATTATCCATGAACAACTACGCTGGACTGGCCATGTTACCCGCATGGACGACAGTAGACTGCCAAAGTAGCTACTTTTCAGTCACCTAACGAATAGTATAGGTAATGCTGGCGGGCAACTGAAAAGGTATAAGTTTAGTCTTAAGACAAACCTGAAAAAGTGCCAAATCGACCCCCTCACCTGGGAGACGATTACTCCACACCGTAACGCTTGGAGGATCACCACACAAGAAGGTGTTAATACTTTCGAGTTAATCCGACTGCTTAACGAGGCAGATAAGCGCCAATGCTGGAAAGACGCTGCCGCCGCCCCTCCCGCACTCGTTGTAGCCCCCCACATGTGCAACATTTGTGAACGACTCTGCCGGTCCCGTGTCGGCCTCTTTAGTCACCTCAGAGTTCACCAACGAAGGTGACATCCCTAATAACTCATATCATTGTATCATAGCTGGATGATTGTCATACTAGATTCCGCGTGACAGCAAAGTAGTAGTAGTAGGTGTGTGGTGTGGACAAAAGTTAAACAAATTTGGGACTTCAATGTTTCATTAACTGATGGTGATTCACTCATTTTAGTATATGGACAACAAATATCAAGGCTGGGAGAGTGTTTGTGTCAGGTGATGCAAACGACACTACACATAAAGGACGATACTTGTGACCCTGCCAACAAGATCACTACTTCCAATAATGTCAACTTATGAAATAAATAAATAATATGAAAATCAACATAATTAGTGTCTTACCTTCGGCAGGTATGAAGAACTGCAGAGGGCGCTGTAGTGTGTGGATGAGTGTGTCAGGTTTCGGTGCTGACGACTACACTGTTGACGAAGGGTAACGGCCTCACTCTGTTATTCTCAGGTTAGGATTTGGTAAGGTTAGGTTAGGATTTGGTTAAGTTAGGACTAGGTAAGGTTAGATTAGGTTAGGTTAGACTTGGGCTATTTAGGTTAGGTTAGGTTTGGTTAGGTTAAAGCCGTTTTCAACTTTGGCCATTTCTAACTAAATTCCATGTTCAACCAGGGCCATTTTCATCTAGGGCCATTTTCATCTAGGGCCATTTTTATCTAGTGATATTTTCAACAAGGGCCATTTTCAACTAAGGGTCATTTTCACATAGGGCCACTTTCACATAGAGCCATTTTCAAATAAGGGTCATTTTCACATAGGGCCATTTTCATCTAGGGCCATTTTCATCTAGTGCTATTTTCAACTCGGACTATTTTCACCTAGAGCCATTTTCAACTAAGGGTCATTTTCACATAGGGCCACTTTCACCTAGAGCCATTTCCAACTAAGGGTCATTTTCACATAGGGCCATTTTCATCTAGTGCTATTTTCAACAAGGGCCATTTTTTTCAACTAAAATTCATTTCATAGGGCCATTTTCATCTAGTGCTATTTTCAACAAAGGCCATTTCCAACTAAGGGTCATTTTCACATAGGGCCATTTTCATCTAGTGCTATTTTCAACAAGGGCCATTTTCAACTAGGCCATTTTCACATAGGACCATTTTCACCTAGGGCCATTTTCACATAGAGACTTTTAAACCTGGACCATTTTCAACTAGGGCATTTTCACAAATGGCCATCTTGAACTAGAACCATTTTTCACTTGGGCCATTTTCACCTAGGGCCATTTTCAATTTCAGGGACATTTCAACTTGGGTCATTTTCACATACGACCATTTTCAACTTGGTCCATTTACACATTGGGCCATTTTCAACTACAGGGAGAACCATTTTCAGATAGGGCCATTTTCACTTAGGGCCACTTTCAACAAGGGCCATTTTCACTTAGGGCCACTTTCAACTAGGGCCATTTTCACTTAGGGCCGCTTTCAACTAGGGCCACTTTCTCTCCAAATTCCAATTAATTTGCTTAACGAGTCAACTCTCTCAGGTCCAACACTCCTCAGGTGAAGGTAACAGGTAACGGGTTGGTGGAGCCTTACCTGCAAAGAAACAAAGGGTATCAATCAGTCATTAATTACCTGGCAGGAGACATAAACATACTCTCACACAAACAGTTTATTGATGTTGAAACAGTTTATTGATGTTGAAACAGTTTATTGATGTTGTTGAAACAGTTTATTGATGTTGAAACAGTTTATTGGTATTGAAATAGTTTATTGATGTTGAGACAGTTTATTGGTACTGAAACAGTTTATTGATGTTGAAACAGTTTATTGACGTTGAAACAGTTTATTGGTGTTGAAAAAGTTTATTGGTGTTGAAAAAGTTTATTGGTGTTGAAACAGTTTATTGGTGTTGAAACAGTTTATTGGTGTTGAAACAGTTTATTGGTGTTGAAACAGTTTATTGGTGTTGAAACAGTTTATTGGTGTTGAAAAAGTTTATTGGTGTTGAAAAAGTTTATTGGTGTTGAAACAGTTTATTGGTGTTGAAACAGTTTATTGGTGTTGAAACAGTTTATTGGTGTAGGAACAGTTTATTGGTGTTGAAAAAGTTTATTGGTGTTGAAACAGTTTATTGATGTTGAAACAGTTTATTGGTGTTGAAACAGTTTATTGGTGTTGAAAAAGTTTATTGGTGTTGAAACAGTTTATTGGTGTTGAAACAGTTTATTGACGTTGAAACAGTTTAATGGTGTTGAAACAGTTAATTGTGTTGAAACAGTTTATTGGTGTTGAAACAGTTTATTGGTGTTGAAACAGTTTATTGGTTAGAAACAGTTTATTGTGTTGAAACAGTTTATTGATGTTGAAACAGTTTATTGTTGAAACAGTTTGTGTTGAAACAGTTTATTGGTGTTGAAACAGTTTATTTGTAGGAACAGTTTATTGGTGTTGAAACAGTTTATTGGTGTTGAAACAGTTTATTGATGATGAAACAGTTTATTGGTGTTGAAACAGTTTATTGGTGTTGAAACAGTTTATTGGTGTAGGAACAGTTTATTGGTGTTGAAACAGTTTATTGGTGTTGAAACAGTTTATTGATGAAACAGTTTATTGGTGTTGAAACAGTATATTGGTGTTGAAAAAGTTCATTGGTGTTGAAACAGTTTATTGATGTTGAAACAGTTTATTGGTGTTGAAACAGTTTAATGGTGTTGAAACAGTATATTGGTGTTGAAACAGTTTATTGGTGTTGAAAAAAGTTTATTGGTGTTGAAAAGTTTATTGGTGTTGAAACAGTTTATTGGTGTTGAAACAGTTTATTGGTGTTGAAACAGTTTAGTGGAGAGGACTGGCTAGTACGTGGAGAGGGCTGGCTAGTACGTGGAGAGGGCTGGCTAGTATGTGGAGAGGGCTGGCTAGTATGTGGAAGGGGCTGGCTAGTATGTGGAGAGGGCTGGCTGGTATGTGGAGAGGGCTATCTAGCACGTGGAGTGGGCTGGCTAATACGTGGGAGGGCTGGCTAGTATGTGGAGAGGGCTGGCTAGTGTGTGGAGAGAGGGCTGGCTAGTAGGTGGAGAGGGCTGGCTAGTACGTGGAGGAGAGGGCTGGCTAGTACGTGGAAGGGCTGGCGAGCACGTGGAGAGGGCTGGCTGGTATGTGGAGAGGGCTGGCTGAGTACGTGGAGAGGGCTAGCGACGTGAAGAGGGCTGCCTAGTACGTGGAGAGGCTGGCTAGTAAGTGGAGAGGGCTGGCTAAGTACGTGGAGGGGCTGGCTAGTACGTGGAGAGGGCTTGCTAGTACATGGAGACTGCTGGCTAGTACGTGGAGAGGGCTATCTAGTACGTGGAGGGCTGGCTAGTACGTGGAGAGGGCTGGCTAGTACGTGGAGAGGGCTGGCGAGGTACATGGAGAGGGCTGGCTAGTATGTGGAAGGGCTGGCTGGTACGTGGAGGGCTGGCTGGTACGTGGAGAGGGCTGGCTGTACGTGGAGAGGGCTGGCTAGTGAGGTGGAGATGGCTGGCTAGTACAGTGGAGATGGCTGGCTGAGTACGTGGGGAGGCTGGCTAGTACATGGAAAGGGCTGGCGACTACATGGAAGGCTGGCAGGTACATGGAGAGGGCTGGCTGGTACGTGGAGAGCTGGCTGGTACGTGGAGATGGCTGGCTGGGTATGAGGACAGGGCTGGTGACATGGAGGGGCTGGCTAGTGCGTGGAGATGGCTAGCTGGTGCGTGGAGATGGCTGGCTGGTACGTGGGGAGGACTGGCTGGTACGTGGAGAGGGCTGGCTGGTGCATGGAGAGGGCTGGCGAGTGTGGAGAGGGCTGGCTGGTGTGTGGAGGGGCCAGGCTAGTACGTGGAGGGCTGGCTAGTACGTGGAGGGCTGGCTAGTACAGTGGAGAGGGGGCTGTGTGCGTGGAGATGGCTGGCTAAGTGCAGTGGGAGGGCTGGCTAGTACGTTAGGAGGGGCTGGCTAGTACGTGGAGATGGCTGGCTGAGTACGTGGAGAGGCTGGCTGTGGTATGTGGAGAGGCTGGCAGGTACATGGAGGGGCTGGCGAGTGCGTGGAGAGGGCTGGCTGAGTGTGGAGGGGCTGGCTAGTACATGGGAGGGGCTGGCTGAGTATGTGGAGAGGGGCTGGCTAGTACGTGGAGATGGCTGGCTGAGTGCGTGGAGAGGCTGGCTGAGTACGTGGAAGGGCTGGCGAGTACATGGAGAGGGCTGGCAGAGTACATGGAGAGGGCTGGCTAGTACGTGGAGAGGGCTGGCTAGTACGTGGAGATGGCTGGCTGGTATGTGGAGGGCTGGCTGAGTACATGGAGGGCTGGCTGAGTACGTGGAGATGGCTGGCTAGGCAGTGGAGATGGCTGGCTAGTACGTGGGAGATTGGCTGGAGTGGAGAGGGCTGGCTGAGTACGTGGAAGCTGGAGAGTACATGGGAGGGGCTGGCTAGTGTGTGGAGGGGCTGGCTAGTACGTGGAAGGGCTGGCTGGTGCACGTGGAGAGGGGCTGGCTGGTACGTGGAGAGAGGCTGGATGAGTACGTGGAGAGGGCTGGCTGGTACGTGAGATGGCTGGCTAGTACGTGGAGAGGCTGGCTAGTACGTGGGAGGGGCTATTAAGTACGTGGAATGGCTGAGCTAGTACGTGGAGAGGGCTGGCCTGTGCGTGGAGAGGGCCGAGTGCAGTGGAGACTGGCTAGTACGTGGAAGGGCTGGCTGGTACGTGGAGATGGCGCTGGTACGTGGAGAGGGCTGGCTAGTGCGTGGAGAGGCTGGCAGTACATGGAGAGGGCTGGCTGAGTACGTGGAGAGGGCTGGCTGAGTACGTGGAGAGGGCTGGCTAGTACGTGGAGAGGGCTGGCTAGTCGTGGAGAGCTGGCTAGTACGTGGAGAGGGCTGGCTAGTACGTGGAGAGCTGGCTGGTGTGGAGAAGGCTGGCTAGTACGTGGAGAAGGCTGGTAGTAACGTGGAGGGCTGGCTAGTACGTGGAAGGGCTGGCTAGTGTGGAGAGGGCTGGCTAGTGCAGTGGAGGGGCTATCTAGTACGTGGAGAGGCTGGCTAGTACGTGGAGAGGGCTATCTGAGTACGTGGAGAGGGCTGGCTAGTACGTGGAGAGGGCTTTGGTGCAGTGGGAGACTGGCTAGTACGTGGAGAGGGCTATCTGAGTACGTGGAGAGGGCTGGCTAGTGCAGAAGGGGCCTGGCTAGTGTGTGGAAGGCTGGCTGGTACGTGGAAGGCTGGCTAGTACGTGAAAGGCTAAATATGTAGAGGGCTAGCTAGGTACGTGGAAGGGCTGGCTAGTGCGTGGAGAGGGCTATCTGGTACGTGGAGAGGGCTGGCTGAGTATGTGGGGAGGGCTGGCTGGTGCGTGGAGGGCTAGCTAGTACGTGGAAGGGCTGGCTAGTGCGTGGAGACTGCTGGCTGAGTACGTGGAGAGGGCTGGCTAGTACGTGGAGAGGGCTGGCTAGTACGTGGAGGGGCTGGCTAGTACGTGGAGAGGGCTGGCTGGTACGTGGAGGGCTGGCAGAGTACGTGGAAGGCTGGCTAGTGCGTGGAGGGCTGGCTAGTACGTGGAGAGGGCTGGCTGAGTACGTGGAGGGCGGATAGTACGTGGAGGGGCTGGCTAGTATGTGGAGAGGGCTGGCAATTACGTGGAAAGGCTGGCTAGTACGTGGAGAGGGCTGGCTAGTACGTGGAGAGGGCTATCTAGTACATGGAGACTGGCTAGTGCAGGAGAGCTATAGTACGTGGAGAGGGCTGGCTAGTACGTGGAGAGCTGGTTAGTACGTGGAGGGGGCTGGCTAGTACGTGGAGAGAGGCTGGCTAGTACGTGGAGAGGGCTGGCTAGTACGTGGAGAGGCTAGCTAGCACGTGGAGAGGGCTGGCTGGTACGTGGAGAGGGCTGGCTAGTGCAGTGAGAGGCTGGCTAGTCACGTGTGAAGGCTGTAGGTATGTAGAGGGCTGCTAGATTGGGGAGGGCTGGCAGAGTACGTGGAGGGCTGGCGAGTACGTGGAAGGCTGGCTGAGAGTATGTGGAGGAGGCTGGCTGGTACGTGGAGAGGGCTGGCTAGTACGTGGAGGAGGGCTGGCTAGTGCAGTGGAGAGGGCTGGCTGAGTACGTGGAGATGGCTGGCTAGTACGTGGAGGGCTGGCTAGTACGTGGAGAGAGGGCTGGCTGAGTATGTGGAGAGGGGCTGGCTAGTACGTGGAGAGGGCTGGCTGAGTACAGTGGAGAGGGCTGGCTGAGTATGTAGAGGGGCTGGCTAGTACGTGGAGAGGGCTGGCTGGTACGTGGAAAGACTGGCTAGTACGTGGAGAGGGCTGGCTGGTACGTGGAGAGGGGCTGAATGGTGTGTGGAGAGGGCTGGCTAGTACGTGGAGAGGGCTGCTAATTACGTGGAGAGGGCTGAGCTGAGTACATGGAAAAGGGCTGGCTAGTACGTGGAGAGGGCTGTGGCTAGAACGTGGGGAGGGGCTGGCTGAGTGTGTGGAGAGGGCTGGCTGGTATGTGGAGAGGGCTGGCTGAGAGTGCGTGGGAGAGGGCTGGCTAGTACGTGGAGGGCTGGCTGTGCAGTGGAGAGGGCTGGCTGTATGTGGAAGGCTATGCTGAGTACGTGGAGGGCTGGCTAGTACGTGGAGGAGCGAACTGGAGCTGGCTAGTACGTGGAGGGGCTGGCTAGTACTGGGGAGGGCTATTGGGAGAGGGGAGTCAGCTTCAGAGGGCTGGCTTGCGTGGAGGAGGGCTGGCTAGTATGTGGAGAGAGGGCTGGCTAGTATGTGGAGAGGGCTGGCTAGTATGTGGAGAGGGCTGGCTGGTATGTGGAGAGGGCTACTGGTACGTGGAGTGGGCTGGCTAATACGTGGGAAGGCTGGCTAGTATGTGGGAGAGAGGGACTGTGGCTGGTATGTGGAGAGAGGGCTGGCTAGTATGTGGAGAGGGCTGGCTGAGTACGTGGAGGAGAGGGCTGGCTAGTACGTGTGGAAGGAGCTTGGCTGAGTACGTGGAGAGGGCTGGCTGGTGTGTGGAGAGAGCTGGCCTGAGTACGTGGAGAGGGCTTTAGCTGTACGTGAAGAGGGCACCTAGTACGTGGAGAGAGAGCTGTGGCTAGTAAGTGGAGAGGGGCTGGCTAATTACGTGGAGGAGCTGGCTAGTAGTGGAGAGGGCTTGCTGGTGCATGGGACTGCTGGCTGGTACGTGGAGAGGGCTATCTGGTGCGTGGAGGGCTGGCTAGTGCGTGGAGAGGGCTGTGGCTGGTACGTGGAGAGGGCTGGCGAGGTACATGGAGAGGGCTGGCTAGTATGTGGAGAGGGGCTGTGGCTGGTACGTGGAGGGCTGGCTAGTACGTGGAGAGGGCTGGCTGTACGTGGAGAGGGCTGGCTAGTGACGTGGAGAGGGCTGGCTAGTGCAGTGAGATGGCTGGCCTGAGTACGTGGAGAGGCTGGCTAAGTACATGGAAGGCTGGCGAGCTACATGGAAGACTGGCAGGTACATGGAGAGGGCTGGCTGGTGCGTGGAGAGCTGGCTGGTACGTGGAGATGGCTGGCTAGTATGTGGAGAGGGCTGGTGCCATGGAGGGGCTGGCTGAGTACGTGGAGATGGCTGAGCTAGTGCGTGGAGATGGCTGGCTGGTGCGTGGGGAGGACTGAGCTGGTACGTGGAGAGGGCTGGCTGGTGCATGGAGAGGGGCTGGCTAGTGTGGAGAGGGCTGGCTGGTATGTGGAGAGGCCAGGCTGAGTACGTGGAGGGGCTGGCTGGTACGTGGAGGGCTGGCTAGTACAGTGGAGAGGGGGCTGAGTGCGTGGAGATGGCTGGCTAATTGCAGTGGAGAGGGCTGGCTAGTACATGAGGGAGCTGGCTAGTACGTGGAGATGGCTAGCTGAGTACGTGGAGAGGCTGGCTAAGTATGTGGAGAGGGCTGGCAGGTGCATGGAGGGGCTGGCAGAGTGCGTGGAGAGGGCTGGCTGAGTGTGGAGGGCTGGCTAGTACATGGGAGGGGCTGGCTGAGTATGTGGAGAGGGGCTGGCTAGTACGTGGAGATGGCTGGCTGAGTGCGTGGAGAAGGCTGGCTGAGTACGTGGAAGGGCTGGCGAGTACATGGAGAGGGGCTGGCGAGTACATGGAGAGGGCTGGCTGAGTACGTGGAGAGGGCTGGCTGGTACGTGGAGAGGGCTGGCTGGTATGTGGAGGAGCTGGCAGAGTACATGGAGGGCTGGCTGAGTACGTGGAGATGGCTGGCTAGTGCAGTGGAGATGGCTGGCTAGTACGTGGGAGGGTTGGCTGAGTAAGTGGAGAGGGCTGGCTGAGTACGTGGAAGACTGTGAGAGTACATGGGAGGGGCTGGCTGGTGTGTGGAGGGGCTGGCTAGTACGTGGAAGGGCTGGCTAGTACGTGGAGAGGGCTGGCTAGTACGTGGAGAGAGGGCTGGCTAGTACGTGGAGAGGGCTGGCTGGTACGTGGAGATGGCTGGCTAGTACGTGGAGAGGGCTGGCTGGTACGTGGAGAGGGCTAGTACGTGGAATGGCTGGCTGGTACGTGGAGAGGGCTGGCTGGTGCGTGGAGAGGCTGGCGAGTGCAGTGGAGACTGGCTGAGTACGTGGAAGGGCTGGCTGGTACGTGGAGATGAAGCGCTGGTACGTGGAGAGGGGCTGGCTAGTGCGTGGAAGGCTGGCTAGTGCATGGAGAGGGGCTGGCTGAGTATGTGGAGAGGGCTGGCTGAGTACGTGGAGAGGGCTGGCTAGTACGTGGAGAGGGGCTGGCTAGTACGTGGAGAAGGGGCTGGCTGGTACGTGGAGAGGGGCTGGCTGAGTACGTGGAGAGAGGCTTGCTGGTGCTGGAGAAGGCTGGCTAGTGCGTGGAGAAGGCTGGTAGTAACGTGGAGGGCTGAAGCTAGTACGTGGAAGGGCTGGCTAGTGTGGAGAGGGCTGGCTGAGTGCAGTGGAGGGGCTATCTAGTGCAGTGGAGAGGGGCTGGCTGGTACGTGGAGAGGGCTATCTGAGTACGTGGAGAGGGCTGGCTTCGAGTACGTGGAGAGGGCTTGGTGCAGTGGGACGACAGGCTGAGTACGTGGAGAGGGCTAGCTGAGTACGTGGAGAGGGGCTGGCTAGTGCAGAAGGGGCAGCTAGTATGTGGAAGGCAGCTGGTACGTGGAAGGCTGGCTAGTACGTGAAAGGCTGAATGTAGAGGGCTAGCTTACGTGGAAGGGCTGGCTGAGTGCAGTGGAGAGGGCTAGCTGGTACGTGGAGAGGGGCTGGCTGAGTACGTGGGGAGGGCTGGCTAGTACGTGGAGGGCTATCTAGTACGTGGAAGGGCTGGCTAGTACGTGGAGACTGCTGGCTGAGTACGTGGAGAGGGCTGGCTAGTACGTGGAGAGGGGCTGGCTAGTCACGTGGAGGGGGCTATCTAGTACGTGGAGAGGGCTGGCTAGTACGTGGAGGGCTGGCTAGTGCGTGGAAGGCTGGCTAGTACGTGGAGGGCTGGCTAGTACGTGGAGAGGGCTGGCTAGTACGTGGAGGGCTGGCTAGTACGTGGAGAGGAGCTGGCTAGTATGTGGAGAGGGCTGGCAATTACGTGGAAAGGCTGGCTAGTACGTGGAGAGGGCTGGCTAGTACGTGGAGAGGGCTGGCTAGTACATGGAGACTGGCTAGTGCAGGAGAGCTATAGTACGTGGAGAGGGCTGGCTGAGTACGTGGAGAGCTGGATTAGTACGTGGAGAGGGCTGGCTAGTACGTGGAGAGAGGCTGGCTAGTACGTGGAGAGGGCTGGCTAGTACGTGGAAGGCCATCTAGTACGTGGAGAGGGGCTGGCTGGTACGTGGAGAGAACTGGCTAGTGCAGTAGAGACTGGCTAGTACGTGGAAAACTGGATGTGAAACTGCTCTGGGAGGGCTGGCAGGAGTACGTGGAGGGCTGGCGAGTACGTGGAAGGCTGGCTGAGATATGTGGAGGAGGCTGGACTGGTACGTGGAGAGGGCTGGTGAGTACGTGGAGAGGGCTGGCTAGTGCAGTGGAGAGGGCTGGCTGAGTACGTGGAGAGGGCTGGCTAGTACGTGGAGGGCTGGCTAGTACGCGGAGAGAGGGCTGGCTGAGTACGTGGAGAGGGAGCTGGCTAGTGCGTGGAGAGGGCTGGCTGAGTGCGTGGAGAGGGCTGGCTGAGTGTGGAGAGAGGCTGGCTGGTACGTGGGGGAGCTGGCTAGTACGTGGAAAGGCTGGCTAGTACGTGGGGAGGGCTGGCTGGTGCGTGGAGAGGGGCTGAATAGTGTGTGGAGAGGGCTGGCTGGTACGTGGAGAGGGCTGGCTGAGTACGTGGAGAGGGCTGGCTGAGTACATGGAAAGGGCTGGCTGAGTACGTGGAGAGGGCTGGCTAGTACGTGGGGAGGGCTGGCTGAGTGTGTGGAGAGGGCTGGCTGGTGCGTGGAGAGGGGCTGGCTGAGAGTACGTGGAGAGGGCTGGCTAGTGCGTGGAGGGCTGGCTGTGCAGTGGAGAGGGCTGGCTAGTACGTGGAAGCTGGCTGAGTACGTGGAGGGCTGGCTAGTACGTGGAGGAGAGCTGGCTGGTACGTGGAGAGCTGGCTGAGTACGTGGAGGGCTGGCTAGTGCGATGGGGAGAGCTCATTTGTGGAGAGAGCAGGGCTGGCGCGGAGGCTGGCTAGGCGTGGGAGGGCTGGCTGTGCGTGAGAGGGCTGGCTGGTACGTGGAGAGAGGGCTGGCTAGTATGTGGGGAGAGGGCTGGCTGGTATGTGGAGGGGCTGGCCTAGTGTGGGAGAGAGGGCTATCTGGTACGTGGAGAGGGCTGGCTAGTACGTGGAGAGGGCTGGCTGAGGTGTGGAGGAGAGGGCTGGCTGGTGTGGAGAGGCTGGCTGGTATGTGGAGAGAGGGCTGGCTAGTACGTGGAGAGGGCTGAGCTAGTACGTGGAAGGGCTGGCTAGTACGTGGAGAGGGCTGGCTGAGTGTGTGAGAGGCTGGCTGGTAAGCAGGAGGGGCTAGCTGGTGCGTGGAGAGGGGGCTGGTGCGTGGAGGGGCTGGCTGAGTGCGTGGGAGGCTGGCTGGTACGTGGAAGGGCTGGCTGAGTGCAGAGGGCTGCTGGTGCATGGAGGCTGGCTGGTGCGTGGAGAGGGCTATCTGGTGTGGAGAGGGCTGGCTGGGTAGTGGAGAGAGGACTGGCTAGTACGTGGAGGGCTGGCGAGTACATGGAGAGGGCTGGCTGAGTGTGGGGGGCTGGCTAGTACGTGGAGGGCTGGCTGGTACGTGGAGAGAGCTTGCTAGTACGTGGAGAGGGCTGGCTGGTACGTGGAGAGGCTGGCTGGTACGTGGGAGATGGCTGACGTGGGAGCTGGCTGGTGCAGTGGAAGGGGCTGGCAGTACATGGAGAGGGCTGGCAGGTACATGGAGAGGGCTGGCTGAGTACGTGGAGAGGGCTGGCTGAGTACGTGGAGATGGCTGGCTAGTATGTGGAGAGGGCTGGCGAGTGCATGGAGAGCTGGCTAGTACGTGGAGAGGGCTGGCTAGTACGTGGAGAGGGCTGGCTAGTACGTGGGGAGGCTGGCTGGTACGTGGAAGGGCTGGCTAGTACGTGGAGAGAGGGAGCTGTGAGTGCATGGAGGCTGGCTGAGTATGTGGAGAGGGCTGGCTAGGTACGTGGAGAGAGGCTGGCTAGTACGTGGAGAGGGGCTGGCTAGTACGTGGAGAGGGCTGGCTGGTACGTGGAGAGGGCTGGCTAGCTGAGTACGTGGGAGGGCTGGCTAGTACGTGGAGAGGGCTGGCTAGTACGTGGAGATGGCTGGCTAGTACGTGGAGAGGGCTGGCTGAGTGTGGAGAGGGCTGTGAGTACATGGAGACTGGCAGAGTGCGTGGAGAGGGCTGGCTATGATGTGGAGGCTGGCTGAGTACATGGAAGGCTGGCTAGTGTGGAGAGGGCTGGCTGGTGCGTGGAGATGGCTGGCTGGTACGTGGAGAGGGGCTGGCTGGTCACGTGGAAAGGGCTGGCGAGTACATGGAAGGGGCTGGCAGAGTACATGGGAGGGGCTGGCTGGTACATGTGGAGGGCTAGAGACGTGGAGATGGCTGGCTGGTATGTGGAGAGGGCTGGCGAGGTACGTGGAGGGCTGGCTGGTGCGTGGATGGCTGGCTAGTGCAGTGGAGATGGCTGGCTAGTACGTGGAGGGAGGATTGGCTAGTACGTGGAAGGGCTGGCTAGTGCAGTGGAAGGCTGGCGAGTACATGGAGAGGCTGGCTGGTGATGTGGAGAGGGCTGGCTAGTACGTGGAGAGGGCTGGCTGAGTACGTGGAGAGGCTGGCTAGTACGTGGAGAGGGCTGGCTGGTGCGTGGAGAGGGCTGGCTGTGCGTGGAGATGGCTGGCTGGTGGGGAGGCTAGCTGGTGCGTGGAGATGGCTGGCTGAGTACGTGGAAGGCTGGCTTACGTGGAGGGCTGGCAGAGTACGTGGAGAGGCTGGCTAGTACGTGGAGGGCTGGCTAGTACGTGGAGATAGGCTGGCTAGTACATGGAGAGCTGGCTAGTACGTGGAAGGGCTAGCTGAATACATGGACTAGTACGTGGAGAGGGCTGGCTGGTACGTGGAGGGAGCTGGCTGGTACGTGGAGGGCTGGCTGGTGCGTGGAGAGGGGCTGGCTGGTACGTGGAGAGGGCTTGCTAGTGCTTGGAGAAGGGCTGGCTGAGTACGTGGAGAGGCTGGCTGAGTACGTGGAGATGGCTGGCTAGTACGTGGAGAGGGCTGGCTGGAGTGTGTGGAGAGGGCTGGCTGAGTACGTGGAGAGAGAGAGGCTGTCTAGTACGTGGAGAGGGGCTTGGCTGAGTACGTGGAGAGGGAGGCTATCTGAGTACGTGGAAGGCTGGCTAGTACGTGGAGAGAGGCTTTGGCTGAGTACGTGGAGACGCAGGCTAGTGTGTGGAGGAGGCAGGCTGGTACGTGGAGAGGGCTGGCTAGTACGTGGAGAGGGGCTGGCTAGTATGTGGAGAGGGCTGGCTGGTACGTGGAAGGCAGCTGAGTACGTGGAGAGGGCTAGCTGGTGCAGTGGAGAGGGGAGCTGGCTGAGTGCAGTGGAACTGCTGGCTAGTACGTGGAGAGGGCTGGCTAGTACGTGGGGAGGGCTGGCTAGTACGTGGAGAGAGGGCTATCTAGTACGTGGAGAGGGCTGGCTAGTACGTGGAGACGGCTGGCTAGTACGTGGAGAGGGCTGGCTGGTACGTGGAGAAGGGGCTGGCTAGTACGTGGAGAGGGCTACTGGTGCGTGGAGAGAGGGCTGGCTAGTGCAGTGGAGGGGCGTGGCAGTACGTGGAGAGGGCTGGCTAGTGCACGTGGGAGAGGCTGGCTAGTACGTGGAAGGCTGGCTAGTACGTGGAGAGGGCTGGCTAGTACGTGGAAGGGGCTGGCTGAGTATGTGGAGAGGGGCTGGCAATTACGTGGGAGAGAGGCTGGCTAGTACGTGGAGAGGGATGTAAATGCGTGGAGAGGGCTAGCTGAGTACATGGAGAGGGCTGGCTAGTACGTAGAGAGCTATCTAGTACGTGGAGAGGAGCTGGCTAGACGTGGAAAACTGGTTGAGTACGTGGAGGGAGCTGGCTCGTGGGGAGGGCTGGCTAGTGCGTGGAGGGCTGGCTGAGTACGTGGAGAGGGCTATCTGGTACGTGGAGAGGGCTGGCTGGTACGTGGAGAGGGGCTGGCTGGTACGTGGAGAGGGCTGGCTAGTGCGTGGAGAGAGGGCTGGCTAGTAATGTGGAGGGGCTGGCTAGTGCGTGGGAGGGCTGGCTAGTACGTGGAGGAGCTAGCTAGTGCAGTGGAAGGGCTGGCTAGTACGTGGAGGCTGGCTGAGTAATAGTGGAGGGAGGCTGGCTGGTACGTGGAGAGAGCTGGCTGAGTATGTGGAAGGGCTGGCTAGCATACGTGGAGAGGGCTGGCGAGAGTACGTGGAGAGGGCTGGCGAGTACGTGGAGAGGGCTGGCTGGTGTGTGGAGAGGGCTGGCCTGGTGCGTGGAGGGCTGGCTGGTGCGTGGAGAGGGCTGGCTGGTGCAGTGGAGGTCTGGCTGGTACGTGGGATGGCTGGCTGGTGCGTGGAGGGGCTGGCTGGTACGTGGAGAGGGGGCTGGCTGAGTATGTGGAGAGGGCTGGCTAGTACGTGGAGAGGGCTGGCTGGTACGTGGAGGCTGGCTGGTGTGTGGAGAGGGCTGGCTGAGTACGTGGAGAGGGGCTGAGCTGGTGCATGTGGAGAGGGCTGGCTAGTGTGGGGAGGCTGGCTAGTACGTGGTGAGGCTGAATGAGTATGTGGAGAGGGGCTGGCTGAGTACGTGGAGAGGGCTGGCTAGTACGTGGAAGGAGCTGGCTGTACGTGGGAGGGCTGGCTAGTACGTGGAGAGGGGCTGGCTAGTACGTGGGGAGGGCTGGCTGGTGTGTGGAGAGGGCTGGCTAGTACGTGGAGGGGCTGGCTAGTACGTGGAGGGGCTGGCTGGTGCACGTGGAGAGGGCTGGCTGAGTACGTGGAGAGGGCTGGCTGGTACGTGGAGAGGGGCTGGCTGGTGATGCACAGTGGAGAGAGGCTATGTGTGCGTGGGGAGGGCTCTGGTGCGTGGAGAGCAGGGCTAGTACGTGGAGGGACTGAGTTAAAGTAAAAATTAGGGAGGTGTTAAGAATGATTCTGGGTAATAAGTTCTATATACAGGAAGAACACAAACACCCATATTTACTAAGTTCAGTTTACTGGATAAGAGTATGTGGATAGCACTCCTAACTAAGATCTGATCACTACTGCAATAGCAGTGATACATTAGCAACACCAGGCTGACAACATGTCAGGATATAGTATACATACACTGCTAGCTGAAAAATATAGACAAATACAAATACACATACATAATACATAACACATACATACATACATACACCTCCCTTCACCATACACTCACAGACAAATCACATTCTAAACATCGAGACTTCATATAGGAAGAGTATGGGACTCAACACTGGTGGAAGAGACAGCAAAAAACGTGTACAGGAGCAGAAAACGGATTCCTCCACACACGACCACTGGTAGACACCTGGTAGTCCCGTGACCCCGAGACCCATGACTACATCCCAACGTAGGAGGTCAGGTCCTGAACACAGACTGGGTGCCGACACTCCAGCCTGGGAGGAACAGGCGTGGTAGTTGTGGCGGAGCACGTCCTGAACACGATCTGCAAGGATTGAGGGTGAGAGCAGGGACACAAGAAAGAAGGCGCACACAAAACCTGGGCAGAGGGCGTCAGTACGGACCAAGTCCATGCAGTTCAAAGACCCAAGTCGAAGACCTCGCAGTCAATGTTCCCAGAAGGCCACCTAGGAATGAGGTGCCAGGTTGACATCAACCTCAACGTGCCTGTTGGACTGTGGGTGTGGGGCGATGACAACACATGCCAAACATCAGTCAAGAACAAGTCCAGCCAGCCAGACAGGCCCCTCCGTCAGTTTCACAGGCTTACAGGCGCCCGTCACGAGAGTGATGGCGGAACTTGCTGATGGTGGCAGCAGACGTCGTGTCGTGACAACCAACCAGAGACAGTCAACGATAACCAAAGGAAGGACTCCTGACACACAAGAAAAAAAAAGTTAACGACACAGACTCAAAAAACATGCAATAACT
>NW_024741189.1:2947213-2958341 GCF_018991925.1 Homarus americanus
ATAGTCGCCTATGAATTGTTAAGTTAGGTTACAATAGGTTAGATTTGGTTGCTTCTTGTTGTCTGTTTTCAGTGAGGAATGACGGTAATGGTCGTGGTATTTTTTCAAAACATTTTATTTTATTCTGTAACCTATAACAACACACGAAGAAAAAGGACGATAGAAAAATAAAATAAGCGAAAATTCTTGGAAATCGTCAGATCAGTATCTTTACCAAGAGTGTTATTTTCCTGTTAAATTCGAGCTGAAAACATTGGAATATCTCGCCCCAAATCAGAACACCTGTTTCAATGTACACACACACACACGATCACAAGGCGTGTTTACTTAATTTTCTTATTTTATTTATTTTCTGAAGAAACTCGAGTATTTTTGTGTGGCTTTTCTTTGCCAACACTCAAGGGTTTGTAGCCATCCAGGTTGTGTAAACTTAAGTGTGTGTCTTAGTTCAGCTTTGGTCACGTTTAAGTGTGTACAGTTACCAGTAGAATCACCTGAAGATGCTACCTAGTGGACGCATCTCTTAGTCTTAATTCACCCACCTGAAGATTAGCCCTCCTCCTCCAGCTTACTTCACTTGACATTTAAACGACCTAACGCTACATGGGAAGGGAGGTTAAGTTAGGTTAGTTAGAGGTTAGGTTAGAGTTATGGTTACGTTACGTTAGAGTTAGGTGGTTAAACTTTAGGTGAAATAATCTGAGGGGAGGTTAATCTCCAGGTGGTCTTGGTTAACCCAGCATATGAAGGAAAAATTACCCGGAAATATCTAGCTAACTAACGTGTTGAGCTGTAACGTAGTACTTTATTGACCCGAGAATGATGTTTGCACTATTACTGATGACTAGTGTGTGTTTATTATCTTAAAATACACGTTTATAGACCTTAATTGTTGAAGCACAGTAATACATTATAACAACAACAGAGACCTTAATTGTTGAAGCACAGTAATACATTATGACATCAACAAGAGACCTTAATTGTTGAGCGCAAAAAATTATAGCAAGAACAACAGACCTTAGTTATTGAAGCACAGTAACATTATAAAACAAGTGACCTTAGTTGTTGAAGAGGTAATACATTATAACATCAACAAGTGACCTTAGTTGTTGAAGTACAGTAATACATTATAACATCAACAAGAGACCTTAGTTATTGAAGCTCAGTAATGCATTATAACAACAACAACAGACCTTAGTTGTTGAAGCACAGTAATACATTATAACATCAACAACAGACCTTAGTTTTTGACTCAGTAATACATTATAACATCAACAAACCTTAGTTATTGAAGCTCAGTAATACATTATAACATCAACAAGAGACCTTAATTGTTGAAGCACGGTAATACATTATAACATCAACAAGAGACCTTAGTTATTGAAGCACAGTAATCCATTATAACATCAACAAGAGACCTTAATTGTTGAAGCACAGTAATACATTATAACAACAACAACAGACCTTAGTTATTGAAGCACAGTAATACGTTATAACAACAACAACAGATCTTAGTTATTGAAGCTCAGTAATACATAATAACAACTAACAACAACAACAGACCTTAGTTGTTGAAGCACAGTAATAAGCCATGTAAGCTCAGTAATACATTATAACATCAACAAGACCTTAGTTGTTGAAGCTCAGTAATACATTATAACATCAACAAGACCTTAGTTGTTGAAGCTCAGTAATACATTATAACATCAACATGACCTTAGTTGTTGAAGCTCAGTAATACATTATAACATCAACATCCTCGCCACCCGCCCAGAGGTAAGAATACTGCTTGTTGTTGACTTAATGGGTAAATTTTTACACACCAACTTATCACTTCTATGCTAATCAACAACGATTCATAAATACTGTACGTCTTACCTGTATGGAGTAAGTACAAAGGCTAAATTATTACTGTAGCTTCAGGGAATTATGGCTTTTCCTACACAACACGGCACAAGATAGCACAACACCCGCACAGGCCTCACTGAACACTGAGGAGCAACACATCAACACAGAATAGGAAACACATAAACAATTTGACTCTTTCTCTCCCATACTCCGAACAACTTGCTAAAAAAAATATGTTAACTGTATATTCGAGTATCTTAATTTTATTGCTGTATCATGAAGTGTTGACTGTTTTCTATCTGTGACTGTACTGTACCTCCGTTCACCATTCTCCATTGGCCGAGTGACCCTTACCATCACGCGTCCAGTCGTTACCTCGTACTCATGATATTAGCGTGGCTCCTCTCTCAAATGTAAATACGATAATCTTATGTACATTTTTTTTTATAAATTACGAGGAAAAGCCTGATCACATACACAGAAACACCGATATTATAATCCTGCATGAAATTACGGAACACGAGAAGATTAACCCCTAGTTTACTGTATATCACCCGATTAACCAACATTACGTTACCTGGGTAAGGTAAGGTAAGGTAAATTAGATTAAGTGGTAGATAGTGACGGTACTGGTGGTGATAGTGACGGTACTTGTGATGATAATGACAGTAATGGTGATGATAGTGACGGTACTGGTGATGATAGTGACGGTACTGTTGATGATAGTGACGTTACTGGTGATGATAGTGACGGTACTGTTGATGATAATGACAGTAATGGTGATGATAGTGACGGTACTTGTGATGATAGTGACGGTACTGATGATGATAGTGACGGTACTGTTGATGATAGTGACGGTACTGGTGATGATAGTGACGGTACTGATGATGATAGTGACGGTACTGGTGATGATAGTGACGGTACTGGTGATGATAGTGACGGTACTGATGATGATAGCGATGGTACTTATATCTATCTTATATAATATATCTATCACAAACAAAAATGCATTACTTACCATACTTGAAGCTATAAGATTGTAGGAATGCAATGCTTGATAAAATTGGAGAAGTGCGACGGGGAGACGAAAAATATTGGGAGTTGAAGGTAAAACATCACGGGGGTACACGGTGGTCTCTTAAAAATAAATACATTTCCGTCAGAACCAGTTATTAGGACGTTTAAATATTTGTTTTCTATATTATCTCATCTTAATTTACATAAATTGTATTTCAGAGACGTTTTCTATTCATATATAACTAGTTTGAACATTGGGGATAAGTCTTTCGGTGCCTACCCACACCCGAGGACTTATCCCGAACGGAATACTGAGTGGTAACCCAACGAAATTGGTTTAAAAAATGAATTACGGCTCGGAGGGCGCTTTAGGGATACTAATAAGTAACCCGAGTGTTTAAAAAAATGGCTGACTGTCTTGTCAGCTTTCTCGAATACATATACCGCCATCTGGAAAATCGAAAGATGTCTGTGGCTGTCGCCTTCATTGACTTCACCAAAGCATTTGACCTAGTCGACCACAATTTAATCATCAACAAAGCTATCGACCTCGGGTTTTCTAGGAAGTCTTATACCATGGCTTACAGACTTCCTCATTGACCGACACCAAGCCGTACACTTCCGAGGGGCTGTCTCCATTTTCAGTCATTCTCCTTTGTCGTCCCCCAAGGCACCAAGATGGGACCACTCTGCTTCCTTTTGCTTAACAATGATGCCCGAAGAGAAATCTTTGCTCGCTGGAAATATGTCGATGACTCCACCATTGGGATCAGTGTCAACAACTCGGCTCCCGACTATACCGCCCTTCAGGATTTATTGAACAGCTTCCAAAACTGGGCCACCAACAATCTCGACACCATCAACCATTCCAAGACCCTGGTTACGCCCATCAACCTCTCCTCCGACGTTGTCCCACCCCCTTCCATTACTTTAGGCCCCAACACACTCCTGGTTGTGGACTCCACTGAGCTATTTGACGTCACTATAGATTACAAACTAATTGGAAAACACACGTCAGTAAAGTTGTCAAATCCTCAAGTTTTCGTCTCCACCTCCTCCGCCGACTCAAGTCCCTCGGAGTTCCTGCCCCCGAGCTCCTCAGTGTTTACTCAACATTCATACTTCCCAAGCTCACCTATGCCTCTCCTGCCTGGTCTTCCTCCCTAAATGCCACACAACGTAAACACCTAGAAAAAGTGCAAAAGAGGGCATGCAAGATTATTCTCTCCCCTTCCTACTCCACATATCAAGAAGCGCTCAACACACTGACCCTTTCGACTCTCACTGACCATCACCACGACCTCATCTGCAAATTTGGTAAGAAGCTTCTGCACCATCCTCGACACCGACTCCGACTACCACCCGCGATCTCTCGTCCGAGAATTGCTGTTCGACACCACAACCGCATCCAGCCAATACGAGCACTTACTGATCCCTTAAGAACAGCCCAGTCCCGACCATCGTAAAAATTATCAACAACTCGTAATCAACCAGTGTATTCACTCCCAGCCAATCTTACCTTTTCGCACTATCACTATGTTGAAATGCCCTGTAGTATGACCTTCTCCCCATCTAGTTATTATATATCATATTTGTATCACTTATGTTACTTGTATATTATTTGTAAATCAAGAGACCCATTCCCCAATTATGTAACTGTAGATTTTCAGCCTTCTGGCTGCCATGCTCTTTCAATAAAATGTTAATAATTAATTATTATTATTATTATTACACACACACACACACACACGCGCGCGCGCGCGCGCGCGCACGACTAAAATGTTCCAATTGTTATTTTTTATAATTTTTAAATATACGAATCGAAACCAACTTTCTTCAGTTAGGTCAGAGATTATGACATTACTGTGTGAAGACATTACTGTGTGAAGACATTACTGTGTGAAGACATTACTGTGTGAAGACATTACTGTGTGAAGATATTACTGTGTGAAGACATTACTGTGTGAAGACATTACTGTGTGAAGACATTACTGTGTGAAGACATTACTGTGTGAAGAAGACATTACTGTGTGAAGACATTACTGTGTGAAGACATTACTGTGTGAAGACATTACTGTGTGAAGACATTACTGTGTGAAGACATTACTGTGTGAAGACATTACTGTGTGAAGACATTACTGTGTGAAGACATTACTGTGTGAAGACATTACTGTGTGAAGAAGACATTACTGTGTGAAGAAGACATTACTGTGTGAAGACATTACTGTGTGAAGACATTACTGTGTGAAGACATTACTGTGTGAAGACATTACTGTGTGAAGACATTACTGTGTGAAGAAGACATTACTGTGTTTAGTAAGTAATTCAAAGATGAAATGAGGTTATTGGAGATGTAGTGATCATTAGTCCCTGTACACGTCTGAGTTGGCACCGTACTTTATCATTTGGGTTAGTGGACCACCTGAAGATTGGCCCACCCTACGTTTATTTCACCTAAAGATTAAATACCTTATTAATTGATAGGTTAGGCTAGGCTAGGTTAGGTTAGGTTAGGTTAGGTTAGGTTAAGTTAAGATAAATAGTTTAGCATTAGCGTGTTTGATGATCAGGTGAAATAGGCTGCATGTGTCTACTCTTCAGGTGATCTATAAGCAATTAATAACAATAATAGAAACAAAGAAACAAAAATAGCATCAAATATCAGTAAATGAACGAGGAAGCGATAAGTAAAACAGGAAGAATTAACATACAAACGAGGGATAATATTCACAATGAAAGTTAAAAATGTGGAGCGGACGTGTGACCAGCTTGGCATTGTTCTCGGCCTCTGGGTGATCGTGATAAACGTCACACAACTTACTGGCTGGAATTTCATTACTGAACCGAACTATCAGTAAGAATCCCAGGTGCCACGCCTTGGTAACTCACCAATCTAATGGGGAGGGTCAAGAGAGGGGTCAAGAGAGAGGTCAAGTGAAGGATACTGTTTCATTAATGTGTGTGTGTGTGTGTGTGTGTGTGTGTGTGTGTGTGTAATAATAATAATGATAATAATAATAATAATAATAATTAACAGTTTATTGAGAAAGTTCTGCAGCCCGAAGGCTGAAAATATACATTAAACAAAAATGACTTATTACATACAAAGACATGGGGTAGGTGGGTCGTTAAAAACTTTCATTACTAAAAGAAAAAGAAACATGAATTGAACATACAAATTATTATAATTTACAGTTGATGGCCCGGGCTGGTCTCTTGCCATACTGTGTGAGGTCACGTTGGTCACGTGGTGTAGTGACTCGTCCGTAGGTGTTGATATGAAGGTCCGCACGTGGTCCTGGAGACACCGGGTGGTGTAGGGTGTCACAGTACCCCACTCTCTGCATGGTGGTGCTGTGTTATTTCGTAGTCAGGTGGATCACGGCTCTCACTGGTACTGTCTAGCGCTGAATTCACTGGCTTAAATTCTGTTCATCACTTTTTTTTTTAATAATAATTAACGGTTTATTGAAAGAGCTTGGCAGCCAGAAGGCTGAAAATATACAGTTACATATTTGGGGAATGGGTTACGAGTTACAAATAATATACAAGTAACATAAGTGACACAAATAAGACATATATTAACTAGATGGGGAAAAGCTCAAACTACAGTTCATTTCAACATAGTGACAGTGTAAGGAGCAGTGTTTACTGGGAGTGAATACACTGATTTATTACAAGTTATTGATAATTTTTACAATGGTTGGGACTGGGCTGTTCTCATAGCGATCAGTTCGTGCACGTATGGGCTGGATGCGGTTGTGGTGTCGAACAGCAATTCTCGGACAAGGGATCTCAGGTGGTAGTCAAAGCCGGTGTCGGGGATGGTGTGTGTGTGTGTGTGTGTGTGTGTGTGTGTAATAATAATAATATTATTAATTAACGGTTTATTAAGATAACATGGCAGCCCGAAGGCTGAAAATATACAATGAACAGAGGTGATAGGTTACATACGGTGAAATCGGGAAGTGGGTGACTTGATTGACAAAAGCTTTCAATAGAGAAACATAAGAAACATAGAGTCAACATATAGATTAACTTTAGATCTGGTACTGTGGGAGCTGGTCTGTAGACTTTCTTGTGACCTAATGTCGACGCCAACAAAGTCCTTCCCACTGTCTTGATGGCCGTTGTACCTGACTGCTAAGCCGCTACATCACTACAGCTGCAGATGTACCTCGTGGTCCGGGTAGGTCCTCCAGCTCACACAGTGTGTTGGAGATGGTTCTTGTTCCTCACATGATGTAGTTAGAAATTCATAATTCCTCACCTGGGTGGAGTAGGGAGTCCTCATTTCTCTCACGGTGTAGTTTGGGGTGTTTCTTGGCTTCTCATCCAGTGTTGGGGGTGGCGAGTGTACCGCGGGCTGTGGTGCTTCAGGTCAAGGTGTCGGGTCAACATTGGCCGCTAAGTACTGATTGTCGCTCTAACAGTTGTTTCTTCCTTTTGAGTTGAAATTGTCACTATTGTATATCAGTTGTGGGTTCATCTTCAATCTTTGCACTGTACTGTTGGTGAGAGGATGTTGATAAATCCAGATGGGGAAAGGGAAAGCCCGGCAGACCAGGCGGCAGCTGTCTCCATGGTCAAGAGACCACGGCCGCGTGAGAGGGCAGCGCCGACTACACACGTCCTTACCCAATGAAGACTGAAGGATGTGTGTGTGTAAGGACGGAATAGGCGGAAGAAGTGACGAACATGGGAACCCAACGACTACATTGGCGGATGAAGGAAATGCAAGATGGATGGGGTAGAAAGGCGAAACCCATCAAACAGGGCTATCGGCAGTCTATTGCAACTCTCCCTCTCCCCAGTCGTTGCAACACTTGCACCACTGGATCAGGAAAAGGGAGAGCCAAGATGTGTGGTTGCAGCCTGCGTTCCTGCCTCACCACATAAATCAACTCATGCGCAGCCATTACCCAGCTCATCATACCTCTCATCATCATCAAAACACCTTTATCCCTAAAAGTCCTTTGGTGATGGACAATTGACGATGGGGACAGGCAGAAATGATTGCCGGGAGTCTCTAGTCACAACTCTGCACTTGGGCAACACAGAAAAGATGGTTTTTTTATGCACTGGGATCTAGGCAGCAGTGCAATCCGGTCCTGTCTGTGCGACTGAGCAGCCCTTTCGAGTAGCCACTCTCCTCACCCCACATGGGGAGGGGGCTAGAAAAGGTGCCCTAAACATAGTCTGCATAAAGAACCAACCAGACTGGGCAACCGCACCCAACAAGGTCATTCTAATGCGGTTAAAACAATCATAATCACAGATCAAAG
Source organism: Homarus americanus (assembly GCF_018991925.1). Taxonomy (NCBI): domain Eukaryota; kingdom Metazoa; phylum Arthropoda; class Malacostraca; order Decapoda; family Nephropidae; genus Homarus; species Homarus americanus. The sequence continues at coordinate 2,955,364 of NW_024741189.1, forward strand.
CAAAAACAAACTGTACAATGTGCATCATCTTGAGGTCGCTGCATGGAATGTCAGGACCCTTTTGGATACTGGCACAAATGAGTGTCCTGAAAGAAGAAGTGCCTTTGTGGCAAAAGAACTGTCTCGGTATAACCTCGATATAACAGCCATCAGAAAACTGCCAAAGCAGCTACTGTGCAACCAATTAAATAACGGAAAACATGATGCTGTCAGGGAATAGAAAAAATACAGACTTGTAAAAGTGTCTAATCTATCACCCACCCACGGGGGACAATCACTGCACACCATAGTAGTCGAAGAAGCATCACACGAGGGGTTAAGGCACGACTACATGCCGCGGCGGATACTACCTTCCCGCACTAGATGTAACCCTCCACACGTGCAACATCTGAAACCGCCCCTCCCGCACTAGATGTAACCCTCCACACATGCAACATCTGATGCCGCCCCTCCCGCACTAGATGTAGCCCTCCACACGTGCAACATCTGCTGCCGTCCCTCCCGCACTAGATGTAACCCTCCACACGGGCAACATCTGTCGCCGCCCCTCCCGCACTAGATGTAGGACTCCACACATGCAACATCTGTCGCGCTCCCACATTTAGATGTAACCTGCGGGCAAATATCTGCCGCCCTTCCCATAGATAGCGTAGGACTCTGGAAGATCTGCCGCTCTTTCCTGACGTGGATGTAAACCACACACGTGGCACATCCATGCAACTTGTAATCTAATGTATGTCTCCTTAGTTGTAGAGTGGACGGATTGCATGCCACACGTAAAGAATCATTTAGTAGCTGGGGCCTCTGACCTGAACGTCCTGGTAAGGAGGCGGGGGGTATACCACCAGGCTGCCAGAGCGTAATGGGAAAGAAAAGTGGATGGTGTGTGAGGATGTGGGTGTGAGAAGGGTAGGGAGTGTGGGGTGTGGGGTGGGGTGGGGTGAGGCTGGGGTGTGGGATGAGGGTGTGGGGATGGGGGTGGGGGTGATGGGGGGGCGAAGGTGTGTGTGTGGGAGGAGGGGTGGGGGTGAGATGGTGGGTGGGGATGAGGTGGCTGGGTGAGGGAGGGTGAGGTGTGGAGGAGGTGTGTGGGGGTGGTTGTGGGGCGGTGTGTGTTGTGGATGAGGAGCCATACACCTCACCCCAACCACCTCCTACCCTACAACATTAGTCTGAGTGTCGTGGGTGAGTCTATGAAAGGATGTGTTGTTGGATTATGGCAGAAGAGAATGACTTAGAAGTTTAGATTAGTCAAGTTTGTCCAGTCTTCTTTTGCCCCCTACTCTTTCACCTCCACTTCCCTCCCCCAACCTTCACCTCCACCTTCCTACCTCTTCCTCCTCTACCTCCTTCTATATTTTCCACATTAAAGGTATTTGTATGGTGTCCTCTTGCTCAGGTATCATAACTTGTAATGTCTCTAAAAATTTATTTTTTCTTTTTTTGAGGAGGAATTATCGTTTATGTTTTATATATTTTAGAGCCCTCCTAAATTTTGGGGCCCTCTTCTTTAAAGGGCTATGAATTGTTGTGGTGATTGTCCTACGGCAAGTGGTGGAAGATCAAGATTTGATAGAGACATTTTATCAAAAATATTCGCTGACTTCTGCTGTTACTAATCCTTAACTCTTGCCTCACCTAACCTAATCAATCAAGCTAACCCAAGTAGCACAGTTCTGGTATACATTTCCCCGTTAAGAGGTTGCTCTATATTTTTACTTCTACCACTTACCAATTTCTACCGGGCTTGTTGTCAGTATTTTGCTTACCATTGTTTCTGAGATGTGCTTTGCTTTTAACCTTGAAAATAAGCAAGTTTCCTGGGTAAGAGAAATAGCATCATGACCTGCACGGGCGTTAGATTCGCTCTGGGTCAGGGTCTGAAACATACACAGATGGTGAAGAGTACCGTATAATAGTGTTGTCTCTTATAATATATTCAATACTTCATTATGATTACTATTAAATTTTGCTGCCCTCGTGTATGAGAATACCTGCCCAGTTGTCGAGATTGAGTCCGGAGAAGATCGATAACCTGCCACCTGCACTGGCTAACTATTACCGGCAGAACGCGATCCGCGAACCGATTAACACCAGGTTCTGGTACTGCTGGGTTAGAACCTGCCCAGTTTCATCTCTGCCCGGGGTCAATATGCAGGTTCACTAGGTTTGGTGAGGCGAGCATGTTGACCAAAGCACCTGCTGCGGGACACGACATGAACTTCATTTAACAACAGAATCATTACGATATCATGCTTGACCTGTGACACGGCTTGACCTTCCTCAGCAGGTCATCTTGTAGTACTTGACCTTCCCCATGACCTGCCCTTAGCAGTCTTCAAACATATTCAACTTTCAATATACAGTAAAATACTTAACCGCGTTATGTTCTAGCACTGATAAATACAAACTGTGCTCTGACTGCAGACAGACGGCGTTACAGTGACTTTAGAGTGTTCTCATGACTGCACCAATACGCAGCTTCCTTGTTCAAATATATACATTGTAAATAACGAGAGAAGCAATTGTTTGTATTGTGAGGCCATAGCTGTGTTGGGGAAAGAGAACGATGATGTGTGTGAAGGGGGAGAGAGAGAGAGAGAGAGAGGTTAGTACAACAAACCTCTGTATTCTGATTACTGATATTTCTTTCCTTTCAGTGTCCAGCAAATGATCAAAATATAAACAAGAACTTTGAGTGGACCAGAATGTAAAATAGGTGAGTTGCTTTTTGTTGTTCAGTTTCTCTTTTATTTTTCGACAAATGTTTTTCTGTGTATAGATGAAAGAGAGTTTGTTGTGTATAGTGAAATATCGGGTATCGGGAATTTCTTGTGTAAGGTGGAATATCGGTTATTGGAAATTTGTTGTGTAAGGTGGAATATCGGTTATTTGGAAGCACCGTGAGTTGGTTAATTTGTTGATCAATGCAGGTCGATAAAAAAGAGCAATACGCAACTGAAACGAAGCACAATGAG
>NW_024741189.1:2958441-2988950 GCF_018991925.1 Homarus americanus
GCTGGGTCAGGTAGCAACTCACCCATGTTATAAATCAATCTTAGGCTCACGAAATTCACAGATCACTAGTTAGTTTGTCCCAGCTGTATATAAACTGAAGGTTCTCGTGTACTTAACACATCTCTATTACATGAACCATTAAAGGTTATGAGAGATAAAACTCTCTATGGTAGTCGCTTTACTAACAGTAAATCAGTAGTCGACATGAAACCACAACACAAGGTAATTAATTATGCTATAAAATAAGGCAGTGTATTACTATATTTACTCGTGTGGAGGCACTGTAGTTTACTTAAATGTGGTTCACTTGTACTCATCCATCTGGTCCTGGGGAACCATTTCTGTTATTATATTAGTTAGGTGAATGGAAAGATATACCTGGCTAATTAAATTTATTCAACAAAGACGTGATATGAAGTTAAGTGTGTTCGTCCTATTTCTAACTAGAGATTCCCTGAGGGAGGAAATTCACGATACACCCGTTTGACTACAGAAAAAAAAACACATTCAATCAGCCCTACCGCGCCCAGTACGATTCGTCGCCAGCCCACACGCAGATGCCTCCCTCACTACAACACACCTAACACTAAACTGAATGTACATCTAACATTACCTATTAGCTGTAGAGAGCATATAATGAATGTCCAATCAGTCTGTTTTTCAAAGATTCTTTAGGCAATTTTTCCACTGATTGTCTAGTTCACAATATGGGTCTAGTAACTTCAATTTGAGAAAAGGGGCTGCTGAAAGGCTTTATACAGCAAGGACTGATGTATGGGTCAGAAGCGTGGATACTTTCAGCAGACATCAGAAAGAGGTTGGAAGCCTTTGAAATGTGGTGTTATAGGTGAATGCTAAGAATAAGCTACAGTGACAGGAGAACAAATGAAGTACTAAGATTAACAAAAAACTTCAAGAGAAATACTTGAATTGTACAGAAAAGAAAAATTAGATATTTTAATCATATAATGAGGGATCAGGGGATGATAATAATAAAATAAATATTAATGGGCGAAGTAGAGGGCAAAGGGCAAGGGGAGGCAGAGACTGGATGGATTGGTAAACACAGCCCAAGAACGTTTGAAGTGGAGGACTGGCCGCCCACCCCTGATATGAGGACCGTACTCTGACTGATTGACTGATACCAGCCACCATGATGACAGTGAGACAGGTGTGCCACGACCACAACACACCTGTATGATGACAGTGACAGTGAGACAGGAGTGCCATGACCACAACACACCTGTATGATGACAGTGACAGTGAGACAGGTGTGCCATGACCACAACACACCTGTATGATGACAGTGACAGTGAGACAGGTGTGCCATGACCACAACACACCTGTGTGATGACAGTGACAGTGAGACAGGTGTGCCATGACCACAACACACCTGTATGATGACAGTGACAGTGAGACAGGAGTGCCATGACCACAACACACCTGTATGATGACAATGATAGTGGGGCAGGTGTGCCATGACCACAACACACCTGTATGATGACAGTGAGACAGGAGTGCCATGACCACAACACACCTGTATGATGACAGTGACAGTGAGACAGGTGTGCTATGACCACAACACACCTGTTTAAAACGACTGGTGACAAATAATATTCTTGACACCTTACGTCTTATCCTGTGTGTGTGTGTGTGTGAACGTCTACGAGCGTCAGTACACGTGAGTGTGTTTACTGAGCCCATACATCACCACTTCAGTCCACCAATGAGCACTTGTCCAGCCAGTCCCCCCCCACCCCCCTCCCGCCCCTACTGGTGTCTCACTGTTACCAACCCGGGGTATTTCTCATGGCATAATTCCCCCTTTATCAATTACTACACTTCATTTCCCTTGAGTCAAACACCTGTCAGTAGTAAGACTAATTGAGAAAAGAGAAGAAGGGATGTATATGGAAGAGGAATGAAAAAAAATCGATGAATAAGAAGAAAAAGTAGGTGTAGTAAGAGGCTATTGGTAGTCACCTCAAAAAGTCAGCGTCTCCTTCCGGTCGAGTCAGTATCGAAACTAAATTAAATAGTGCAGCACCGACAGTGTTGGGATCCTGAACTACACACCTGTGAGTATTCTTGGTTATAATGTCCCTTACCTGAGGATGGTATACACATTTCCTCTAACATTCCTAAAAAATATGAACAAACACATGATTCCTTACTTCCTCCTTTATTGGTGTTGTCACCCAGCGGACCTCTCTCTCTCTCTCTCTCTCTCTCTCTCTCCTGGTGAATATTACCAGTTATTGAAGTTCTCAGCTAAGAATGTTATTCTTATTACATGAAAATTATGCCCTTGATCATTATGACAACACAGAAATTTCAATATATTTTACATGAATATTAATATCATGTTTATACATAAGAATCTATATTACATAATCAAATACGGGTTAATATTGATGACTAACCCGCGGACTAGTTATTTGTTTTATTATTTATTATCTTACTTTTTATTTGCATCAATAAGTTCGCATATGACAACAATTTATTGTGCAAATGCTTCGTTTTACAGATAATAATAATAATAATGGTTGCCCCTCGTGTAACGAGGATGGCCGGCCCTAGGGCCACCTAGGAATGAAGTTGTTTAAGGTGTAGAAGATGTCGCCAACACAACAACCACACCCTAAGTTAACGAGTTGAATGACCCAGTGTCAAAGAATAGTCCGAGAAGACCGGACAACTCGCCAACTGCACTGGCTAACCATTACCCAGAATACTATCCGCAAATCAATTAACATCCAGGTTCCCAATTAAGTCTGGGTAGACAGGCAAATGGTGTAAAGAAACTTGCCCATTGTTTCACGTTGCTCGGGGATCGAACCCGGGTCCGCTCGCTTATGAAGCAAGCATGCTGACCATTATACCACAGGTCGCCAATGTGAGACGTGCACTAGTTTGTCTTCCCGGCGGTAATGAGGCAAAGAGAAGTGTGAGTCGTGTGACAAGTGTCCTCTCTTCCCCGCGGCAGTTTCATTTTCAGCATGATGTGTGAAGGTTGTCGCCGGTCTTATATGGACGTAATTTGTGAATCTAGGGATAAAGAACGAGACCCTTAAGTTTTTCAAAGACCACGGCATTGTTCCTTTAAATGTAAGGTATTTTTCACGGCAATATTGTAAAATAGAACTGGGTTTGTGTGCCAAGTCAGTTGTTGATCGGAAACAATCATTCATCACTTCCTCAACACCATCTCATAACAAATCACTCCGCCGCCCGGACTGTATAAGAGCCAATGCGGCCGGCTGGTCTCACGTCCAGGAAAAACCTCAAATGACACCATATCATAGTAAGTTCATTTTGTTTAATATACCAGGTTTTCCCCCGGTAAGGAAGCTGGGTAGGTTTGTTTGGCTAGTTTGGTGAAGTCTGTTTTTCATACCCACTGAAGTTAGGTTATGTTTATTTTAGAAATATAAAATTTTTAGAACTTTTACACAAACTACAACAGTGTCTGCTATAAAAAAAAAACTGAAATTGCGGCGTTTTTAAAATTGTTTTCTCTGAATTTCGGCCGCGGGTTAGTCATCTATAATTACACAAATATGATATAACAAATACAAAGGTGCTTATTTGTTTTTGTTTTTGAAAAGCACAACAAAAGTCCCTTATGAGTGAGATACAACAAACGAATATTGTAATATATAGTCAAAGCAGATGCGACCCAAGTGACATTGTATCGTCCACCGCCAGCTAAATCTCTCCCAGCGGCGGAAAGTATAGAACTTCTTTACGCTCTATGTTTACTAAAAGATTGGATCACTTGTTTTAATATGAATTTACATATTTTAGTGTGGTGGTCTGAGTCACAGACGCGGGAGCTCGGGGCAGTGCACACAGCTCGTCCCAAACAATGAATGAGCGAGTACCCGAACTATAGTGACCCGGTAATGCCATCAACCTTGGGGTAGGGTTTTTTTTTATAGGTTAAGGTGGGGAAAGGATGGAAGGCATGCTGGGGCTCAAGGCACAGCCAGACATGAGGGATGGAGAAGTCACAACATATAGTCGTGGGGGGAAAGGTTGGAAAAGAAGTTTAATGAGTTAAACAGAGGAGGACGACACCCCTTGTTTTACATATTACAGAGTTTGTTGGCTAACTAAGCTAACCTAGGATTTAGGATGAGGTTGCACAATGGTTACTTTGGTTGACAATGACTAGTTTTATTGTACAATTACATGTTTATTAACATCTTATACTGTATTACGTTATGGACTCACTAGATTGTGATTTGTTAAATGTGAACTTGTATCATCTAAGTTTTAATCTAAGGTAGATCACTGTGGCGGACATAGATGGGTCGCGGGTTGGGTTGTTGTAGTGCGGGCAGACTCCGGGGCCACCTGGCGCGGGGTCTCCCTCCGTTGATGTCTTCCCCGCGTAGGTGGTCTGGGCTGTGAGGGTCGTCCAGGAGCTTGTCCCAAACCTTCTTCCCTAGGCGATGGAACCTGAAGTTGAGGGCCTCTGTTTTATTTCTTAGGTGGATGGTTTCCACTGTCTCCTGGTAAGGTGGCGCTTGGCCACTGGCTGACCTCAAACACTTGTTTTGGAAGCTCTGTAGTTGTTGTAGTCGAGTCTTCCCGAGAGTGACGAGTGGTATAGATGGGTACTCCAACACAGGCCTCACCAGCGCCTTGTACAGGTGAACTTGTATCTTCTCAGGCATCAGTTTAAAACGTTTTAATTTGGCTGCGGCGACTTTGGCTTTATTTAGTCTGTCCTTGAATTTGGCTATGGGTATGACCTCGAATTTCGTTTCGTTTGTTTTATTTTCCATTTATTTTCATACTCCGAGATCTCCTCTATTGCCCGAGCAGTGAGTCGCGCCATCCTTGCCGTGGACCTTCCTGGGCAGGTGACGATCTGTGTTACATAGTCGGCATACATGACGTACTCGCTGCCGACGATTGGGGGCGGCAGGTCAGCGGTGTAGAGCGTGTAAAGGGTTGGTGAGAGACAAGGGCCCTGAGGCACGCCGCTCGAGGGTGAGAATTCTTCTCCAAAATGTTCTTGCATCTTGATTCTGGCTCTGCGGTCCGTAATGAAGTTGCACAGCAGGCGCGTCAGGTTTTCGGGTAGCCCCAGTTGTATGATCTTATACTGCAGCCCCGCGTGCCAAACTTTGTCAAACGCCTTGCTGACGTCCCTCAGTACTATGTTGCACTGCAGGCGGCCAGTCATGGCATTGGCGATCTGCTCGTAGGCCTGAGCTATGGCGGTGGATGTGCCTCGGTACTGGCGGAAGCCGAACTGGCGGGGATTATGCACGTCTTCGTCCTCCAGATACTCCCACAACCGCTTGTTGACTATTTTTTCGAAGATTTTGGCAGGTACCTCTAGCAGCGATATTGGTCGAAAGTTTTCAACTTTGTTTGAAGGCTTCCCTGATTTTGGTATGAGGCGAATAACGGCGATTTTGAACATCTTAGGGAAGTATCTAGAGGCGAGGCAGGCATTGCCTATACGAGCAAGCCTCTCTATCATGTTGTCGGGGAGTTGAGCCAGGATCTTCTTGTCAATGTGGCTTTGCCCAGGTGATTTGATTTTAAGCCCTTTTATGACGGCTGACACATCTGCAGGAACTATGTGCTCCATCAGGTAGCTTCCGTCCACCAGGCTAGTGAAGTCAGTCCGTGGGAGCGGCTGGAGCAGGTGCTGATGGCCCTGCAACTGACCTAAAATGTCCTCCTCAAACTCCCTGTCGAAGCCCTCGTTCTCCTGTTCACTAATGGTAAAGATCTTCCGTAAATATCGCCGATGTAGTTGTTCTTGGTTTTCTTCCTCGAATATTTTCACGTTGTTTTGGTCGAGCAGGTAAGGGGCCGTGCTAGAGGTGGAACCCATTAGTCGCTTGATCCCTTTCCAGAAGGCAGCAGAATCACGGTAATTGTTGGCTGCCTCCAACATCAAGGCGGCCCACTTTTGTTCATGTAGACGTTTGCTCTCGTGCTGGATGTCCGTCTGTAGCTGAGGACTGGATGATGGTGCGATAATAAATGCTCCCAGTGTAGTTATGGTCTTCAGTTTGTGCAGTGTGCAATGAATAGCACTTACCATGACTCCATCAAAATGGTACCTTACCAGATGTGCCTTCTAGGGAAGAAAGTACTGACAAGACAGGCACAAAAAGTGGACTAATTGTTCCCACACGGAGTATCCGTCGAGGTGAAGGATTTAGAAAGTGCTACTGAAAGGCAGCCTTCGTTGTAACAGTGCATGTCATAGCCATAAATCACGTGAAAACATTGTTTAAGAATTATCCATGTGTACGTCATACTACTGTTTGGGTTAAGATTCGGAAAAGATCGACCATGGAACTTCATACTAATGTTTAAAACGGGAGATAAAGAAAAAAGTTTCCGTCACAAATTTATATTTTTCTAGTATTTTGGACTTGAGTTTCACTCATGAACTTGCATCTTGGCAGCAGGCACCGTTTCCTTCTGATTCACGCGCCTATCACCGTAAATCTAGGTGTCACGTGACTATGTCTAGCCAATCAGCATATCTGTCGGTGTCACGTGACACTCATGTGCTTGCTCAGAGTTTTGAATTTAGCTAGTTTCAAGATGGCTTCTCTGCACTGCTGTTCTATCTCAGCCTGGCAAACAAGTCATGGTGTATTTGAAAACGAAGTCGCTGCCATTGACGTTTTTAAGGCTCATGGTATTCTGCTAACCTCTGTGAAGTGCTACAGGTATTCATACGCAAAATATATAATGATTGTGGAAGCTTATCAAGAGTTGTGTGCTTCGCGCCGGCAACAAGAAGGAACATTACCAACAATATTTCGCTCTGTACTAAGTTCCAAGCCGAATACAACGACCACAAGACTATACAGTACTCCACCACTTCCTACAAGTGTAACTATTGAAGTACTTGTGGTGCCATGGTAGCGTCCCGTATTTCCACTTGGAGGTCTTGGGTTCACATCTTGACTAGCGAGGTATTATTTGTATATTGAGGTCTGCGTGCATTGGTACCCATCAGCTCCACCTGTTGGAACACTCCTGGCAACTATACTAGACGATGTGTTGTTCAACTCGTGCTGTAAGAAGCTCCATCTATGGGTTGAAAATCTATACTGAACCAGAGGACTCACAGGGTTCGAGCCAACAGTTCATTCTGATTGCAGAGGCCACGAACTTTTTGAGGTAATTGTACTTGGTAGTTAATTAGAGTTTTCCTTCCTTACTGAATTGTCTTTGGATCATGTTACGGCTATGGATTTACATACTGTTAATATACCAAGTTGTTTGCTGTATGTTCTTTTCATATCAGACACTGTTGTAAGAGCGGTTTGGTTTTCTATGAAAGATATAAAATATTTGTTTCCTTTGATATTAGTTTTTTTTAATGTGAATTATATTGGTGCAATGAAATTTCAAATATTTTGTAATAATATAATATGTATTTAGACAAAGAAGTTTTGAGTTAATATTTTAATTGTAAAAGATGTATTGTTTGTTTACGGGGTGGGGGGGGGGGTGGTTCTCTTCCTCCAGGGGTGAATACAGGGTGTGGATGTGAGATCAGGAAAGTGATTGCAATCTTGTTTCATCCATTGTATATCGTACATTTTGGTATTAATTTGCTCACTAGCATTTAAGGTGAATACTAAGTGATATTTCTGTGAATGGAGGAAGAACCATACTGTGAAATTAATATTGAAAATTTACTATGTCAGTTTGACCACAAAGCCATTGGTGTCTTTATTCTTGTTTTATTGTAAATATAATAGTTGTTAATTGTTATAAATTAGTATTTCTCAATCCTGACTCAATTTGTGCAGTATACAGAATAGTTTTCTTTGTATGTTTTATCAGTGTGTTTATATTAAATGTCATCATCAACTATTAGCCAGAGGTAGCAAGGAGTGGTGGTATTTCAGAACGTGAGTCTGATTTATGGGCCTAGGAGTTGAAGCCCGGCTGAAAGAGGAAGGTTATTCAGTAGTGACGGTGACAATCATAATTAGTTTAGTTTTATATAAATCTATAAAACTTGTTACGTATCTAGAAAACACTATATAAATGTTTACTATTATCTACGTCACTAAATCAGGCCGCCACTATAGATAAAAATTAAGGAAAACGTGAATAACAAAAAGCTCTTCCCCAAGATTTCTTTCCCGCATAAATTATATTTTTTGGAGGTAACTTTAAAAACTACTGAGTCATGTATCGTCACTTACGGACCTATAGTTCCTCCGAAATTTATTGCCGAGGAGAATATTGACGGCGACGTATGAGCTTTTGTCACCTTTGATTACATTGGCTAGTAAAAAAATATCGTCAAATTATTACAGCCGTGACGTGAGGCTCAGGAGAAACGCCGAGTTGGTAATGAATTGTTTTTTTGATTTGTCCGTATTATTGTTTTTCATTTTAGGGATGACCATGGTGGTGAACAGAAGTTGAGTGGGCTGGCGGTGGTGTGGTGGTGGTGTTATAGTGTGGTGGTGGTGTTATAATGTGGTGGTGGTGTTATAATGTGGTGGTGGTGTTATAGTGTGGTGGTGGTGGTGTTATAGTGTGGTGGTGGTGTTATAGTGCGGTGGCGGTGTTATAGTGTGATTGTGGTGTTATAGTGTGGTGGTGGTGGTGTTATAGTGTGGTGGTGTTTATAGTGTGGTGGTGGGTGTGGTGGTGGTGGTGTTATAGTGTGGTGGGGGTATAAAGTGGTTGTGGTGAAAGTGTGGTGGTGGTGTTATAGTGTGGTGGTGGTGTTATAGTGTGGTTGTGGTGTTATATAGTGGTGGTGGTGTTATAGTGTGGTGGTGGTGGTGTTATAGTGTGGTGGTGGTGTTATAGTGTGGTAGTGGTGGTGGTGGTGTTATAGTGTGGTGTGGTATAGTGTGGTGGTGGTGTTATACTGTGGTGGTGGTGTTATATATGGTGGTGGGGGTTATAAAGTGGTTGTGGTGTGAGTGTGGTGGTGGTGTTATAGTGGTGGTGGTGTTATAGTGTGGTGGTGGTGGTTATAGTGTGGTGGTGGTGGTGGTGGGTGGTAGTGTGGTGGTGGGGTTATAAAGTGGTTGTGGTGAAAGTGTGGTGGTGGTGTTATAGTGTGGTGGTGGTGTTATAGTGTGGTGGTGGTGTTATGTGTGATTGTGGTGTTATAGTGTGGTGGTGTTATAGTGTGGTGGTGGTGGTGGTGTTATAGTGGTGATATAGTGGTGGTGGTGTTAGTGTGGTGGTGGTGTTAGTGGTGGTGGTATATGGTGTGATTGTGGTGTTATAGTGTGGTGGTGGTGTTATAGTGTGGTGTGGTGGTGGTGTTATAGTGTGGTGGTGGTGTTATAGTGTAGTGGTGTGTTATACTGTGGTGGTGGTGGTGTTATAGTGTGGTGGTGGTGTTATAGTGTGGTGGTGTTATAGTGTGGTGGTGGTGTTATAGTGTGGTGGTGGTATTATGTGTGATTGTTATATGTGGTGGTGGTGTTATAGTGTGATTGTGGTGTTATAGTGGTGAGTGTGGTGGTGGTGTTATAGTGTGGTGGTGGTATTATGGTGTGATTGTGTAGTATGGTGGTGGTGTTATAGTGTGGTGGTGGTGTTATAGTGTGGTGGTGGTGTTAGTGGTGGTGTTATGGTGTGTATTATGGTGTGATTGTGGTGTTATAGTGTGGTGGTGGTGTTATAGTGTGATTGTGGTGTTATAGTGTGGTGGTGGTGTTATAGTGTGGTGGTGGTGTTATAGTGTGGTGGTGGTGTTATGGTGTGATTGTTGTTTTGTGGTGAAGCTGTGTTGGAGGTACATTGTTGTGATGGTGTGGTCTTGAAGGAGTGCGTGATGGTATAGTGGTGGTGTGGTTGTGGTGTGGTCGTGTTGTGTAGATGGTGTGTGATATGGGGGCGCTGTGTTGGTGGTACGGTGTGGTGGTAGTGGTGATGTGGTGGTGGGGGTGTAGTCATGGAGTAGCGGTAGTGTGATGGTGGTGTGGTAGTGGTGATGTAGTGATGGTCTGGTGTTAGTGGTGTAGCGGTGGTGTGTTGGTAGTGCTGCTGATAAGAGTAGTAGTAGGTAATGGTTTGTTAACACCTACAGCAGCCATAAGCTTAGAGACACAAGTGGTTGATGCTGTATAATATTTAATGACAAGGGAAGCGAGTCATTTAACAGGGGAGTTCAGCTCACAATACCAAAGTAATATTGGCAGGGATTGAACACACTAGTTAACTAAGGGTTGTTAATAATTTTTACAACGGTTGGATTAAGGCTGTTCTTATAACGATGGGTACATGGTCGTATGGGTCTCCGAGGGTCTGGTAGGACAGAGGAAACCCATTTAACAGGCCAGGCACACACACGCACCATCAAGAAAATACCAGACCAAGACAGAGAAACTTGATGGTCTGTTCGTTGACGGTGGTACAACTCTCACTGTTCCATCTTACCACTGAGTATTCCTGGACTGTCAGAGTAATGCTAACTGTTCCATAATCTGCTCCGACCATCATGGGATAGAGATGACAACCTCTTCAGTCGCTGTTCCGGGAGAGGTTTGGCATCAGGGGGAGGTGCAGCAGGAAGAGGAGGAGGAGGAGAAAGAGGAGGAGGAGGGGAGGAGGAGGGAGGTGGAGGAGGGGAGGGAGAGAGGAGTAGGGGGAGAAGGTGGAGGAGTAGGGGGGAAGAGGAGGGGAGAAGGAGGAGGGGAGGAAGAGGAGGGGAGAAGGAGGAAGAGGTGGAAGAGAGGAGGAGGTGGGAGAAGGAGGAGGAGGGAAGAGGAGGGGAGAAGGGAGGAGGAGGTGGGAAGAGGAGGGAGAAGGAGGAGGAGGGGGAAGAGGAGGGGGAGAAGGAGAAGAGGAAGAGAGAGGAGGTGGAGAAGGAGGAGGAGGTGGAAGAGGAGGGGGAGAAGGAGGAGGAGGTGGTGGAAGAGGAGGGGGAGAAGGAGGAAGAGGTGGAAGAGGAGGGGGAGAAAGAGGAGGTCCCACTGTACCATCAGGTACCTAACCCGTTGGGCACGGATATGTTGGCAAGACAGCTGATATACTAAAGCTGTATCCACACTTCACATCTAGTAGCTAAGGAAATTTGTATGTACCAACGTAAACAAACAATGTAATGAAAATACTCAATAACACCCAACGCCACAATAACCTGACCACTGGGTTCTGATAAACACCCTTTGTGGCCTCTACTCTGTAATTCATTTTGCGCTACTGCTCACAGGATAAGTATGGGGGTGCACAATAAACTAGCTGCTGTCCGTGGCAAAATTAAAAAAAATCAAATTCACCACCACCAGTAGTCTCAAATTTAATCAAAGTAACTCTGGTTCCATTTGTCATAACGAGCCAAATTACCACAAGGAGCCCACTTCCTTTAGGCATCAATACAGTGCTATACACCTTATAACGTACAGTTGATCTTTTAGCTCAGAACCTAAGGGATTTTAGGCTCTACGACATAGGTATAGCTGTAATCCTCTGGACCTAAGTCGGTCCCCTGTGAACACCTGTAGAGGGCCGCTCAAGGCAGTTCGGTCTCTGGTCTCCGTCTACCAAGGTTAATCACGTCAACTGTGAATGTTATCAAAGGGTTAATTTCTCTACCTGGCTGTACAGGTGAGAGTGGAGGAGAAGGTAATTTGAGTAACAAAGTATTAATGCGAATGATTAAGGACAGGTAGGCTCCGTTGGACACCTGTGACCTCTCTTCCTCTGCGTTAGGAGGAGGAGGAGGAGGAAACTGTCGATATTTTCTGATATCAGGAGGAGGAGGAGGAGGAGGAGAAAACTGTTGATATTTTTCTGATATCAGGAGAAGAAGGAGAAGGGGGAGGAGAAGGAAACTGACGCTGTTGTTCTAATATTAGGAGGAGGAGGAGGCTGAAGGCTGTATTCATAGCGTTAGGAGTAGAGAACTCTGCTCTAAAGTGTCAGGAGGAGGGTGTTCTGCAGGGTAATGTGCTCAGAGTTACCTTGTTTGCCATTGCCGTCAATTGTAGACGTTCTACCTCCCGGCGTTCGAGCGCCTCTACGTGAATGACCTGTGGTATCACGGATGTTCATTGATTGTTGGTTTCTGTTATTTTTATTTTCCAACCGTGACCATACAGTTCTGCCACTAACGGGGCCTCCACCTAGATCCTGGCCCATTTTTATACAAACAAAGGATTCCGTGTGTGTGGATGAAACGCGATTCTTCGGGCTGATCTTTGACAGTAAACTCACCCGGGTTCTCCACCTTTGATCTCTCGTTTTACAGTGCACTGAATGTCCTCGGGGACGGATCGTGCTGCCCTCCTTCACTTACACAGGGTGTTACTGAGCTCAAAGATCGACTATGCTGGTATGCGTCTGGCCATTGGGTATTCTTAAGATAGTTCCAATCCCGAGTCTCTTGGATAATGCTGCTGGGGTGATGCCAGTTACTGATAGCTCAGCACTGGTACCACATCCAGAGGCTCCCAGACTCCCCAACGAGGACATGTGTGTTGGGGAGGATTACTCCCCTCTGTGTTATCTACGGACATTCGAATACCATGTTCACGTGGTGTTGGTTTTCCTCCATCTCCCTCAGAGGCTGCTTCTTATACTGTTAGAACACATACCTCAGCATGTGGACTCACCTTCTATCTTTACCGATGGTTCCAAGTTTGTTGCTGGTGTTGAGTGGTCCTTCCAGCTTTACCCGGAGCAGTGTGTTACCTACAGCTCGTTCAATTTTGCTGTTGAATTCTTCAGTGATTCTCTTGGCCGTGAGAGTGATTATCACCCTTGGGAACAAGACTTTTACCACTTTTAAAGATGCAAAGAGCTCTATAGTCTCTTAAACCACTCCACTATTTGGTTCTTGAGATACTGGAGTGTCTCTTCAAAATAGGGCAACGTGGCCGTCAGGTCAATTTCTGCTGGGTTCTGGCATATGGGAATGAGAAGTCGTACAAAGAAACCAGGGACACAGTGTCCCGTCCACCTCCTTTGATTCAACCACTTTCCAATCAGGATATGCGTCCTGGTAATAAAACTGCCGTATGTAATGTCTGGATGCCACTGCCACTGTTGACCCAGACAAGCTCAAGGGGAATACTATGGAGATTCGTCCCTGGGCGTATCCCTGAATGCCACAGAGATGGGAGAGAGCCCTGGCCAGGCTTCCCATTAGCCACTTTAAGCTGACATGGCCATCTGATGGCCTAAGAACCAGAGCCAGTATGCATGACTGCTTGGTCCCCTTGACTACAAACCACTTGCTGGCTGCTTGTCCTAGTCTAGAGACCTTAGGAGGCGGCATCTCCCCGGGACTCAGGGAGAGGGTGGGTTCCTCTATAGTGTTACAGTATGTTGCATTATTTCAGAAGAGAAAACCTCATTAATGCGTCACGTGACTTAAGCTGCTAAGACGCCACATGTACGGTAAGTGGTGTCAGGAAGAGGAGGCTGACGCCATAGTCTTAGTGCCAGGATGAGGAGGCTGATGATGTAGGCTTTGGTGTCAGGAGGAGGCAGATGCTGTTGTCTTAGTGTCAGGAGGAGGAGGCTGTTGCTGTTGTCTTGGTGTCAGGAGGAGGAGGAGGAGGAGGCTGTTGTCTTAGTGTCAGGAGGAGGAGGAGGAGGAAGTAGAGGCTGGCATTCAAACAAACAAAAAATTTAACTGAGTTAGTGTGAAGTGCTTGATGTTTTCTAATGCAAAATACCTGTGGAGGTAGAGAGAGAGAGAGAGAGAGAGAGTAATGGTTATAAGCAAACTGGTAGAGAAGGTCATTAAGGTAATTTGCAGTTAATTAGCGGGGTGCGCATACCAATTACTATAATGGGGATGACAAATAATGGGTGTTAATGGATGTGGTCATTAGCCCTGTGATATGAGTGCTCCTCTTAATGGTTGAAAATAGTAGATTTAAAGTCGAATTGGCAACTGAGAACTATTTACTGGTAATTAATGGTATAAAATGGTGAATCAATAGTCTCTCGGGTAACTTAGGTCTTATTTGATAGTGAATAATGGTAGATAAGGGTAGATCCAGAACCAGGAACCTTCTTAATGGTAGGTAATGGTAGATCCGGAACCAGGTACCTTCTTAATGGTAGGTAATGGTAGATCCGGAACAAGGTACTTTCTTAATGGTAGATCCAGAACCAAGTACTTTGTTAATGGTAGGTAATGGTAGATCCAGAACCAGGTACTTTGTTAATGGTAGGTAATGGTAGATCCAGAACCAGGTACTTTGTTAATGGTAGGTAATGGTAGATCCAGAACAAGGTACTTTCTTAATGGTAGGTAATGGTAGATCCAGAACAAGGTACTTTCTTAATGGTAGGTAATGGTAGATCCAGAACAAGGTACTTTTAATGGTAGGTAATGGTAGATCCGGAACAAGGTACTTTGTTAATGGTAGGTAATGGTAGATCCAGAACAAGGTACTTTCTTAATGGTAGGTAATGGTAGATCCGGAACAAGGTACTTTCTTAATGGTAGATCCAGAACCAGGTACTTTGTTAATGGTAGGTAATGGTAGATCCGGAACAAGGTACTTTGTTAATGGTAGGTAATGGTAGATCCAGAACAAGGTACTTTCTTAATGGTAGGTAATGGTAGATCCGGAACAAGGTACTTTCTTAATGGTAGGTAATGGTAGATCCAGAACAAGGTACTTTCTTAATGGTAGGTAATGGTAGATCCAGAACAAGGTACTTTCTTAATGGTAGGTAATGGTAGATCCAGAACCAGGTACTTTCTTAATGCTTTCTAGGTAATGGTAGATCCAGAACAGTACTTTCTTAATATTGGTAATGGTCCAGGTACTTGAATCCAGAACAAGGTACTTTCTTAATGGTAGGTAATGGTAGATCCGGAACAAGGTACTTTGTTAATGGTAGGTAATGGTAGATCCAGAACAAGGTACTTTCTTAATGGTAGGTAATGGTAGATCCGGAACAAGGTACTTTCTTAATGGTAGATCCAGAACCAGGTACTTTGTTAATGGTAGGTAATGGTAGATCCGGAACAAGGTACTTTGTTAATGGTAGGTAATGGTAGATCCAGAACAAGGTACTTTCTTAATGGTAGGTAATGGTAGATCCGGAACAAGGTACTTTCTTAATGGTAGATCCAGAACCAGGTACTTTGTTAATGGTAGGTAATGGTAGATCCGGAACAAGGTACTTTGTTAATGGTAGGTAATGGTAGATCCAGAACAAGGTACTTTCTTAATGGTAGGTAATGGTAGATCCAGAACAAGGTACTTTCTTAATGGTAGGTAATGGTAGATCCGGAACAAGGTACTTTCTTAATGGTAGATCCAGAACCAGGTACTTTGTTAATGGTAGGTAATGGTAGATAATGGTACCTTAATAGTTTATTAGGTAGGTATCCATTAGATCCAAATTAATGGGGGTTGGTTTCGGGTCTATTGGTAACTAAGGTTCATTAGCTAAGGGTTAATGGGTGACTCTCTCAATGAGTAATTACTGATGTGTTATCTTCTGAGTTCCCTCTCTCTCTCTCTCTCTCTCTCTCTCTCTCTCTCTTTTATTCTCTCGAATTTCATTTCATTTCGTATACATAATTAATTAATTACTATTGTTGTTGTTGTGATTGTTGTTGTTGTGATTGTTGTTGTTGTTGTTGTTGTTGTTGTTGTTGTTGTTGTTGTGATTGTTGTTGTTGTTGTTGTTGTTGTTGTTGTTGTTGTTGTTGTTGTTGTTAAATAAAGGGAATTGTGTTATAAAGATACGACAAATTACCTAATAAAAATTTACAATAAAAGAGGAAATAAAAGCAAATAAAAAATAATGAACAATATAATAAATTGTTGAATAAATAAAATATAATAAATAACATAAATTCGAGGTATGAAGTTTAAGAGGTGTGAAGGACTTTAGGTGAGACCATTAAGTTATATAGGTATAATTACTGACCATTACAGACGTAGCTAATGGTCTTCACCTGTACGCCAATTTAGTAAAAAAAAGAATTCCTCCTCCTCCTGTGAGTGTTCATTTGGCTTATTAGTAGAGGGTAGGCCTGCTGGGTCATTTGTTACTTATCCTTGAGCCTATCCCAGTGATGGTGGTTGTGGTGGTGGGTTGTGGTGGTGGTTGTGGTGGTGGGAGCCGAGATACCGAAAGTGGGTAACATTAAAGACGGTAGTACGGTTAAGATGAATGGATGGTAGAGGTGTGGCTGAACCAGGGGCAGGGTGAAAGAGAATCTGAGTCTAAATGCACATTCACTTCTAGGCCGAAGTGTCCATACACATCTGTATAGGTGTTCAAGATCTCCTGTAGGTCGCGTTTAGTGAGCGACAAGGGTGAGGTCGTCTGCATACTGTAGTTCAGTAATGGAAGCTGCTGACAACTTTGTTCCTGCCTGGAGTCGTCTTATGTTGAAAAGACCCTTCATCCGGTACTCGATGTCCATCGGATCAGATGTGCAAAATGCATCTCAAGCCTTTGGCAGACTCTGAGACTGTGTCTTCAGCTGTAGGGAGCTTAAAATATCTACAAAGTTACACGAATATCGAACAGTGGTCCTCCCCACCCTGCTATATGGCAGCGAGACATGGGTTACATAATGGAGGCACCTCAACGCACTTGAAAACTTTCACCAACGTAGTCTACGTTCCATCCTCCGAACAAAATGCCAGTATTCTCGCTGACACCAAATGTAGGAGCATCGAGGTTATCTTTATCCATGAAAAACTATGCTGGACTGGCTATGTTACCTGCATGGACGACAGTAGACTGCCAAAGCAGCTACTTTTAAGTCATCTAATGAATAGTAAACGTAACGCTGGCGGGCAACTGAAAAGGTATAAGGATAGTCTTAAGACAAACCTGAAAAAGTGCCAAATCGACCCCCTCACCTGGGAGACGATTACTCCACATCATAACGCTTGGAGGAGCACTACACGAGAAGGTGTCAATTCTTTCGTGTTAGCCCGACTGCAAACCGAGGTAGAGAAGCGCCAACACTGGAAAGACGCTGCTGCCGCCCCTCCCGCACTAGGTGTAGCCCTCCACATGGGCAACATCTGTGAACGACTCTACTGGTCCAGCATCGGCCTCCTTAGTCACCTCAAAACTCACTAACCTCGGTGACATCCATAATAACCCATATCATCGTATCATCGCTGGATGATTGTCATACTCGTTTCCGAGTGATCAAGTAGTAATAGTAGTAGTAGGTGTTTCTTTGAAAATTACTGGTGGTGTTAATGGGAAGAAAGGTATTGTGGCAATGATGAAAATGACGGTAGTGAAGGTGATGGTGATGGTAGATGATGGCGTATATGGTGGTGATGGTAGTAGTTGTGGTATAACTGGTAGATTCAGTGGTGGTAGAAACAAGCTATTACCACGACTATTTTTGTAATAATAATAATAATAATAATGGTGACAACAGCAACAATAACAAAATAGTATCAATACCAACAAAAACAATACCCGGTAACAACAAAAAACATTTCCCCTCTCACATAGACCTCAGAGAACATGACAGAGTTGATGCCCTCGCCAAACTTGCGCCTAACAGAGGCTCTATTGAATACAATCTGGGTTTGTCAAAAGGAATCCTTAAAACTGTGATCAGGAAAGAACATATTGATGAATTTGACGCAAGCAGATTAGTGCAAACGGGAAATAGTCATATCATTGTTTACCGTGATGAGCTGTATCAAATAAAACATGTATATGGAATAAGCAACAAGATCATTTGATTGCAAGATGTTGTAACAGCTAGACTAAGGTTAGGGTATAAGTACCTCTGGCAGTATGTTCCTCAAGCAGATGTGAACAAAACTAAATATAAAATGTGTGGTCAGACATATGGCCACACAATCGAACACTACGTCCTTGACTGTATGAAAATACTGTAGAACCTCTTAGGGACAGTTCCAAGCACATTGGTATGTAAAATGGCACAACACACAAAGTGCTTGAATACCTCTCACGCAAATGTGAATAACAAAGTGTGCGGCCAGACATACTGCCTCACACGCCTGTACTCACGCAGCTGTGAATAAGTTACCCTTTATGTGCAGAACTAAACAAAGAAATTATTTGAAATACTCTAACATTCAAGGCCATAATATCCTGTCTGACATACACACCCTTTGTGGCCTCTGGTCTGTAATCCTTTTATGCTATCGCTCACAGGATGAGCATGAGGTGACCAGTAAACTAGTCATTGTACAGTAGCTAAAACAACTGTCTGTGCATACTTTGTGGGAAACAATATAACATCATGGACGATAAATTTTGGTATATGAGGGGTGTCAATAGTCACACGTAAAATTTTGGAGCATAACGACCCCCACCTGCACATATAGTTGTTTTAGCTACTGTACGTAACAAGTATTAATAAAAAATCAATTGTTTCATACATTTTCATAAAAAAACAAAATTAGCGAACAGTAATCAGTGGAGACCGATGACCATTTCCGGTGTAGGTAGGAAGAATCTAAGAGCAGAAAACACTCCATCTTGGATTCGTTGACTCAGTTATGGTAATGAGGAAGACCATGATTGTCTTATAAGTGCCCAGGAAAGTGTTAAGTGCCGCTAAGGTCAGCACTAACGAGGGGAAGACGATAATTAGGGGTGGTGATTAAGACTCGGCTGCCCTGGGAATGTAATGGAGTGAAGAGAGAGAGAGAGAGAGAGAGAGAGAGAGAGAGAGAGAGAGAGTGTACTACTACTATCAATTTTTTTTTAAACGTGGCCTCCAGCCTCCCCCAACAGCCACACCTTCGCCGCCATTTTATTACCTTAATATTAAATATCCTAATACATAAGTAGCTATCCTATCTGTGTTGAATTAGTTGAGCCGCAGATGTATGCGGCATTCAGTGACTGTAGCCTCATAGTCAATATCTGCAGCTGTTGTCGGTTTTGGGGCAGAAGGTCTCGTTCCCCTGAGGCAAAGCAAAGCCGACCTAAGGAGAGAGAAGGACAGTCAACATCTCATCCAGGCTGTAACATAACTTCTGGGCTGCTGTTTCTGTTCGGAGATCACCTCCGCGACTCTGGCGTAGAAACATCTTGCACTTGGTCCCATCCCACCAGAGGTTGTGAACACTAGAGGAGTGAAGCTGCCTTGATCAACGTTCTTAATTCTCTCCCCGTATGCCCTTATCTTGTCGTTCTCGTTCCTCCTGTGTGCAGCATCGAGAGCTAAGTTACGGTGACATGCGGTCATGGGAAAAAAATCCTGATGTCGAAGAAGACTCGCTGACCCCGCGTCCAGAATCTTCGAGCACTGACGTCAACACGGGCTTCGTTGGATGTGTTTGAAATTCTATGTTGGAAGATCTTACGGTCCAATGGAAGGAGGGTCACGGTAGATTTCCTTCAACATATTTGCTGTGAGATCGCTTACTTCGTCATGCCTCATGCATATGAAGCCCCCTTTCTTGCACACCATGGCGTGATCGACGTCATACGAAGAGCCACACACGCATTGGGAGGGCAAACCTTCCACTGGCCTACCGTACCTTAGAGCATTGGCCTTTGTAAATTCTTGTTTATTGAGATTTAAACCATTTGCCCTTATCGGTAACGTAGTTAACCAGTTCGAGGCGCCCACCTCCTGCACTCTACTACTGCTACTACTACTACTTTCTCTTTTTAACGTGGCCTCCAGCCTCCCCCAATAGCCACACCTTCGCCGCCATTTTATAACCTTAATATTAAATATCCTAATACATAAGTAGCTACCCTAGTTTTGTTGAGTTAGTTGAGCCGCAGATCTATGCGGCATTAAGTGACTGTTGCCTCATAGTCAATATCTGCGACTGTTGTCGGCTTTGGGGCCGATGCTCTCGTTCCCCTGAAGCAAACCAATGCAGGCCTAAGCAGAGAGAAGAATAGTCGAAATATCAACCAAGCTGCAATACTACTACTTCTACTACTACTACTACTACTACTACTACTACTAATATTACCACGACTAGTAATAATAATACTTCTATTACTAATACTAATACAACTGATACTATCAATACTAACACTACTAATTCTAATAACAATAATAATAATAATTCTAATAATAACGATAATAATAATAATTCACCACAGCATAAATAATTTCTCCTTAAAATCATAATTTACGTTATTTTAAAAAACTATTATCTTGCCCACGAAATTCAGACGCCCATCAACAATGTTCCTACAATACGACACTGCAATATGTCCGCCCATAAATAAAAACAAACTTCTCTTCGCTGCAGTATTTTGATGGGTCGGATGCCTTAATAAACCACACAACGCCTTTTGAAACCCAACTATTATTCAACTTATCCTCAAAATGATTTTCCTTAAGTAATATTATCTTGATATGATAATTATGTCCGTTTGTATAATCTGTTGCTTTAATTCTACGCTTCTAAAAAGTAATCCTAAAATATATTGTGATTTGAGGTAAAAACGGGGATTTTATCTCTAAACTGATTGAAGATATGAAAGTTAGTGTTATATATATTTAGAAAAGTAAAAAATATAGCCACAAACTTGTCTTAAATAACAGAGGAAAGGGAAGCCACCTGCCTAAATATACTAAAGTAGAAAAAAAAAATTATTCTTAAAATTAAATAAAGATATTCAAGTAGGTAATAATAATACGAAGATATATTACATATATGATATAAGAGAAACGACTAATATACGCCTAATTTAAAATTAAAACGCCCCTGAAGGGATGATGATGATGATAATAATAAAAAACTTGAAATCACTAAACAAAAACTCAGGGGAGCCAGCCAGCCATCATAACCCCGAGATCTAAATTAGACTCGTCCAGCTGATCATCCCTGAATCTAAATTAAACGCGGCCGCTCAATCACTGCCAGCCAGATGTAAACAACTTAATCAGGTGATCTGAGAGGTACACACACACACACACACACACACTGCATCCATCACCACGAACACTAATGTCATCCACACCAAGAAAGACAGTGAAGAAATAATTAGAATAGAAAGAAGAAATATACGATAAATAATGGAAAAAGAGAAAATAATAATAATTTGTAAGCTTGAATATATTACCATCTCGTCTTTGTCTGTCTGTCTGTCTGTCTGTCTCTGTCTGTCTGTCTGTCTGTCTGTCTGTCTGTCTGTCTGTCTGTCTGGCTGTCTGTCTGTCTGTCTTTATCTTTGTTTTTCTTTGTATCATAAATTTGTCTCCTTTTTAATATTCCTTTCTTTCTCTCTATTAGGTCCCCCCTGTGTCTCCCCCTCTCTCTACCCCATCCTCTCACACCCTCTCTACCCCATCCTCTCACACTCTCTCTACCCCATCCTCTCACACTCTCTCTACCCCATCCTCTCTCACTCTCTCTACCCCATCTCCTCTCTCTCCCCATCCTCTCTCACTCTCTCTACCCCATCTCTCACACTCTCTCCTCCCCCATCCTCTCCTCTCTCTACCCCATCCTCTCTCACACTCTCTACCCCATCCTCCCCTCTCTACCCCATCCTCTCCCACTCTCTCTACCCATCCTCTCCCCCTCTACCCCATCCTCTCCACCTCTCTCCCTCACCCCATCCTCTCCTCTCTACCCCATCCTCTCCTCTCTCTACCCCATCCTCCCTCTCTCCTACCCCATCCTCCTCACACTCTCTACCCCATCCTCTCCCCCTCTCTCCTACCCCATCCTCTCCCTCTCTCCCCCCATCCTCTCCCACCCTCCCACCCCATCCTCTCCCCTCTCTCTACCCCATCCTCCCCCTCTCCCCTCACTCTCTCCCCCATCCTCTCACCTCTCTCTCCCCACACTCTCTCACCTTCCTCACCTCTCTCTACCCCCATCCTCTCACACTCTCTACCCCATCCTCCTCTCACTCTCTCTACCCATCCTCTCACACTCTCTCTACCCCATCCTCACCTCTCTCCCCATCCTCTCCTCTCTCTCTACCCCATCCTCTCACACTCTCTACCCCATCCTCTCACACTCTCTACCCCATCCTCTCTCCTCTCTCTACCCATCCTCTCCACCTCTTCCCCATCCTCTCCACACCCTCTCTCCCATCCTCTCACCTCTCTCTACCCCATCCTCCCACCTCTCTCCTACCCCATCCTCTCCCTCTCCCCCATCCTCTCCCTCTCTCCCCCATCCTCCCCTCTCCTACCCCATCCTCTCTCTCCTCTCTCCCCATCCTCTCTCTCTCCACCCCATCCTCTCTCCACCTCTCTACCCCATCTCTCACACTCTCTCTCCCCTCTCTCTCTCCTCTCCTTTACATCCTCTCTCCTCCTCTCCCCATCCTCTCCCCACACCCTCTCTACCCCATCCTCTCACACTCTCTACCCCATCTCTCACACTCTCTACCCCATCCTCTCACTCTCTCCCCATCCTCTCCCTCTCTCTCCTCTCACACTCTCTCTACCCCATCCTCTCCACACTCTCTCTACCCCATCCTCTCTCCTCTCTCTACCCCATCCTCTCACACTCTCTCTACCCCATCCTCTCTCCTCTCTCTACCCCATCCTCTCTCACCTCTCTCCCCCTCTACCCCATCCTCTCCTCTCTCTCCCCATCCTCCACACTCTCTCTACCCATCTCTCTCCTCTCTCCTCCCATCCTCTCACACCTCTCTCTACCCCATCCTCTCTCACCTCTCACACATCTCTCCACCCTCTCTACCCATCCTCTCACTCTCCTCTCCTCCTCACCTCCTCTCCCCTCCCATCCTCTCACTCTCTACCTTCCTCTCTCTACCCCATCCTCTCCACTCTCTCTACCCCCCTCCTCCCCTCTCTCCCCATCCTCTCCCACACTCTCCTCTACCCCATCCTCTCTCCCCTCTCTACCCCATCCTCTCTCCTCTCTCCCCATCCTCTCTCACCTCTCACCCCATCCTCTCTCCCCCCATCCTCTCCCCACCCTCTCTACCCATCCTCTCCCTCTCTCTACCCCATCCTCCTCTCTACCCCATCTCTCACCCTCCTCTACCCCATCCTCTCTCTACCCCCATCCTCTCACTCTCTCCCCCATCCTCTCTCATCCTCTCTACCCCATCCTCTCACATCTCTCTCCCCATCCTCTCACACTCTCTGCCCCATCCTCTCACACTCTCTACATCCTCTCCTCTCTCTACCCCATCCTCTCACACTCTCTCACCCATCTCCTCTACCCCATCCTCTCTCTACCCCATCCTCTCCTCCTCTCTACCCATCCTCTCACCTCTCTCTACCCCATCCTCTCACCCTCTCTACCCCATCCTCTCCCCCCACTCTCTCTCTACCCCATCCTCCCCCTCTACCCCATCCTCCCCACCCCATCCCCACACCTCTCTTATCCCTCTCCACCCCCTCCCCCCATCCTCTCACACTCTCTCCTACCCCATCCTCTCACTCTCTCTCTACCCCATCTCTCCCACACTCCCCCCATCCTCCCTTTCTCTACCCCATCCTCTCACACTCTCTACCCCATCCTCTCACACTCTCCTCCCCATCCTCTCCCTCTCTCTACCCCATCTCCTCACACTCTCTCTCCCATCTCTCCTTCTCTCTCTACCCCACCTCTCCTCTCCTCTCTCCCCATCCTCTCCTCTCTCTGTCCTCTCACCTCTCTTCCCCCTCTCTCCTCTTTCCTCTCCCCTCTCATTGTCCTCTCCTCCTCTCTACCCCATCCTCCCACTCTCTCTACCCATCCTCTCCACACTCTCTCTACCCCATCCTCACACTCTCTCTCCCCCATCCTCTCCTCTCTCTTTCTCCCCTCACCCCATCCTCTCACACTCTCTCTACCCCATCTCTCTCACTCTCTCCTACCCCATCCTCTCACACTCTCTCTACCCCATCTCTCACCTCTCTCTACCCCATCCTCTCTCCTCTCTCTCTATCTCTCTCCCCTCTCCCCACCCCATCCTCCTCTCTCTACCCCATCCTCTCCACACACCTCTCTACCCCCATCCTCTCCCACACTCTCTCTCTCCCATCCTCTCCACCTCCTCCCATCCTCTCCTCTCCCCATCCTCTCCCCCTCTCCCCCATCCTCTCCCTCTCTCTCCTCCTCCACACTCTCATCACCCCATCCTCTCTCCCCTCTCTACCCCATCCTCTCCACACTCTCTCCCATCCTCTCCACTCTCTCCCCATCCTCTCACACCCTCTCTACATCCTCCACCTCTCTCTACCCCATCTCCTCTCTCTACCCCATCTCTCACCTCTCTCCTACCCACATCCTCCCACTCTCTCTACCCCATCCTCTCACCTCCTCTACCCCATCCCTCTCCTCTCTCCCCCATCTCTCTACCCCATCCTCTCTCTCTCTACCCCATCCTCTCCTCTCTACCCCATCCTCTCACACTCTCTCTACCCCATCCTCTCCCACACTCACCCCTCTCCTCTCTCTACCCATCCTCTCACACTCTCTCTACCCATCCTCTACACTCTCTCCTCCCCCATCTCCACTCTCTACCCCATCCTCTCACACTCTCTACCCCCATCCTCCTCACACTCTCTCTACCCCATCCTCTCCACACTCTCTCTACCCATCCTCCTCTCTACCCCATCTCTCACCCTCTCCCCCATCCTCTCCCTCTCTCTACCCCATCTCACCTCTCTCCTCCCCATCCTCTCCACTCTCTACCCCATCCTCTCCACTCTCTACCCCATCCTCTCACTCTCTCCTGCCCCCATCCTCTCCACACTCTCTCTACCCCCCTACCCATCCTCTCACACTCTCTCCACCCCATCCTCTCTACCCCATCCTCTCACCTCTCTCTACCCCATCCTCTCCTCTCTCTACCCCATCCTCCCCCCTCCCTACCCCATCCTCCCCCTCTCTCCCCTACCCCATCTCTCCCCTCTCTCCTACCCCCCATCTCACACACCTCTCCCCACCCATCCTCTCACACCTCTCTACCACCCCATCCCACTCTCTCCCTACCCCCATCCTCTCACACACACTCTACCCCATCCTCACCTCTCTCTAACCCCACCCCTCCCAACTCTCTATCCCCTCCCCACCCACCTCTACCCCATCCTCCACTCTCTCTACCCCATCCCCACACTCTCCTCAACCCATCCCCCTCACACCTCTCTCACCCCATCCCCACACTCTCTCTAACCCCATCCTCCCTCTCCTACCCCCACCCCCCTCTCCCCTCTCTACCCCATCCTCTCACACTCTCCTACCCCCATCCTCCACTCTCTCTCACCCCATCCTCTCCCCTCTCCACCCATCCCCTCCCACACTCTCCTACCCCATCCTCTCCCCTCTCTACACCCATCTCTCCACTCTCTCTACCCCATCCTCTCACACCTCCCACCCCCATCCTCCCCCCTCTCCCACCCCCCATCTCCACCCCCTCTCACACCCATCCTCTCCCCACTCTCCCTACCCCCCCCATCTCTCCCCATCCCCCATCTCTCCCACCCTCCCCCCCACCCCATCCTCTCCCCTCTCTACCCCATCCTCTCCCCACCTCTCCACCCCATCCTCTCCACACTCTCCACACCCCCCTCTCAAACACTCTCCTACCCCATCCTCTCCCACCTCCCCCTACCCCCCATCTACCTCACACTCTCTCCTCCCACCCTCTCCTCTCTCCTACCCCCCCATCCCTCCTCTCTCTCCTACATCCCTCCTCTCTCTCCTGCCCCCCATCTCCTCTCTCTCCTGCCCCATCTCTCCACCTCTCCCCTCCCCCATCCTCCCCTCTCTCCCTACCCCCCCATCTCTCCTCTCTCCCACCCATCTCTCACTCTCTCCCCCTACCCCTATCTCTCTCTCCCTCCCCCCACCCCCATCTCACACTCTCCTGCCCCCCCCTCCTCTCTCTCCCCTTCCTCTCTCCTCTCTCTCCCCCCCTCTCTCCCTCTCTCACCCCCATCTCTCCCCCTCCCTCCCCTACCCCATCTCTCCCCTCTCTCCCTACCCCCATCTCCCTCTCTCTCCTACCCCCATCTCTCCCCTCTCTCTCCCCACCCCCCATCTCTCCCCTCTCTCTCCCCTACCCCCATCTCTCTCTCCTCCCCTACCCCATCTCTCCTCTCCCTCCCCCATCTCTCTCTCTCTCCTACCCCATCCTCTCCTCTCTCTCCTCCCCCATCTCTCCCTCTCTCCCTACCCCCATCTCTCTCTCTCCTGCCTCCCCATCTCTCCTCTCTCTCCTGCCCCCATCCTCCTCTCTCTCCTCCCCCCCATCCTCTCCCTCCCTCTCTCCCTACCCCCATCTCTCTCTCTCTCCCTACCCCCATCTCTCCCTCTCCTCCTGCCCCCATCCTCCCTCTCTCTCTCCCCTACCCCCCATCTCTCCCTCTCTCTCCCCCCCATCTCTCCTCTCTCCTGCCCCCCTCCTCCTCTCTCTCCCACCCCCTCTCTCCTCTCCTCCCCCATCTCTCCCTCTCCCTCCCTCCCCCATCTCTCCCTCTCTCTCCCCCCCCCACCTCCATCTCTCTCCCTACCCCCCCCCCATCTCCCTCTCTCTCCCTGCCCCCCATCTCTCTCTCTCTCCCCACCCCCATCTCTCTCTCTCTCCCTACCCCCATCTCTCCCTCTCTCTCCCCCATCTCTCCCTCTCTCTGCCATCTCCTCTCTCTCCCTCCCCCCCATCTCTCCTGCCTCCTCCCCCCATCTCTCCCTCTCTCTCCTACCCCATCTCTCTCTCCCTACCCCCCATCTCTCCCTCTCTCTCTACCCCATCTCTCCCTCTCTCTCCCTGCCCCATCTCTCCCTCCCTCTCCCCTACCCCATCTCTCCCTCTCTCTCCCTCCCCCATCTCCTCTCTCTCTCCCTGCCCCCCATCTCTCACTCTCTCTCCTGCCCCCATCTCTCCTCTCTCTACCCCCATCCTCTCCCTCTTTACTCCACCTCCCCCATCTCTCCCTCTACCCCCATCTCTCCTCTCTCTCCTACCCCCCCATCTCTCTCCCTCTCTCTCCCTACCCCCCATCTCTCCCTCTCTCTCCACCCATCTCTCCCTCTCTCCTACCCCCATCTCTCCCTCTCTCCCCTACCCCCATCTCTCCCTCTCTCTCCCCCCCATCTCTCCCTCTCTCCCCTACCCCCATCTCCTCTCTCTCCCCTACCCCCATCTCTCCCTCTCCCTACCCCATCTCTCTCCCTCTCCCTACCCCCCATCTCTCTCCCTCTCTCTCCTACCCCCCCACCATCTCCCTCTCTCCTCCCCCCCATCTCTCCCCTCTCTCCCCCCATCTCTCCTCCTCTACCCCCATCTCTCCCTCTCTCTCCCTGCCCCCATCTCTCCCTCTCTTTCCTACCCCATCTCTCCCTCTCTCTCCTACCCCATCTCCTCCCCTCTCTCTCCTGCCCCATCTCTCCCTCTCTCCTACCCCCCATCTCTCCTCTCTCTCCTACCCCCATCTCACCCTCTCTCTCCTACCCCCCCATCTCTCCCTCTCCCTACCCCCCATCTCTCCTCTCTCCCTGCCTCCTCCCTCCTCCCTGCCCCCCATCTCTCTCTCTCCTACCCCCCATCTCTCCCTCTCTTCCCTACCCCATCTCTCCTCTCTCCCTGCCCCCCATCTCTCCCTCTCTCTCTACCCCATCTCTCCCCTCTCTCCTCCCTGCCCCCATCTCCCTCTCCTGCCCCCCACTCCCTCTCTCTCCTGCCCCCCATCCTCTCCTCTCTCTCCTACCCCCATCTCTCCTCTCTCTCCCTACCCCCCCCCCATCTCTCCCTCTCTACCCCATCCTCTCACCCTCCTCTCCACTTCATCTCTCCACTCTCCCACCCCCATCCCTCCCTCACCCCCCATCTCTCCCTCTCTTACCCCCATCTCTCCCTCTCTCTCCCTACCCCCATCTCTCCCTCTCTCTCCTACCCCCCATCTCTCCCTCTCTCTCCCACCCCCATCTCTCCCTCTCTCCCTACCCCCCATCTCTCCTCTCTTTCCTACCCCATCTCTCCCTCTCTCTCCTACCCCATCTCCCTCTCTCTCCTACCCCCCATCTCTCCCCTCTCCCACCCCCCATCTCCCTCTCTCACTTTCCCCCCCATCTCTCCTCTCTCTTCCTCCCCCCATCTCTCCCCTCTCTTCCTTACCCCCCATCTCCCCTCTCTCTCCTGCCTCTCTCCCTCTCTCTCCTGCCCCATCTCCCTCTCTCTCCTACCCCCCCCATCTCTCCTCTCTCCACCCCCATCTCTCTCTCTCTCCCCCATCTCTCCCCTCTCTCTCCTCACCTCATCTCTCCCTCTCTCCTACCCCATCTCTCCCTCTACCCCATCCCCTCTCTCCTACCCCCATCTCCCTCTCTCCCCCATCTCTCCCCTCTCTCTCCTACCCCCCATCTCTCCCTCTCTCTCTCCACCCCCATCTCCCTCTCTCCACCCCCATCTCCCCCCCCCCCCACTCCCCTCTCTCCCTGCCCCCATCTCCTCTCTCACCTCCACCCCCCACTCTCCCTCTCCCACCCCCCCATCTCTCCCTCTCTCTCCTACCCCCCCTCTCCCTCTCTCTCCTACCCCCATCTCTCCTCTCTCCTACCCCCCACTCTCCCTCTCACTCATCTCAATCCCTCACTCCTGCCCAGCCTGACATTTTAATCTCTCTCTCTCTCTCTCTCTCTCTCTCTCATCTATATCAATATCAGAGGCTGAGTGTTACAAAACCTCGTCTGTGTGTGTCTAGCACAATGTGTGGGGTGTGTCTGTGCTGTGTATAGGGTGTGTCTGTCTGGTATGTGGGTGTGTGTGGAGTGTGTGTGTGTGTGAGTGTGTGTGTGTGTGTGTGTCTAATCCCAGTGCTTGAGTGTGTGTGGAGTGTGTGTGTGTGTGTCTGTGTGTGTGTGTGAGAGTGTGTGTCGCGTGCCACGTGTGTGTATGTGTGTGTGTGTGTGTCTGAGGTGTATGTGGTGTCTCCTATCTCACAGCTGTGTGTCCTCCATTTATCTTCCACGACTTCGACACACACACACACACACACACACAGGTAAGCAACACATTCACCTCCCAGGCACTTGAGTTTTATTCGCATAGGAACACCTGTCACTGCCTCAACAACTACCCCACACAACCTACACCCACAGTTACAACCTACACCCCACAGTTGTAACCTACACCCACAGATTTTGCCTACACCCACAGTTACAACCTACACACAGGTTGCAACTGCCAACACCCAACCTGCACACAGTTGCAACCTGCACACAGTTACAGACTACACAGTTACAACCACCCACAGTTGCCACTACCTTGACTGCACCACAGTTGCAACCTACACACAGTTACAACCAGCACCCACGGTTGCCAACCTACAGTTACAACCTGCACGGTTACAACCTACGCACGGTTGCAACCTGCACCACGGTTATAACCCCACACGGTTACAACCTGCACGGTTTACAACCAACACACGGTTGCAACTAACACACACAGTTACAACCTACACCCACGGTTACAACCTACACACGGTTACAAACCTACTACGGTTGCAACCCTGCCACGGTTACAGCCTACACACGGTTGCAACCTACACGGTTGCAACCTGCAGTTACAGCCTACGCACGGTTACAACCCACTGCCTACACACAGTTGCAACATCTTTAACCTTGCCCACAGTTACTAACACACAGTTGCAACCTACACCCACGGTTATAACCAGCACCACAGTTACAACCC
Source organism: Homarus americanus (assembly GCF_018991925.1). Taxonomy (NCBI): domain Eukaryota; kingdom Metazoa; phylum Arthropoda; class Malacostraca; order Decapoda; family Nephropidae; genus Homarus; species Homarus americanus. The sequence goes on from NW_024741189.1 coordinate 2,987,998, forward strand.
ACACCCACCAGATTTACAACCTCACATGGATTTACCTGCACCAGTTACAACCAGCACCCACAGTTATAACATGCCCACGGTTAACCTACGCACCCACAGTTTACAACCCCAGCACCCACAGTTACAACCTGCGGTTACAACCACACAATTTATTTTCACCCACCGGTTCACAACCTACTGACAGATTGCCAGCACTACGGTTACAACCCTACACACAGTTGGCACACAGTTGCAACCAGCACCCACAGTTACAACCTGCACCCACAGTTGCAACCTACACCACGGTTATAACAGCACCCGGTTGCAACCTGCACTCACAGTTATAACCAGCACCCAAGTTACAGCCCGGTTACAACCTGCACCCACAGCTACGCCTACACCCACAGTTTACAACCTACTGATTTACAACCAACACCACGTTCCTTAGCCCTTTGCAAGTTCCTTCGCACACAGTTACAACCAACACCCACAACCTACACAATTTACAACCATTCTCTTTACTGACAAACAACAACACCCCCCGTTCATCATCTCCTCTCAATCCCTTCCCCACATCGCCCCAGCAGACAGAACAAGAGACCGCCATGCAACGATCCCACGCCCGCTAACTGAGGTCTCATCCTGATGAATACCCAGGAGCACCTGGTGGCCCGCCGCCCTATAGCCTCCACCCTGCACTTGTGAACTTGCATTTTCGATCTCTATTTGCTGCTATTGCTTTGTCATTACTACTGTTGTTGTTTCTATTGTTACTACTGATATTTTACTATTGTCTCACTGTTATTTGCTATATTTTACTCTACATTTTACTATTGTCTGTTGTTGCTATTAATACTACTAATATTTTTTATTATTTTACTGTTTTTGCTACTGCACATTTGATGCTGTTAACATTATTATCGCTACTGCTACTATTACTACTAGTACTACTGCTCTTGTTACCATTACTACTA
>NW_024741189.1:2989050-3031550 GCF_018991925.1 Homarus americanus
ATCGGACTTCGTTCCGGGTGTGTGCTGGCTGACATGGCCATCTGATGGCCTAGAGGCAGAAACCAGTATGCTGACTGGTGGTCTGTTCTAAAACCACTTGCTGTGCTTGTCTGTCTGGAGACATGGGAGGCGGCATCTCCCGAGACTCAGGAGGTGGGTTCCTCTGATGTTACATATGTTGCATTATTTCAGAAGAAAACCTCATTAATGCGTCACGTGACTTAAGCTGTAGACGCCACATGGTGTGGGAGAGGCTGACGCCCATAGTCTTAGTCGCAGGATGGGGAGGAGGCCTGATGTGCTGTTGTCTTAGTGTCAGTGGGAGGATGCTGTTGTCTTGAGTGTCCAGGGAGGAGGAGGAAGAGTGGGGAGGCTCTTGTCTCTTGAGTGTCAGGAGGAGGAGGCTGTTGTCTTGGTGTCAGGAGGCTGTTGTCTTGGTGTCAGGAGGGAGAGGAGATAGGGGCTGGCATTCAAACCGACAAAAAATTGCTGAGTTAGTGTGAAGTGCTTGATGTTTTCCTATGCAAAATAGCCCGTGGAGAGAGAGAGAGAGAGAGAGTTATAAGCAAACTGGTGAGAAGGTCATTTAGGTGATGTGATTAATTGGCAGGGTGCACCTGCAACTACTATAATGGGGATGACCAAATAGATTGTTAATGGATGTGGTCATTGGCCCTGTGATATAGTGCTCCTCTTAATGGTTGAAATATATTAGATTTAAGTCAGATTGGCAACTGAGGGACTATTTACTGATGATTAATGGCATAAAATGGTGAATCAATAGTCTCGAGTAACCGTTGTTGATAGTGAATAATGAATAGGGTAGATCAGAGACCAGACCTAATGGTAGTGTGGTAGATCCAGAACCGGTACCTTCTTTATGGTAGATGGTGGTCCAGGAACAAGGTACTTTCTTAATGGTGGTAATGGTAGATCCGGGAGAAAGGTACTTTTAATGGTAGATGCATTGGATCCGGGCAGGTACTTTCTTAATGGTAGGTAATGGTAGATCCAGAACCAGGTACTTTCTTAATGGTAGGTAATGGTAGATCAGAACGAAGTACTTTCTTAATGGTAGGTGTGTTAGATCCAGAACCAGGTTCTCTTAATGGTAGATAATGGTAGATCCGGAACAGGTATTTTCTTAATGGTGGATCCAGACCAGGTACTTTCTTAATGGTAGAGTAATGGTAGATCAGAACCAGGTACTTTAATGGTAGTGATTGGTAGATCAGGGCAGGTACTCTTAATGGTGGATAATGGTAGATCCGAACCAGGTACTTTCTTAATGGTAGGTAATGGTAGATCCAGAACAAGGTACTTTCTTAATGAATAATGGTAGATCCAGAACAAGTACTTTCTTAATGGTAGATGGTAGATCGAGAACCAGGTACTTTGTTAATGGTGAGTAATGGTAGATCCAGAACAAGGTACTTTCTTAATGGTAGATAATGGTAGATCCAGAACAAGGTACTTTCTTGTGGTAGGTAATGGTAGATCAGAGACAGGTACTTTCTTAATAATGGTAGGTAATGGTAGATCCAGAACCAGGTACTTTCTTAATGGTAGATAATGGTAGATCAGAACAAAATTGTTTCTTAATGGTAGAGTAATGGTAGATCCAGAACCAGGTACTTTTAATGGTAGGTAATGGTAGATCAGAACAAGGTACTTTCTTAATGGTAGATGTAATGGTAGATCCAGAACAAGGTACTTTCTTAATGGTAGGTAATTAGATCCAGACCAGGTACTTTCTTAATGGTAGGTAATGGTAGATCGGAACAGGTGCTTTCTTAATGGTAGATCCGGAACCAGGTACTTTCTTAATGGTAGGTAATGGTAGATCCAGAACCAGGTACTTTCTTAATGGTAGGTAATGGTAGATCCAGAACCGTTTCTTAATGGTAGGTAATGGTAGATCCAGAACCAGGTACTTTCTTAATGGGTAGTTTGTAGATCCAGAACCAGGTACTTTCTTAATGGTAGGTAATGGTAGATCCAGAACAAGGTACTTTCTTAATGGTAGGTAATGGTAGATCAGAACAAGTACTTTCTTAATGGTAGGTAATGGTAGATCAGAACCAGGTGCTTTCTTAATGGTAGGTAATGGGCAGATCCAGAACCAGGTACTTTCTTAATGATTGGTAATGGTAGGTCAAACAAGGTACTTTCTTAATGGTAGGTAATGGTAGATCCAGAGACCAGGTACTTTGTTAATGGTAGGTAATGGTAGATCCAGAACCAGGTACTTTGTTAATGGTAGGTAATGGTAGATAATGGTACCTTAATAGTTTATTAGGTAGGTATCCATTAGATCCAAATTAATGGGGGTTGGTTTCGGGTCTATTGGTAACTAAGGTTCATTAGCTAAGGGTTAATGGGTGACTCTCTCAATGAGTAATTACTGATGTGTTATCTTCTGAGTTCCCTCTCTCTCTCTCTCTCTCTCTCTCTCTCTCTCTCTTTTATTCTCTCGAATTTCATTTCATTTCGTATACATAATTAATTAATTACTATTGTTGTTGTTGTGATTGTTGTTGTTGTGATTGTTGTTGTTGTTGTTGTTGTTGTTGTTGTTGTTGTTGTTGTGATTGTTGTTGTTGTTGTTGTTGTTGTTGTTGTTGTTGTTGTTGTTGTTGTTAAATAAAGGGAATTGTGTTATAAAGATACGACAAATTACCTAATAAAAATTTACAATAAAAGAGGAAATAAAAGCAAATAAAAAATAATGAACAATATAATAAATTGTTGAATAAATAAAATATAATAAATAACATAAATTCGAGGTATGAAGTTTAAGAGGTGTGAAGGACTTTAGGTGAGACCATTAAGTTATATAGGTATAATTACTGACCATTACAGACGTAGCTAATGGTCTTCACCTGTACGCCAATTTAGTAAAAAAAAGAATTCCTCCTCCTCCTGTGAGTGTTCATTTGGCTTATTAGTAGAGGGTAGGCCTGCTGGGTCATTTGTTACTTATCCTTGAGCCTATCCCAGTGATGGTGGTTGTGGTGGTGGGTTGTGGTGGTGGTTGTGGTGGTGGGAGCCGAGATACCGAAAGTGGGTAACATTAAAGACGGTAGTACGGTTAAGATGAATGGATGGTAGAGGTGTGGCTGAACCAGGGGCAGGGTGAAAGAGAATCTGAGTCTAAATGCACATTCACTTCTAGGCCGAAGTGTCCATACACATCTGTATAGGTGTTCAAGATCTCCTGTAGGTCGCGTTTAGTGAGCGACAAGGGTGAGGTCGTCTGCATACTGTAGTTCAGTAATGGAAGCTGCTGACAACTTTGTTCCTGCCTGGAGTCGTCTTATGTTGAAAAGACCCTTCATCCGGTACTCGATGTCCATCGGATCAGATGTGCAAAATGCATCTCAAGCCTTTGGCAGACTCTGAGACTGTGTCTTCAGCTGTAGGGAGCTTAAAATATCTACAAAGTTACACGAATATCGAACAGTGGTCCTCCCCACCCTGCTATATGGCAGCGAGACATGGGTTACATAATGGAGGCACCTCAACGCACTTGAAAACTTTCACCAACGTAGTCTACGTTCCATCCTCCGAACAAAATGCCAGTATTCTCGCTGACACCAAATGTAGGAGCATCGAGGTTATCTTTATCCATGAAAAACTATGCTGGACTGGCTATGTTACCTGCATGGACGACAGTAGACTGCCAAAGCAGCTACTTTTAAGTCATCTAATGAATAGTAAACGTAACGCTGGCGGGCAACTGAAAAGGTATAAGGATAGTCTTAAGACAAACCTGAAAAAGTGCCAAATCGACCCCCTCACCTGGGAGACGATTACTCCACATCATAACGCTTGGAGGAGCACTACACGAGAAGGTGTCAATTCTTTCGTGTTAGCCCGACTGCAAACCGAGGTAGAGAAGCGCCAACACTGGAAAGACGCTGCTGCCGCCCCTCCCGCACTAGGTGTAGCCCTCCACATGGGCAACATCTGTGAACGACTCTACTGGTCCAGCATCGGCCTCCTTAGTCACCTCAAAACTCACTAACCTCGGTGACATCCATAATAACCCATATCATCGTATCATCGCTGGATGATTGTCATACTCGTTTCCGAGTGATCAAGTAGTAATAGTAGTAGTAGGTGTTTCTTTGAAAATTACTGGTGGTGTTAATGGGAAGAAAGGTATTGTGGCAATGATGAAAATGACGGTAGTGAAGGTGATGGTGATGGTAGATGATGGCGTATATGGTGGTGATGGTAGTAGTTGTGGTATAACTGGTAGATTCAGTGGTGGTAGAAACAAGCTATTACCACGACTATTTTTGTAATAATAATAATAATAATAATGGTGACAACAGCAACAATAACAAAATAGTATCAATACCAACAAAAACAATACCCGGTAACAACAAAAAACATTTCCCCTCTCACATAGACCTCAGAGAACATGACAGAGTTGATGCCCTCGCCAAACTTGCGCCTAACAGAGGCTCTATTGAATACAATCTGGGTTTGTCAAAAGGAATCCTTAAAACTGTGATCAGGAAAGAACATATTGATGAATTTGACGCAAGCAGATTAGTGCAAACGGGAAATAGTCATATCATTGTTTACCGTGATGAGCTGTATCAAATAAAACATGTATATGGAATAAGCAACAAGATCATTTGATTGCAAGATGTTGTAACAGCTAGACTAAGGTTAGGGTATAAGTACCTCTGGCAGTATGTTCCTCAAGCAGATGTGAACAAAACTAAATATAAAATGTGTGGTCAGACATATGGCCACACAATCGAACACTACGTCCTTGACTGTATGAAAATACTGTAGAACCTCTTAGGGACAGTTCCAAGCACATTGGTATGTAAAATGGCACAACACACAAAGTGCTTGAATACCTCTCACGCAAATGTGAATAACAAAGTGTGCGGCCAGACATACTGCCTCACACGCCTGTACTCACGCAGCTGTGAATAAGTTACCCTTTATGTGCAGAACTAAACAAAGAAATTATTTGAAATACTCTAACATTCAAGGCCATAATATCCTGTCTGACATACACACCCTTTGTGGCCTCTGGTCTGTAATCCTTTTATGCTATCGCTCACAGGATGAGCATGAGGTGACCAGTAAACTAGTCATTGTACAGTAGCTAAAACAACTGTCTGTGCATACTTTGTGGGAAACAATATAACATCATGGACGATAAATTTTGGTATATGAGGGGTGTCAATAGTCACACGTAAAATTTTGGAGCATAACGACCCCCACCTGCACATATAGTTGTTTTAGCTACTGTACGTAACAAGTATTAATAAAAAATCAATTGTTTCATACATTTTCATAAAAAAACAAAATTAGCGAACAGTAATCAGTGGAGACCGATGACCATTTCCGGTGTAGGTAGGAAGAATCTAAGAGCAGAAAACACTCCATCTTGGATTCGTTGACTCAGTTATATTGGGGGGAAGACGCGTTGTCTTATAGTGCCCGGAAGTGTTGTGAGAATTGCCGCTAAGGGTCATTTACGAGGGGACGATAGTGGGGTGGTGATTAAGACTCGGCTGCTTGGGAATGTAATGGGTGTGAAGGGGTGTGCTACCTGTCATTTTTTTTAAGCTGGCTTCAGCTCCCCAATAACCACGCGCCGCCATTTTTTTGTAATAAAAGTATCCTAATGCATGATTGCTTTATCCTTGTCTGTATTTGAATTGGTTGGCCGCATGATGTATGGCATTCAGTGACCTGTGGCCTCTAGTCAATATCTGCAGCTGTTGTCGGTTTTTGGGGCGGTCTGTTCTGAGGCTAACAAAGCGACCTGGGAGAAGGAGGGCAGTCAACATCTTCCAGGCTGTAACATCTTCTGGGCTGCTGTTTTTCTGTTCGATCACGCGAGCTCTGGCGTAGAAACATCTTGCGCGGTACATCCACCAGGGTTGTGTTTGAGGGGTGAAGCTGCGTTGATCAACGTTCTTAATTCTCTCCCTGCCCTTATCTTGTCGTTCTCGTTCCTCCTGTGTCAGCATGGGGCTGAAGTTGATGACTTATGCGGTCATGGGGAAAAAAATCCTGATGTCGAAAGATCCGACCCCGCGTGGAGTCTTCGAGCACCTGGCTTATCAACACAGGCTTCGTTGGATGTGTTTGGGAATTCTATGTTGGGAAGATCTTACGGTTAATGGAAGAGGAAGATTCGTTCTAGCGTATTTGCTGTGGATCCTTGCTTCGTCATGCCTCATGCATGAAGCCCCTTTCTTGCACCATGGCGTGATCGACGTCATGCAGAGCCACACGCATTGGGACAAGTGTCACTGGCTCATGCCTTAGAGCATTGTTTTGTAAATTCTTGTTGTGAGTTTAAACCGACGCTTATGTTAGCGTAGTTAACCAGTTCGAGGGCTTACCTCTGCACTCTACTGCTGCTACTACTACTACTTTCTCTTTTAACGTGGCCTCTAGCCTCCCTAATGCTTTACCTTCGCCATTTATATGTAATATTAAATATCCTAATACATAAGTAGTACCTGGTTTTGTTGAGTTGGTTGAGCCGCAGATCTATGCGGCATTAAGTATTGCCTCTAGTCAATATCTGCACTTTTGTTTGCGGCTTTGATTATATTCTAAACAAACCAATGCAGGCCGAAGCAGAAGAAGGTGATATATCAAATGCAATACTACTATTCTACTACTACTGCTACTAATATTGCCGACTATTAATAATAAAATACTTCTTACTAATACTAATACAACGATACTATCAATACTAACCTACTAATTCTATTAACAATAATAATAATTTTAATAATAAATAATAATAATAATTCACCGTATAAATAATTTCTCATAAAATCATAATTTACGTTGTTTAAAAACTATTATCTTTTGCCCACAAATTCAGTTGCCATCAATAATGTTCTACAATGCGACACTGCAATATGTCGACCATAGGTAAACAAACTTCTTCGCTGCGGTATGATGGGTCGGATTGTAATAAACCACAAAGCTGCCGAAGCCTTTATTAAACTTATCATAAATGATTATCGCCGTATTATATAATTATTATAATTATGTCCGTTTTGTATAATCTGTTTGCTTTAATTCTACGCTTCTAAAGTAATCCTAAAATAATTTGATTTGAGGTAAAGCAGGATTTTATCTCTAGCTGATTGAAGATATGAAAGTTAGTGTTATATATTTAGAAAAGTAAATATAATTACATTAAACCGACCACAAACTTGCTTAATGGGAAGAGCGCATAACAAATATGTAGTATAAAAAAATTATTCTTAAAATTAAATAAAGATATTCAAGTTGGTAATAATAATACGAAGATATGTTACGTCATGATATAGAAAACGACTTAATATACGCTGTTTGGGTAAACGCCCTGAAGGATGATGATGATGATGATAATAAAAAAGCGTCACTGACAAAACTCAGAGCCAGCCAGCCATTCTTAACCCGAGATCTAAGTTGGACTCGTCAGCTGAGTCATCCCTGAGTCTGAAATTAAACGCGGCCGCTCAATCGCCAGCCAGATGTAAACAGCGTCAGGTGATCTGGGAGATTTTACACACACACACACACCATCCATCACGACGAACGCATGTCATCCACAGAAAGGCAGTGAAAATAATTAGAATAGAAATACGATAATAATGGAAAGAAAAATTAATAGTTGTAAGCTTGATATATTGCCATCTCGTCTGTCTGTCTGTCTGTCTGTATGCTGTCTTCTGTCTTGTCTGTCTTTATCTTTGGTTTTTGTATCATAATTTGTCTCCTTTTAATATTCCTTTCTTTCTCTCTATTGGTTACACATGTGTTCTTTCCTTCCTCTCTCTACCCCATCTCTCTCACTCTCTCTACATCATCCTCTCCTCTCTACCCCATCCTCTCTTTTCTACCCCATCTCCTCTCACATCCTCTCCTCTCTCTCCCCATCTCTCACTCTCTCTACCCCATCTCCTCTCTCTACCATCCTCTCTCCCTCTCTACTTCCTCCTCTCCACCCATCCTCTCACTCTTTTCTCTACCCCATCCCTCTCCCTCTCTCTCTACCCCCATCTCTCTCACATCTCTCTCCCCTCTCCATCTCTCTCCCACTCTCTCTACCCCATCTCTCCCTCTCCCCCCATCCTCTCACCTCTCTCTACCCCATCCTCTCTCCTCTCTCTACCCCATCCTCTCTCCTCTCTCTACCCCATCCTCTCCCTCACTCTCCCCCATCTTTTCCTCTCTCTACCCCATCCTCTCTCACTCTCTCTACCCCATCCTCTCTCCTCTCACCCCATCCTCTCTACATCTCTCTCTGCCCCATCTCTCTCACTCTCTCTCTACCCCATCCTCTCTCCTCTCCTACCCCATCCTCTCTCCCTCTCTACCCCCATCCTCTCCTCTCTCCCCCATCCTCTCTCACTCCCCATCCTCTCCCTCTCTCTCTCTCCTCTCTCCCCTTCTCTCTCTACCCTTCATCCTCTCACACTCTCTCTACCCCATCTCTCTCTCTCTCTACCCCATCCTCTCCTCTCTCTACCCCATCTCTCTCCTCTCTCTACCCCATCCTCTCCTCTCTCTACCCCACTCTCTCTCCACTCTCTCCCCCATCTCTCTCCTCTCTACCCCTCCTCTCACTCCCTACCCATCCTCTCTCCTCTCTCCCTTCTTCTCTCTCTATCCTCTCTCCTTTACCCCCATCCTCTCACACCCCTCTCTCCCATCCTCCTCTTCTACCCCATCCTCTCACACTCTCTCTGCCCCCATCCTCTCTCCTCTCTCTACCCCATCCTCTCCTCTCTCTACCCCATCCTCTCTCCTTTCCCCTCTCCTCTCTTCACTCTCTCTCTCTCTCCCCATCCTCTCTCCTCTCTCTCTCATTCACCTTCTCTCTCCTCTACCCCATCCTCTCACCTCTCTACCCCATCCTCCCACTCTCTCTACCCCATCCTCCCTCTCTCTCCTCTCACTCTCCTCCCCATCCTCTCCTCTCTCTACCCCATCCTCTCTACATCCTCTCTCTCTACCCCACCCTCTCTACACTCTCTCTCTCTACCCCATCCTCTCTCCCTCCTCTACACATCTCCACTCTCTCTACCCCATCCTCTCACCCTCTCTACCCCATCCTCTCCTCTCTCCCCCATCCTCTCCTCTCTCTCCCCCTTCTCTCCTCTCCACCCCATCCTCTCCTCTCTACCCCATCCTCTCCTCTCTCTCTCCATCCCCATCCTCTCCCCTCTCTCTACCCCATCCTCTCACACCTCTCTCCCACATCCTCTCCTCTCTTCCCATCTCTCTCTCTCCCCCATCCTCTCACCTCTCTACCCCATCCTCTCACCCTCTCTCTCTACCCCATCTCTCTCCCTCTCTACACATCTCTCCTCTCTCTCCCCATCTCTCCCTCTCCCCCATCCTCTCACATCCTCTCTACCCCATCCTCTCCCTCTCTCCCCCTCCTCTCACACTCTCTACCCCCATCCTCTCACTCCCTCTCCCCCATCCTCTCTCCTCTCTCTCCCCCATCCTCTCCTCTCTCCCCCTCCTCCCTCCCCACCCTCTCTACCCCATCCTCTCCCTCTCTCTCTCCCTCCCCCCATCCTCTCCCCTCTCTCTACCCCATCTCTCCCCTCTCTACCCCCATCCTCTCACCCCTACCCCCTCCTCTCCCCTCTCTCTGCCTGTCCTCTCCCTCTCTCTACCCCACTCCTCTCACTCTCTGCACCCTCTCCCTCTCTACCCCATCCTCTCCCCTCTCTACCCCATCCTCTCTCTCCCCACTCTCTCTACCCATCTCTCCACCTCTCTCTACCCCATCCTCTCCTCTCTCTACCCCATCCTCTCCCTCTCTCTCTACCCCATCTCTCACCTCTCTCCCCCATCCTCTCCCTCTCTCCCCATCCTCTCCCCTCTCTCTACCCCATTCTCTCTCTCCCTTCTCTCTCCCCCACCTCTCCCTCTCTCTCCTCCCTCTCTCTACCCCCATCTCTCCTCTCTCTCTACCCCATCCTCTCCTCTCTCTACCCCCATCCTCTCACCTCTCTACCCCATCCTCTCCCTCTCTCTACCCATCCTCTCTCCTCTCTACCCCATCCTCTCCCACTCTCTCTACCCATCCTCTCTCCCTCTCTACATCTCTCCACTCTCTCACCCCATCCTCTCTCTTCCTCTACCCCATCCTCTCCACTCTCTTCCCCTCCTCCCCACCCCTCCTCTACCCCATCTCTCCCTCTCTACCCCATCCTCTCCACTCTCTCTACCCCATCCTCTCCTCTCTCTACCTCCCCTCTCCCCCTCTCCCCCTTCCTCTCACCCCTCTCCTATCCTCTCCCCCTCTCTCTACCCCATCTCTCTCCCTCTCCCCCATCCTCTCTCACACCTCTCTCTACCCCATCCTCTACACTCTCTCTACCACATCCCCTCCTCTCCCACCTCTCTCTACCCCATCCTCTCCACTCTCTCCCCCCCATCCTCTCACCTCTCTACCCCATCCTCTCCCTCTCTCCCCATCCTCTCCCTCTCTCTACCCCCATCCTCTCCTCTCTATCCTCTCCTCTCCCCATCTCTCCTCTCCCCCATCCTCTCCACACTCTCTACATCCTCTCCACCCTCCCCATCCTCTCACCTCTCTCTCTACCCCATCCTCTCCACTCTCTCCCCCATCCTCTCACCTCTCTACCCCATCCTCTCCCCTCTCTCTCCCCCCATCTCTCACCTCTCTCTACATCTCCTCTCTACACATCCTCCCCTCCCTCTCTCCCCCATCCTCTCCTCTCTCTATCCTCTCACCTCTCTACCCCCCATCCTCTACTCTCTACCTCTCTCTCCCCATCCTCTCCTCTCCCCATCCTCTCCACCTCTCTCTACCCCATCCTCTCACCTCTCTCTACACATCCTCTACCTCTCTCCCTACCCCATCCTCTCCCCTCTCTACCCCATCCTCTCCCACACTCTCCCTCTCTCCTTCTCCCCCATCCTCTCACTCTCTCTCCCATCCTCTCCTCTCCTCTCTCTACCCCCATCCTCTCCCCTCTCTACCCCATCTCTCACACTCTCTCTACACATCCTCTCCTCTCTCTACCCATCTCTCCTCTCTCTACCCCATCCTCTCCTCTCTCTACCCCATCCTCTCCCCTCTCTCTACCCCATCCTCTCACACTCTCTCTACCCCCATCCTCTCCCCTCTCCTCCCACCCCATCCTCTCCCTCTCTCTCCCCCATCCTCTCCCTCTCTCTACCCCATCCTCTCCCTCTCTCTACCCCATCCTCTCCTCTCTCTACCCCATCCTCTCCCCTCTCTCTACCCCATCTCTCTCTACCCCATCCTCTCCACACTCTCTCTTCTCCTCTCTCTACCCCATCCTCTCACCTCTCTCCCCTCTCCCCTCCCTCTCTCTACATCCTCTCCCTCTCTCTCCCCATCCTCTCCCCTCTCTACCCCATCTCTCACACTCTACATCCTCTCCCTCTCTCTACCCCATCCTCTCTCCCCTCTCTCTACCCCATCTCTCACTCTCTACCCCATCTCCTCTCTACCCCATCTCCCCTCTCTACCCCATCCTCTCCCTCTCTCTACCCCATCCTCTCCCACCTCTCTCTACCCCATCCTCTCCTCCTCTCACCCCATCCTCTCACCTCTCTACCCCATCCTCTCCTCTCTCTACCCCATCCTCTCCCACCTCTCTCTACCCCATCCTCTCCCTCTCCTACCCCATCCTCTCCCCTCTCCCCCATCCTCTCCCTCTCTCCCCATCCTCCTCACACCTCTCTCCCCATCCTCTCACCTCTCTCTACCCCATCTCCCCTCTCTACCCCATCCTCTCTCCCCTCTCTCTCTACCCCTCCCTCTCCTCTCTCTACCCCATCCTCTCACCTCTCTCTCCCCATCCTCTCCTCTCTCTACCCCTCCTCTCTCCCTCTCTACCCCATCCTCTCTCACTCTCTCTCTACCCCATCCTCTCCCCTCTCTCTACCCCCATCCTCCCCTCTCTCTACCCCATCCTCTCACCTCTCTCTACCCCATCCTCTCCTCTCTCTACCCCATCTCTCTCCCTCTCACCCCCATCCTCTCCCACACCCTCTCTACCCCATCCTCCCACCTCTCTCACATCCTCTCCTCTCTACCCCATCCTCTCCCCCTCTCTCTACCCCATCCTCTCCCCTCTCTCCCCTCCTCTCCTCTCTCCCCATCCTCTCTCCTCTCTCTCTCCTCCCCTCACCTCCCTCTCTCTACCCCATCCTCTCTCTCTCTACCCCATCCTCTCACCTCTCTACCCCATCCTCTCCTCTCTCCCCTCCTCTCCCCTCTCTACCCCATCCCTCTCCCTCTCCCACCCCCTCCTCTCCCCACACCTCTCTCCCCACCCCATCTCTCCCCTCTCTCCCCCATCCCTCTCTCCCCCTCTCTCCCCATCCTCTTCCCACCTCTCTACCCCATCTCTCTCACCCTCTCACCCCATCCTCTCCACACTCTCTCCCCATCCCTCTCCCTCTCTCTACCCCATCCTCCCCTCTCTCCCCATCTCTCCCTCTCTCTACCCCCATCCTCTCCCCCTCTCTACCCCATCCTCTACCTCCTCTCTACCCCCATCCTCTCTCACCTCTCTCCACATCTCTCCCTCTCTCTACCCCATCCTCTCCCTCTCTCTCCCATCCTCTCCTCTCCCCCATCCTCTCCCCTCTCTCACCCCATCCTCTCCCTCTTCCTCTCCTCTCTCCCCACCCCATCCTCTCTCCTCTCCCCATCCTCTCCCTCTCTACATCCTCTCCTCTCTCTACCCCATCTCTCTCACCTCTCTCACCCCATCCTCTCCCACCCCTCTCTACCCCATCTCTCCTCTCTCTACCCCATCCTCTCCCCTCTCTCTACCCATCCTCTCTCACCCTCTACCCCATCTCTCCACTCTCTCTACCCCATCCTCTCACCTCTCTCTACCCATCCTCTCCCTCCCCACCCATCCTCTCACACTCTCTCTACCCATCCTCTCCACTCTCTCCCCATCTCTCCCCTCTCTCTACCCCATCCTCTCCCCCTCTCCCCCCCTCCTCTCTCTCACCCCTCTCTACCCCCATCCTCTCCCCTCTCTCTCCCATCCTCTCTCCACCCTCTCTACCCCCATCCTCTCCCTCTCTCCACCCCATCCTCTCCCTTCTCTACCCCATCCTCCCCTCTCTACATCCTCCTCACTCTCTCTCTACCCCATCCTCCTCCCCCTCTCTACCCCATCTCTCCTCTCTCCCCATCTTCTCCCCTCTCCCCCATCTCTCTCTCTACCCCATCCTCTCACTCTCTCCCCATCCTCTCCTCTCTCACACATCCCTCTCCTCCTCTCTCTTCCTCTACACTCTCTCTACCCCATCCTCTCCTCTCTACCCCACATCCTCTCACACTCTCTCCCTACCCCATCCTCTCCCACCTCTCTCTACCCCATCTCTCCACCCCTCTCTACCCCATCCTCTCCCCTCTCTCTACATCCTCTCCCCACCTCTCTACCCCATCCTCTCCCCCTCTCTACCTATCCTCTCCCTCTCTCTCCCCATCCTCTCCCTCCTCCTCTCACACTCTCTCTTCCCCATCCTCTCCCCTCTCTGCCCCATCCTCCCCTCTCTCCCCATCCTCTCCCCTCTCTCCCTACCCATCTCTCCCCTCTCTGTACCCCATCCTCTCACTCTCCCCTGCCCCCATCCTCTCACTCCTCTACCCCCATCCTCTCACCTCTCTCTCCTTCCCCATCCTCTCCCCTCTCACCCCATCTCCACACTCTCCCCTCCTCTCACACACTCTCCTACCCCATCTCTCCCCTCTCTCTACCCCATCCTCTCTCCTCTCTTCCTCTCTCCCACCCTCTCCTACCCCATCCTCTCACACCCTCTCCCCCATCCTCTCCCACCTCTACCCCATCCTCTCACTCTCTCTACCCCATCTCTCCCACCTCTCTACCCCATCCTCCTCTCTCCCCACATCCTCTCCCTCCTCTCCCTACCCCATCCTCTCCTCTCTCTACCCCATCTCACCCCCTCTCTCCCCATCCTCTCACACTCTCTGCCCCCATCTCTCCCTCTCCTACCCCATCCTCTCCCCTCTCTCTTCTCTCCCTCTCTCTACCCCATCCCTCCCCTCTCTCTACCCCATCCTCTCCCCTCTCTTATCTCTCCCCCTCCCCATCCTCTCACTCTCTCTACCCCATCCTCTCACACTCTCTCTACCCCCATCCTCTCCCCTCTCTCTACATCCTCTCTCTTACCCCATCCTCTTCCCTCTCACCCTCTCCTCTCTACCCCATCTCTCCTCTCTCTACCCCATCTCCTCTCTACCCCATCCTCTCTCTTCCCCTCCTCACAGGGTGGATCAACTTCAGCCTGACAGCGCCTTAATAGCCCTTCAAATCCATCTAAATTAAATCAATACTAAACAAGTGATGGTAATTATGACACCTGTGGTTGTGTTGCGTGCAGGTGGGGAGAGTGATGGTGAGGTGATGGTGAGGTGATGGTGAGGAGGATGGTGAGATGGTGAGGTGATGGTGAGGAGGATGGTGAGGCTGGTGAGGTGGGGGTGATGGTGAGGATGGCGAGAATGGTGAGGAGATGATGGTGAGGTGATGTGGTGTGGTGAGGATGGTGAGATGGTGAGGTGATGGTGAGGGAATGATGGTGATGGATAGTAGTGAGGAATGATGTGAGGATGATGCTGAGATGGTGAGGGATGGTGAGATGGTGGTGAGATGGTGAGGAATGATGGTGAGGGACGGTGGTGAGGGATGGTGAGATGGTGAGTGATGGTGAGATGGTGAGAGAGTGATGGTGAGGAGATGATGGTGAGGATATGGTGGTGAGTGATGGTGAGGTGATGGTGAGGGATGGTGAGGTGATGGTGAGGACAGTGAGGAATGATGGTGAGGATGGTGGTGAGGATGGTGGTGAGGATGATGAGGTGATGGTGAGGATGTTGGTGATGGATGCTGAAGGTGAAGGGTGATGATGAGGGATGGTGAGGTGGTGAGGATGGTGAAGAGTGATGGTGAGGTGATGGTGAGGATGGTGGGGAGTCATGGTGAGGAATGATGGTGATGGGATTGTGAAGGTGAGGTGGGGATGGTGAGGTGATGGTGAGAGTGATGGTAGTGGTGGGGAATGATGGTGAGGTGTGAGATGGCGGGGAGTGATGGCGAGGTGATGGTAGAGTGATGGTGGTGGTGTGAGGTGATGGTGAGGTGATGGTGAGGTGGTGAGATGATGGTGAGGATGGTGGGGGAATGATAGTGAGGTGAGGTGATGTGAGGATAGTGAGGAAGTGATATGGGGATGGTGAGGACAGTGAGAGTTGGTGAGTGATGGTGAGATGGTGAGGTAGTGAGATGGTGGGATGATCGGAGGATGGTGAGGATAGTAAGGGATGGTGAGGTGATGGTGAATGATGGTGAGGTGAATTGTTAGGAGAGGTGAGGATGGGATGGTGAGGTGAGACAGTGAAGGATGGTGAGGGAGTAGTGGATGGTAATTGAGATGGTGAGTGATAGTGAGAGATGGTGATGGATAGTGAGGGATGGTGAGAGATTGATAGTGAGGGGTGGTGAAGGATGGTGATGGGTGAATGATGAGGGATGATGCAGGATAGTGAGGATGGTGAGTGGAAAATGACGGATGGTGTGGGATGGTGAGGGGTGATAGTGAGGAATGGTGAAGGAGGAGAGTGAGGGATGGTGAGGGGATGATGAGGTAAGACAGTGAGGAATGGTGAGGGGTGATGGTGAGAGGATGTAGTAAGGATGGTGAGGGATGATGGGGAACTGTGGGATGGTGAGGATGGAGAGGAAGGGAAGTAAAGATGGTGATCGAGGGATA
This sequence comes from Homarus americanus, assembly GCF_018991925.1. Classification (NCBI taxonomy): domain Eukaryota; kingdom Metazoa; phylum Arthropoda; class Malacostraca; order Decapoda; family Nephropidae; genus Homarus; species Homarus americanus. The sequence goes on from NW_024741189.1 coordinate 3,004,870, forward strand.
GTGAAGGATGGTGGATGATGGATGGTGAGGGATGGTGAGGATGATAGTGGGGATAGTGAAGGATGGTGAGGATGAAGAGGATAGTGAGGGATGGTGAGGGATAATAGTGAGGGATAGTGAAGGATGGTGAGGGATGAAGAGGATAGTGAGGGAGTAGTGAGATAGTGAAGGATGGTGAGGGATGAAGAGGGATAGTGAGGGATGGTGAGGGAGTGATAGTGAGGGATAGTGGAGGATGGTGAGGGCGTGATAGTGAGGAATGGTGAAGGAGGGATAGTGAGGGAGGGATGGTGAGGAAAGGATAGTGAAAGATGGTGAGGGATAATGAGGGATAGTGAGAGATAGAGGGAGTGATGGTGAAGGATGGCGAGGGAGTGATGGTGAGGGAGGGATAGTGAGGGACGGTGAAGAAGGGATGGTGAGGGATAGTGAGGAATATGTAGAGAAGATGAGTTGAGGAAGAGGAGAATTAGGACAAAAAGGAGGAGGAGGAGGAGGAGGAGGAGGAGACAGACTTCCTGGACACTGTGTTATTGATCTGATCTATCAAGCAGCTCCCCCACCTTCCTATGCCTCTGCCTGCTGTCACCTCGGGTTCTTGTTCTGCTTGTTTTCCTGTGCTTCCCACTGCCTTCCTGTGCTTCCTACTGCCTTACTGTGCTTCCTACTGCCTTACTGTGCTTCCTACTGATTATTTTTCTTCATAGTGTTTCTGTGGTAGGCAGCCATCAAACAGGGAGGTACTACCGCCGGGGACCCTGCTGCCATATGTGACCAAGTCCCAGGTTGCTGATCTGACTTTCTGCCTCATTTACACACAATTGCAGGATCTCAATTGTTTCTCTTACTTTGACAACACAACATACTTATATTGTTTCTCTCTCATTTATGGTTCTTTATCATCATCATCATCATCATCTTCTTTATCATTATTATTATTATTATTATTATTATTATTATTATTATTATTTTTTTTTTTTTTTTTTTTTTTCTATTATTATTATTATTATTATTATTATTATTATTATTATTATTATTATTATTATGTTCGACCCCAGGCCCCGATGTTGGTCAGTGACCTGTGCTCGGGTGGGCTAATCCCCGCAAAAAAATAAATACTTCACGCCTGTAGGCTACTTCATATTGTATATGTGTGCTTCATAGTGCTTGTGCATGCTTCATAGTGCTTATATGTGCTTCAAACTACTTGTGTATGCTTCATTGTATTTATCTATGCTTCATACTGCTTACCTGTGCTTCATACTGTTTGCCTGCGTTTCATATTGCTTGTCTGAGCTTTATACACCTTGTGGGTGCTTCTTAGCGCTAGTCTGTGCTTGTTACTGTTTGTCTGTGCTTCATAGTGCTTGTGTAATCTCGTTTTTGCTTTGCTGTACTTTTTAGTGCTTGCCTGTTGTTAAATGTTCGTCAGTGTTTGTTAGGATTTAACTGTACTTTTTTGTTTCCAATATCTGTAAGTGTTTTTATATGCGTGTCTATTTTTCACTGATTGCTAGTGTCTCTCTGTGCTTGGTAGTATTTTTCTTTAATTGCTTTTGCTCTTCATCTTACTAGTGCCTCTGTATGTTTACTAGTACTTTTCCATGTTTACTAATGGGTTTGTATTCTTACTATTTTTCTGATATATTTGATAGTGCCTGCGCTTTCCAGGAAATGGTACTCCTTAAAAGAGACGAAAGCATATCTCTCGTGGGCAGACCAACACAGGTCAGAGGGCAGAGCACATCTCTCCTTCACAGGAGCTCCTAACCAGGATTTCCGTAAATTCCTAAACTGGTCTTCGATGAGAACACAGTTTCACACCTGGGAGCTCGTAACTATTGATTCCCATAATAGGAAAGTCTTACCACAAATAAAATCAAAACACTCAACAATGTGTTTTAACAAGATCGCTGCCACCTAAATTTGTTTAACAATAACATATGACTGGCACAACAAAATGATAGTTACAAGTCCAAAATAATCTGATGTGTTGCTATGATTGCTTGTGCTTTTCCTTGCTTGGTAATGCTTTCCCATAGTTGCTTTTGCTTTTCCATGCTTCCTTTGATTTTTTGTGCTTGCTAGTTCATTCTGTGCTTCAAGTGCTCTCTATACATTTCACAGACAACCACGTAACAGACCTATACTGCATAAACAATATACTGTAGTACCCTGACAGGGTAGAAGGCTATACCATCATATTGCAGGACATTGGAGAATTACCATTATACAATAGGATGGTGCAAGGTAAAGGAGAATTACCGATAGTATATGAGTACCATAATATGGCAGGAGACAGTTGCATGATGGTGTAGGATACAAGATAATTACCATGATTTGTATGCCATGAGGAAACAAGATACAGAACCAGGATACAGGCGGCTGGGGCAGGATACAGGAGGCTGAGGCAGAATACAGGAGGCTGAGGCAGGATACAGGCGGGGGCAGGATACAGGAGGCTGAGGCAGAATACAGGAGGCTGAGGCAGGATACAGGCGGCTGGGGCAGGATACAGGAGGCTGAGGCAGGATACAGGCGGCTGGGGGCAGGATACAGGAGGCTGGGGGCAGGATACAGGAGGCTGGGGCAGGATACAAGAGGCTGAGGCAGAATACAGGAGGCTGGGGCAGGATACAGGCGGCTGATACAGGAGGCTGGGGGATACAGGAGGCTGGGGCAGGATACAGGAGGCTGGGGCAGGATACAGGCGGCTGGGGCAGGATACAGGAGGCTGAGGCATAATACAGGAGGCTGGGGCAGGATACAGGCGGCTGGGGCAGGATACAGGAGGCTGGGGCGGGACTGGGGTATTACCAGAGCATCACAACTCCGGCCATTATACCAGGTCTTCCGTGTGGAGTGTGTTAGCCCGTCCTCACCACTGTCCTTCAACCCTCTCATCACCCTTCCTCCTTCCTCCCACACTCTACACCATCTTTTCCTCATCATCTAAAATATTTATCTTTGTTTTTTTTTTTTATTCTGGATTTTTTTTTATTTAATTTATTTTCATGGTTGGATGATTATGAGAGGAGAAGAGATATTGGTTGGCTGCTTTGTGAAGTGTTTGGTTGAACGGGTGAACGATGTTTTCTGGGAGCATCGACAGAGGACGACGATGTGTGTGGTATCCAGACTTCCAGCTGACCAGTTAATTTGAAAATTTTAAACACTCGCCCTCGGTGCAATTCGGGTTGGAAATTAGATTAGGGACTTGATTAGAACCGTAGATTCATTATCATTGCGATATGTCTATTACAAAATGTCTATTCCAAGTCCAAACTGTGAGATCAGGAGGTCTGAAGGCCAATTAGAATGTATAAAGATGAGGTCTCACGGATGATGGCTGTTCCAGAGAGGATCGTTCAGGCTACGGATCTTAGTGATGTGGATTGTAAGCCTCCGCAAGTGAATTTTAACACAACCACCGCCGCCGTCACTGTCTGGCGCTTCTGGGTGTTCCAGCCTCCTGCCAGGACTTTTAGAACGAGGCTCTGAGGGATCTGGAACTGTAGCTTCTGGGGTTTCCAGCCTCCTGCAGGGGATTCCAGGAAAAGTCTTGAAGTAGCCTTAGGTTGTGGCATCATGGATCACCAGTCTCCGACTGGAATTGTGACTTTTGTGTATTTCTGTCATCAACAGGGTTTCTAGAAAAGTCTGTAAGGCCACTAGGTAACAATATGTCATACCCGGGTGTTCCAGCCTCCTGCAGGGGTTTCCAGGGCTTGCGTTAAAAGGGTGTGGATTGGTATCTGATGGGTGTTGTCGCCGCCTACATGCTTTGGCCCTGGGAACTGAGCCGTGTCACGCCTCCATCTTGGACTTCCAGCAATAGCATTACAGTGACCTGGAAACGTGTTTTTCCGTTGTTAAACATTCATCAAGAGATTTTCAGAGCGAATAATCAAAGAGTCTACGAGTAGAAATATAGACGGTGTTTATTCCTCCTGCTGAGAGACCTGGAACTTCGGACTGTTCCAGGTTTCTTCGGAGATTTCTAACATTAGTTAACATTAGTCTCAAAACTTATCTTCTTTAATGACATATTTCCACTACATATGACACTTGATGGCAATTTCTTGTATAAAGCATCCATTTGCAGCCTCAGGGAGGCAACACAACCCCGATAGTATTATTTAAACCATTGTAGATACCTTTTTCTACATCTAAAGCCAGTAGCAGCATGGAGGAGGTCTGGAGACTGCCTGGAGGTGGCGCGGGTCATCTGGTCGCTGCAGCTTCATTACAAGGCTCATTGCCAGCCGCTGTACACACTATGTGAGGGGAGGTCATCACAGCACACGAGACCAGGTCATTTGCATATTTCTGAAGGCTGGTAAAATGTGTTTGGAAACAATTGTATAAAAAAAAAAAATAATTTCTCGAATACTGAGAAATACACATTTGCTTTTATAATAGTTATCCCTTAGAGCGTCGCCCCTTTGATATTGACCCATAAAATAAGCAAATTATGGTACTTGTAGCTACATTGCTAGGCAAAATCTATTGAAATATTACAAATAATGCACACTTAGTCAACAAACGTAATATTCATGCATGGAGAAATAATGCGTGTAGCGGAGGATAGACTGGAGGGGTAATAAGCGGGTGTTTGGGAGAAAAAACAGGTCAGGTATAGCCAGCTTGGAGCGTGATGCTGTGTGTGTCTGTTGGTCCTCAGGTGTGGCGAAGTGATACAAGCTTCTTGACGTTGATTTATGGGGTCTTCCAAAAACAACAACAGCAACAATCACCCCTCCAACAACAACAACATCTACCCCTCCAACAACAACAACATCTACCCCTCCAACAACAACAACATCTACCCCTTCAACAACAACAACTACCCCTCCAACAACAACAACAACATCTACCCCTCCAACAACAACAACATCTACCCCTCCAACAACAACATCTTCCTCTCCAACAACAACAACAACAACAACAACAACAACAGCATCTACCCCTCCAACAACAACAACATCTACCCCTCCAACAAAAAAATTTACACCCTCCAACAATAACATCATCTACCCCTGCAACAATAACAACGTCTTCCTCTCCAACAACAACACCAGCATCTACCCCTCCAACAACAACAACATCTACCCCTCCAACAATAACAACAACATCTACCCCTCTAACAACAACACCACCCCTCCAACAACAACAACCACCACCTCTCCAATAACAACAACCTCCACCTCTCCAACAACAACAATCACCACCTGTTCAACAACAACAATGGCTCCTCCAACAACAGCAGCAACAACAACACCAACAACAGCCACCCCTCCAACGATAACTACCCCACCAACAACAACTACTACTCCTCCAACAATAACCATTCCTCCTACAGTACCAACAACAACCACAACAACCACCGCCCCTACAATAACAACCACCCCCTACAATAACAACCACCCCCCAACAACAACAACTCCTAAGATAATTCACACCCCAACACGTTCTTAAAACGACGTAAACAGACTTCTTCAGATCTCAACAGATTAATACCAATCTTACGACTTCTTTCTCACGGCTGACTATATATATATATATATATAGGTGGGGTGAGGGGTAGGTGTGGTGAGGGGGAAGGTGGGGTGAGGGTGATGAGCGGGAGCCAACTCATTAAACACATCGTTGTTATTTGCAGTATATCCATAGGTCACTCATTACAGTGTACCCAGTCAGAAATATGAGGAAGGGGAGGCTGGCGATCGTTCGTCTGGCTTAGCTATCAGGAACTTCCAGCGCCTTCACTATAGGCGATTAGAAATATTGGAACATTGTAAAAATAAGTGAAATAAAATGGACAGGTTCAAATAGCCTTAGTGTAGAAGAAACCATTTTATATATTCAGGTTGATATTATTGTTCAGCAGAAATTGTGTGATAGGATATTGGACAGTGTTAGACAGGGAACTATTGGCCAAGTTTAAGGCTGTGTTAGAATACTGGATAGTGTTAGACAGGGAACTATTGGCCAAGTTTAAGGCTGTGTTAGAATATTGAGCAGTGTTAGACGGAACTATTGGCCAAGTTTAAGGCTGTGTTAGAATACTGGATAGTGTTAGACAGGGAACTATTGGCCAAGTTTAAGGCTGTGTTAGAATATTGGGCAGTGTTAGACGGAACTATTGGCCAAGTTTAAGGCTGTGTTAGAATACTGGATAGTGTTAGACAGGGAACTATTGGCCAAGTTTAGGTCAAGTTTAAAATGGATTAGTGCGTGGTTACGTGACAGGAAACAGCGAGTGAGCTTTAACGACACTAAATCCGATTGGAGTAACGTCACTAGTGGAGTACCCCAAGGATCAGTACTTGGACCATTATTATTTATTATATACATAAACGACATAGATATCGGCGTAGACAGCAACAAAAGTAAATTTGCTGATGACACTAAAATAGGGCGTGTAATTAAATCTGACAAGAACTCCGCAGAACTACAGGGAGATCTAAACCAATTTTTCGAATAGTCTGAAAAATGGCAGATGAAATTCAATGTGGACAAATGTAAAGTACTTAGTATAGGAGATGTAAACAGAGAAACCAGATATCAAATGAACAACGATGTTATAGAGAAATCCGAATGTGAGAAAGATTTAGGAGTAATGATAAGTAGGAATCATAAATTTGCTCGTAACAAGGCTAATAAAATACTTGGGTTCATACAAAGGAGCGTTAGTTACTAGACTAGAGAGGCATCCTAAAACTATATCTTAAACTTGTGAGACCTCACTTGGATTACACAGTTCAACTCTGGACACCCTATTACAGAATGGATATAGAATCCCTAGAAAGAATTCAGAGGAGAATGACAAGATTAATCCCGGGCATTAGGATCCTGAGTACATTGAGTACAGAGACAGGTTAAAGCATCTTAATTTGCACTCCCTCGAGAGACGTAGAGTGAGGGGCGACATGATAGAGGTGTATAAATGGAAGTCAGGGCTAAACAAAGCGGACATAGCAAAGGTACTCAAACTATCCAACCAGGAGCGAACTCGTAACTTTGGTTTAAATTAGATAAATTTAGATTTAGGCGCGAGATAGGTAAACACTGGTTTGGAAATAGAGTAGTGGGCGAGTGGAACAATTTACCAAACATCATCATTAACTCGAATACGCTGGATAGCTTCAAACATAGGTTGGATGGATATATGAGCGATAGGGGTTGGGTGTAAATGGGGCTGCCCAGTATGGACCAATAGGCACCCTGCAATTTCCTCCATTCTTATGTTTTTATGTTCGTATGTTCTTCTGTTTGAATATTGGCCAGTGTTAGACCGGGAACTGTTGGCCAAATTTAACACTAAAACCACAAACGTGACATCAATACAAATTTAGATGAGGTCTCAGAAAAGTTTTATGAAGAAAAAAGACAAAAGACTGTGAAGTTTAGTGAATAGTACATGATAATGTTAAGAATCTCATGAAGATTAGTACCTCCAACTTATGTCACCTGAAGGGTAAAGTTAGGAAATGTTAGATGAGGCCAGGTTAAGTTATTTTAGGTTAGCTTAGGTTACGTTCGTATGGTGTAATTTAACATAACACAGGTGTACAGGGCTCAGAACAAGACATCGTAAGTCGTGTACAGCAGCCCACACCTTCCTGCCATCTGTATCTCTTATACGTATACTTGTGAAGGACCACCACGTTAAGTAAGTCGAGTCTTACGTCAAATATCAACATTAGTTTACGTCGCCGTCTTTGAGTTAATTCAGTTAAGGGAAGATGTTAGTTTACGAATCTCTGAGGATTCATATTCACATCACAGGTCAAATTAATCAATTACATGCATTTTATCATCACGAGTTACAGGAGAATTTCATCTTACGAATCTTAGAATCAATCTTTGTGTTTCACCTAAATTGGCAAATTATGGGTAAATATTAAATTATGGTTATCTACTGATCTATCTTCGTGTCGCAAGTCATATTTAGCTAGTTAGATACGATCTCTCATCCACAGAGAGGCTAATAGAAATAGGAGAGTCTAAGACTGCGGCCCACAACTCCAGACGCTGGAAAAAGTCTCATTTGGCGAGTCAGCTGATTTATGATTTTTGGCGGGAAGAACAACAAGCGTCCCTGCCAGATGTGCGATGCTTCTTTAGTCATTTTTTTTACTGCTCGAAATTTTTCTGAATAAAAGAGGCGAATGATTTATACGGCACGGAGGGTATTATTATGATATATTATGGTGTTTTACGATGGTCTTTGTTCACGTAATGAGACCCGAGCAGTACAATGACCTTATTTTATATTCCTATAACGAGTGATGGAATGTATAGTTACATTATGTAACATGTGCATTAAATGTTTTCTTATCCTTTGAGTAATTTATTAATAATGTATAATTTTGGAAATATGTATAAAGTATGAATAAAACGTTGCCAGAATCTTTACGAAGCGCCACTTTTGCTCCTGGTGGCGAGAGGGAGAACTGCTGATGTCAACAAAGGTCAAGTTTCGCAACAATTCTTCTTTTTCAACTCGGAAACATCGTCAGGAACACAGATTAAAAAATACACTTACGGGGGAATATCCTTTTGGTGACAGCTTTATAGAGGCGTTACTCTGGTCCAGATATGATTAGAAATGAACTTATGAATTTAATTAACATAGTCAATTATAAAGTAAAGGCGTCGTAGTATTCTTATATCATAACCTAAATCAACTAACAGAGGAGGAGGACCAAACACCAGTACAGTTTTGTGTTTAGCTCTCGAGGAACGTAGAGGCCACCTAGCAAGACCTCAATATAAGATGGTCTCAGCTTAAGGACCAGAGAGGCTAGCTAGTGAGACCTCAATATAAGATGGTCTCAGTTTAAGGACCAGAGAGGCCAGCTAGCGAGACCTCAATATAAGATGGTATCAGCTTAAGGACCAGAGAGGCTAGCTAGTGAGACCTCAATATAAGATGGTCTCAGCTTAAGGACCAGAGAGGCCACCTAGCAAGACCTCAATATAAGATGGTCTCAGCTTAAGGACCAGAGAGGCCACCTAGCAAGACCTCAATATAAGATGGTCTCAGCTTAAGGACCAGAGAGGCTAGCTAGTGAGACCTCAATATAAGATGGTCTCAGTTTAAGGACCAGAGAGGCCAGCTAGCGAGACCTCAATATAAGATGGTATCAGCTTAAGGACCAGAGAGGCTAGCTAGTGAGACCTCAATATAAGATGGTCTCAGCTTAAGGACCAGAGAGGCCACCTAGCAAGACCTCAATATAAGATGGTCTCAGCTTAAGGACCAGAGAGGCTAGCTAGTGAGACCTCAATATAAGATGGTCTCAGTTTAAGGACCAGAGAGGCCAGCTAGCAAGACCTCAATATAAGATGGTCTCAGTTTAAGGACCAGAGAGGCTAGCTAGTGAGACCTCAATATAAGATGGTCTCAGCTTAAGGACCAGAGAGGCTAGCTAGTGAGACCTCAATATAAGATGGTCTCAGCTTAAGGACCAGAGAGGTCAGCTAGCGAGACCTCAATATAAGATGGTCTCAGTTTAAGGACCAGAGAGGCCACCTAGCAAGACCTCAATATAATATGGTCTCAGTTTAAGGACCAGAGAGGCTAGCTAGTGAGACCTCAATATAAGATGGTCTCAGCTTAAGGACCAGAGAGGCTAGCTAGCGACACCTCAACATAAGATGGTCTCAGTTTAAGGACCAGAGAGGCCAGCTAGTGAGACCTCAATATAAGATGGTCTCAGTTTAAGGACCAGAGAGGCCAGCTAGTGAGACCTCAATATAAGATGGGGTCTGTAAGTAATAGGTGGTATGATATATTGTTAATGAAGACTTGGTTCTCATACCTTACTTTTATATATGAACCAATAACCTATCAACATTTCTGAGGGTAGGTTGATTTGATATGTTATGTCTGTTTGTCTGTGTCTGTCTCTCTCTCTCTCTCTCTCTCTCTCTCTCTCTTCACTTTGTCTGACTGATTGTCTGTCTGTCTGCCTCACTCACTCACTCACTCCTTCTGTCTACTTAGCTTTGTTTTTCTGTTTGCCTGTGTGTCTGTGTCTGTCTGTCTGCCTCACTCACTCACTCACTCCTGTCTACTTAGCTTTGTTTTTCTGTTTGCCTGTGTGTCTGTGTCTGTCTGTCTGCCTCACTCACTCACTCACTCACTCCTGTCTACTTAGCTTTGTTTTTCTGTCTGCCTGTGTGTCTTTTTGTTTGTTGGTGTTTATGTTTGTTTACAGAGAAGTCACAGACAAACAACATATGAACACTGACTCTCACACATCATAGACACTTCACAGACTCGTACTTCTGACTTCACTATAGACACACCCCTCAGAAAGAGTCACAACAAAGCGGTGCGTCATCTGTCTGTCTCAGCTTGGAAGGACGCGTGTTGGTCGCCGCATGAGGTCTGTTGATTTAAGGTGGTCGACCAGACTTGCGGCCTCATCCTGCGACCATCTTTTGCGACATTGATTGGTTCAACAAGAATTTTCGCTAATCGTGATCTAGTGGATTAGCTAGTCTTTCCTGGGGATTCGCTAATCTTCCGGGAGTTGGAAGCCAAGAGAGATCTGAGTTTACAGACTTTGCTAATTGCTCTCTAGTGGAATGGGTGGGATTGGATTGGGTGATTGGATTCAGAAATTGGTCTTCTTTGGGGGTTCCAGGGCGATCTGAGGTCACTATCTTTCGCCGATCATGATTGAAAGGATTCGCCAATCCTCCCTCGTTGTCTCTGGAATTTATGTGAAGAACTAATTTCATTATTAAATCACTCTTGAAAATGATTCGCCAATCCTCCCCCGTGGTCTTGTGAAATTTGCTGAAGTAAAAATAATCTATTGCCAGATCTGACTTTAAAATGATTCGCTAATCGCTCGTAAATATTTCGACAATCTTTCTCATGGTGTTTGAAATTTTAATGAACAACTGACACATCGGTACAGTAAATCACGCTTATAATAATTCGCTAATCTCTTGTAAGTGATTCAATAATCCTTCCTACAGCATCCGGAGGACGTGGGAACCTTTTGTTTAGTATGAGGATGATGACGACGACTCCCCTTACACGTCGCCACCTAACCTGACGAGCGATGACGATTGCTTGTGGAAGAGAGAAGGAAGAAGATAAGAAATGAATCATCATCGTCAGAGTATCGCTGGCATGTTAAATAGTCACGTCATGTACTTGGGTGAAACAATATTAGTGTCGTTTAGGACCAAGACACACACACTTTCATCTCCGCTCACAACTTTTTACCATCTCGTGGGAATATGCGTGATGGCCTGGTGGCGTAATCCCCGTCGACTGTAAAATAAGAAAATTTGGTATAACGCTAAGGGGGAATAACCGAATAATGCCACGACGTGACCAGTCTATCTTGGTACTACCTACCCCTCCCTCTTCCTCCTCCCTACCCTTCCCCCCCCCTTCCCCCCACAGCACGCCTTAAAGATCCCGCGGGGCCGCCATGTTTGTTTACATCCCGCAAGAAACAATTGAGCATCGACGTCCCGCGGTTCAACTAGATTATTTATCCCACTCTTTGCCTTTGAAGTCGGTAAAGTAAACATATCTCAGCCGCTCTGAATGACCTTTCCAACTTGTAAAATATACCCCTGTAGAGAAGGAGTCGAGCAGCTTGATATAGTCCAGAGAATAAAAGCGCACTTAGTAAATTAACTCTTCAGGAGGAGAGCGAGTGGACGGCAGGAACTCCACACCGTGTCATTAGTGAGTCAAGTGAAGGCCGACATGAGTGTAATTCTCACTCATGATCAAACTCATAATAGCCGATGCTTAGGTAATTTATACTTAATTATGGCAACGCCTCGACAATTTATTGATGTGATGGTGATTTTGTGGGAGAAGGAAGGAAGGAAGGAGGGAGGAAGGGAGGGAGAGAGAGTTGGGGCAAGGAGGGATGTAGGGAGGAAGGAAGGAAGGGAGAGAGAGTTGGGGGAAGGAGGGATGTAGGGAGGAAGGGAGGGAGAGAGAGTTGGGGGAAGGAAGGATGTAGGAGGAAGGAGGGAGAGAGAGTTGGGGGAAGGAGGGCTGTAGGGAGGAATGGGAGGAGAGAGAGTTGGGGAAAGGAGGGATGTAGGGGGAAGGAAGGAGAGAGAGAGGGGGGGAAGGAGGGTGGAGGAAGGAGGGAGAGAGAGTTGGGGAAGGAGGGCTGTAGGGAGGAAGGAGGGAGAGAGTTGGGGAAGGAGGGTTGTAGGGAGGAAGGGAGGAGAGAGAAGGAGGCTGTAGGGAGGGAAGGAGGGAGAGAGAGTTGGGGAAGGGGGTAGGGAGGAAGGGAGGGAGAGAGAGTTGGGGAAGGAGGGAAAGTTGGGTGACAGGGAAGGCGAGTTAGAGGGAAGGTGGTAGCATTAGAGGGAAGAGGGAGGAAGGGAGATGAAGAGAATGGACGAGAGTTAGAGGGAAGGAGGGAGGGACGGGAAGATGGAGAGAAGGGGGGAGAGAGACAAAGTTAGAGGGAAGGAAAGAAGGGAGAAAATGAAGGAGGGGAAGGAAGGAGGGAAAGAGGGAGGGGGGAAGAGGGAGCGAAGGAGGAGGAGAGGTAAGGAAGGAGAAAGAGAGGGAAGGGAGGAAGGAAGGAGGGAGAGAATGAGGGATGAAGATAGAGAGGAGGGATACTCGGAGGGAAGGAAGGCGTCAGGGAAGAGGGAGGAGTAAGAAGGAGGGAAGGAAGGGAGAGAGTTAGGGGGAAGAGACTGTATATAACAAAGATGGCGGCCACGATGCACTGAGAGACTCCCGTAACATCACGTTTACTTCAAAGAAAAAAATAACTTGTGTCACGTTGAGAATCTTGGTCTTTTAACCTACCTTACTATACCTTGGGTCGAAATGGTCTAAAAACTTTAAGTTAATTGCGGTAAAGTCTTAGTACATCTTGGACCTCAAATTGTAGTAATATGAGTTACTATAATGTGTACCATTATTATTATTATTATTATTATTATTATTATTTTTATTGTTAGCCACTAAGAGGAGATCAGGCTCTCACTTGCTTCAACAATGTCAATATTGTAACTGAATCTGTATTTTTCTGGCTAGATAAACTGTTTCAATATCAATTCCATTATAGGGAAGCCACTTTTGGTATTTTATTTGGCTTACACTTGACCAGTGGTTCTTAACCTTTTTACTACCACGCCCCCTCTAGGAATTGGTCCTTCCCTCCACGCCCCCCTTGCATCTATGAATAATATTCCCTCCCAGATTTTAAAGAAAAATGAAAAATATTGCATTTTTAGTCTTTTTATTGAGTATAAATTAGTGAGATACTTGACACTGCTTCTTAGCTACTAGATCTTGAATGCGTGGTTGAATGCCAGAGAGAGCACAACGTAAATCCCCTTCAACGTTCAGCCTGTTTCTGTACTTGGTCTTGACAGCAACGAGCGTGGAATATGCAGCTTCACAAAGATACGTGGATCAGAACATAGTTAGAATCCGAAGAGCCTGATGTGAGATCAGAGGGTAAACAGGAAGGTACTTGACCCAGAACGTCTCAAGATCTAGTTCTTTGAAGTCTTCCTTAGCTGTGGAGTTGAACTTCAACTCAAGAAACTCCTCTTGCATTTCATCCGAAACATCAGCTACTTCACATTGAAATGGGTTCCTGATGAATTTCCAGGCTTCACGCTTCTCAACTATCTCTGGGAAGTACCTGATGAATTCTGTGTTCAAGTCAGTTAGATGAGTGATTGTTTGTTTCTTTAACTCAGAATCAAGGTTACCGTGAATGAGAGCAGAATCCAAGTTACTAAAACTGGCTGTATTTCCCTGCTGAATTCGACACTTCCAAAGGTCGAGTTTGGCCATGAAGGTTCGAATGGTGTCGTGGTGCATGATGATGTTGATGTTTTTCCCTTGTAGTTTAAAGTTGAGAGTATTCAACGCTTCGAAGATGTCCACCAGGTAAGCTAGAGATAGCTGAAAGCCTTCAGACTGGAACTTGTCATGGAGATCTGCCTTCTGCTTCGAATCAAGAAATATTGCTACTTCTTCTCGTAGTTCATAAAGCCGTCCAAGCATGTTCCCCTTTGATAGCCATCGTACGTTCGTGTGAAAAAGCAAGGTTTCATGTTCAGATTCCATATCCTTACACAGCAGTTTGAAGAGACGACTGTTTAAGGCTCCAGCTTTGATAAAGTTGACTACCTTGATAGCCACGTTCAGGACATCCCTCATTTCAGCAGGTAAAGTTCTGGATACTAAGGATTCACGATGAAGTATGCAGTGTGTACCTACAACAGACGGATTTTTTTCTTTCACCATTGTAATGAATCCAGACTGCAGACCAAGCATGGCTGGAGCTCCATCAGTGCACACCCCTACCAGCGAGTCCCACGAAAGTTGGTTTTCCTGAAAGAAGTTTGATACATCATGAAAAATAGCTGCTGCTGTTGTACAACTTTCCATGGGGTGACAGAACAGCATTTCCTCTTTTACACTGTTGCCTGACACGAAACGAGCATACATCAGTAGCTGAGAACACTGAGCGATGTCAGTCGTTTCGTCACACTGGATGGCAAAAACAGGAGAATCTCTTACTTGGTCGAGAATTTGATCTTTGATGTCTTGAGACAATTCATCGATCCTTCCCTTGACTGTATCGTTTGATAGTGAAATTTGGGAAAGCTTGTTTGCACTATCTTTCCCCAGAACGAGTTCTGCTGCACGGAGTATGCTTGGTTTTATGAGAAACTCTCCGATGTTATGGCTCTTCTTGCTCTTTGCAATCAACATGGCGATCTCATAGGAAGCCTCAACAACCTTTGAAGTTTGTTGCCGAAATGCCCCACTGCCGTCCAACTTAACTTGCTTCAAGGAGTGTCTTTTTGTTTCAAGAATGCCTTGGGCTTGTCAGCTAGAGCAGGATGTGTTGTCCTCAAGTGGCGTTCCAAGCGTGAGGGCCGCATTCCATCATTGCTCAGAGTCTTGTAACATATCACACACTGGGGGACCTCTGTGTCACCCTTTTGGAGAGACACGAATCCAAATCGAATATATTCGTCAAGATACTTCCGCTTCTTTGCACTCATTGCGAATTATTTGATGTGCAGTGGACAACACAAATCTGTGAACAAAACATAAGGCACGTGTAAGGTAAGCACGTGCTCATGGTGTAATCATCACACTACGTGCATACATGATCATAAACACCACATGATCATTAACAAACATCAATGATCACAACATGATCATAACACCACTACATGATCATAAACACCACCACATAATTATTAAGTAAATATTAACAAACACCACAACATTATAGTAAACACATCATGATCATAAACACATGATTATTAAGAAACAAATCAATATCATCATAAATACAACTTTACCATAACCACCTGTTACCACCACATGATTTTAAGCACCACCAACTTCTGATAAAATACAAACAGAATGCAAAACTTACGAATAACAAACAGAGCAACACATGCGTGCTCACAATTCACCAATAAACTTATGGCTGCTTACTATTTTTAGGGAAATATAACAACTGGGATAAAACATACCTCAACAGCCTTAACTGAATAAATGTGAGAGAAGAGGAATTATTGCCACGGACGTGTGCAGAAGACTGGGAGAGAACTGGGCACACCAGTCACCAACGAGCAGTATACAGGTCCAGGACGAGTTAACCCCCCCCCCTCCCCATGGGTTTCGAGGGATAGGGAGGGGGGTCAATAAGTACAGAAAATGGTAAGCCCTAAGTCAAAAAAGTAGCCTATAGAAAACTAAAGTTATAAGGCGATACTTTTGCATATTTTCATGAACTTCTCAATATTAGCCCACACTCTTGTTAAGAGAATAAAAACTATAATTATAATCAGAGAAATTCCTACTTTTTCCCTAGAGCTTCCGCCCCCCCCCCCTCCTGGAAATTACTGACGCCCCCCTAGGGGGGCGCCCCCCAGGTTAAGAACCACTGCACTAGACGATTTCATTTAGCTCAAATGGGATCCTATACACAAGTGGTTAATTATAATAATGATGATGATGGTGATGATGATACGCCTAAGGTACATCGTGGCGTGTTGTGCCTCAGGGGAACGAGATCTTCGGCCCCAAAGCCAACAACAGTGGCTGGTATTGACTATGAGGCAACAATCACTGAATGCTGAATAGATCTACGGTTTAACTAACTAAGCTAGGGTAGCTACTTTTGTAGTTTGGAGGCCTTATAAGAAATAGTAGTAGTAGTAATAGTAGACAGAACGACAGCATGGCCAAAGTGATAAGCTGCAGCAACTGCTGCTGCAAATACCAGAGAATTTAAAAAAAATGTAGCTATAGCGCAGGAGGGGGCTTCATATGCATGAGGCATGACGAAGCAAGGGATCTTACAGCAAATATGTTGAAGGAAATCTGCCGTGATGTCATAGTAGAACCGACCCTTCTTCCATTGGACTGTGAGATCTTCCAACAAAGGACTTCAAACACATCCAACGAAGCCCATGTTGACGTTAGTGCTCGAGGATTCTGGACGCTGGGACAGCGAGCCTTCTTCGACATCAGGATATTTGATCCCATGGCCGCATGTCACTGTAACTTAGCTCTCGATGCTGCACACAGGAGGAACGAGAACGACAAGATAAGGGCATACGGTTAGAGAATTCAGAACGTTGATCAAGGCAGCTTCACTCCTCTAGTGTTCACAACCTCTGGTAGGATAGGACCAAGTGCAAGATGTTTCTACGCCAGACTCGCGGAGGTGATCTCCGAACAGAAGCAGCAGCCCAGAAGTTATGTTACAGCCTAGATGAGATGTCAACTGTCCTCTCTCCTTCGGTCGGCTTTGCTCTGCCTAAGGGGAACGAGAGCTTCAGCCCCAAAGCCGACGACAACTGCAGATATTGACTATGAGGCTACAGTCACTGAATGCCGCATAGACCTGCGGCTCAACTAATTCAGCATAACTAGGATAGCTACTTATGTATTAGGATATTTAATATTAAGGTTATAAAATGGCGGCGAAGGTGTGGCTATTGGGGGAGGCTGGAGGCCACGTTAAGAAATAGTAGTAGTAGTAAAACTCGTAATTTAATTAACCCTTATCACAGTTATAGGACAACTAAATGTTGTTATTTCTCATACTAGTAATGTAACAGATTGAAACAGACTCACTTGTGTGCTGGTAAGGGGACTAAGATACTTGTGTGTGACCCTTGACTATCTGTATTTGTCTGTGGTAGAATAGTTAACTTTACTTATCCATTCAATAAAACACACGCTCGCACACGCACGGACGCACTCACCCCTATTGGGATCAGTGAGAACAACTCCGCTCCCGACTACGGCTCCTTCCTGCATATACTGAACAATCTTCAAAATTCGTCCACCAACAATTATGTTACCATCAACCATACCAAGACCATGGTTATTGCACATCAACCTCTCCTCTGAACTTGTCCATCCTCCCTCCATTACTTTGGGCTCCAACACACTCCAGGTTGTGGAGTCCACCAAGCTCCTCAGTGGCACTATAGATAACAAATTAAATTGGAAAGTACACATCAATGCATTTGTCAAATCTTCCAGTTTTCGTCTCCACCTCCTTCGTCGCCTCAAGTCCCTCGGAGTTCCCGCACCCGACCTCATCAGTGCTTACTCAACATTCATACTTCCCAAGCTCACCCTGCCTGGTATGCCTCCCTAAATGCCACACAACAAGAACACTTCGAAAATAGTGCAGAAGAGGGCATGCATTATCCTCGACACCGTCTCCTGCTTCCACCCGAAATCCCTCGTCCGCGAATTGCTGCTCAACACTACAACAGCAACCACTACAACCACGTATACTGACTGCTATAAGAACAGCCCAGTCCCAACCATTGTAAAAATTATCAACAATTCGTAGTCAACCAGTGTGCTCACTCCAGCCAATCTTACTTTTTGCACTGTCACTATGTTGAAATTCCCCGTAGGATGAGCTTCTCCCCACCTTGTTATTATAATTTTATCATATTTGTATCACTTATGTTACTTGTATATTATTTGTCAATCAAGTGACCCATACCCCAATTATGTAACTGTATATTTTCAGCTTTCTGGCTGCCATGCTCTTTCACTAAACCGTTAATTATTCTTATTCTTATTATTGTTATTGTTTTTTGTTATTTTTCACACACACACACACACACACACACACACACACACACACACACACACATTTCAGTAAAATCTATACACGCTGCCTTACAGATATTCGTGGAGGTAGCGATAATAACATTGTCCCCACCTGTGGGAGAGACCGCGAACATCTACAGGTGAGGACAGTGCTGCCAGGTCTTCACACCATCTCCAGAACATTCTTGCAGGTAGTGTGTGTACAATTTTGTGAGACTTCCTGTGCATAAAGAGAGAGAGGGAGATACAGGGGCAAGCAGGTGTATAACGAGATAGACAGATATATAGATTGATATATAGATATATAAACAAAGTGAAGGAGATAAGCATAGAAGAAGAGATATAGCTGAGAGACACAGAGAAAACAGGCAGACACAGGTTGAGGTGCGTGGAGAGGACTCGGGTACGGAGGGTTGACTAATTAGCATAATGACTCGGTGTAATACGAGGTGTGTTATGTAAAGTGGTTAAGTACTGTGTTTAAGTAAATAAGTGCTACAAATAAGTGATGGAGTAGCTGCACTCACCACACTAAACAAGTCGAAGTTGTGGTGCATCTTTGTTTGTTTATCTGTATGTAAACTAGGTGGGTACACACACACACACACACACACACACTACTACGACTACTACTTTGCTGTCACAAGGAATCGAGTATGACGATCATCCAGCTATGATATGATATGAGTTATTAAGGATGACACTTAGGCTGGTGCGTTCTGAGGTAGCTAAATAGGTCGATATGGGACTGGCAGGGACGATCACAGAAGTTGCATATGTGGGGGGCTACATCTAGTGCGGGAGGGATGGTGGCAGCACCTTTCCGGCTTTGGTGCTTGTCTGTCCCGTTATGTAGTCGGGCTAACTTGAAAGTATTGACACCTTCTTGTGTGGTGATCCTCCAAGTGTTACGGTGTGGAGTAATTGTCTTCCAGGTGAGGGGGTCGATTTGGCACCTTTTCAGGTTTGTCTTAAGACTATCCTTATACCTTTTCAGTTGCCCGCCAGCGTTACGTTTACTATTCGTTAGGTGACAATAAAGTAGCTGCTTTGGCATTTTGCTGTCGTCCATGCAGGTAACATGGCCAGTCCAGTGTAGTTGTTCGTGGCGTCAGCAAGAATACTGGCATTTGTTCTATTGTTTTCCCAGCGAACTCGGAGGACGGAACGTAGACTACGATGGTGAAATTTTTCAAATACCTTGATGTGCCTCCTGAATGTGACCCATGTCTCGCTGCCATATAGCTGGGTGTAGCTGAAGACACGGTTTCCGAGTCTGCTAAAGGCCTGAGATGCACATCTGATCCGATGCTGAATCTCTTCATCGATGTCCACGGTGGTGGACAGGTGGGAGCCGAGATACCGAAAGTGGGTAACATTAGTAAGGATAGTGCCGTTAAGCTGGATGGATGGTGGAGATGTGGCAGAACCAGGGGCAGGCTGAAAGAGAATCTGACACTTACCTGCATTCACCACAAGACCGAAGTATTCATACGCATCTGTGTAGATGTCCAGGATCTTCTGTAGGTCGCGTTCAATGTGAGGTCGTCTGCATACTGAAGTTCAGTAATGAAAGCTGCCGACACCTTTGTTCTTGCCTGTAGTCGTCTTATGTTGAAAAGATTCTTCATCCAGTACCAGATGTCCACCCCGCCGGCTAAATTTGTGCTGGCACGAGTGAGAAAGGCAGCCAAGAAAATGGAAAAAAATAATTTGTGCAAGTACACAACCTTGATTAAACCCGTTTCGATGGGGAAGAACTCAGACTGGGTGCCATTGTGAAGGCCACTGCCGTTCTTACCATCGTGGAGTTGCCCTACAATGGAGATGAATTTTGGTGAGCAGCCAAAACGGCTGGGGGTCCACCAGAAGGCGTCCCTGTTGACTGATTCGATGGCCTTGGATAGATCGATGAAAGTCATGTACAGGTCATGACGCTGTTCTCTGCACTTTCCCTGTATCTGGCGGGCAGCAAAGATTATGTCAGTGGTGCCACGTGATGGTCTAAAACAACATTGGGATTCTGGGAGGAAGTTTTCCGCCCCAGGAAGAAGTCTGTTTAGGAGGACATGGGCGATAATCATGCCAGCTACGGAGAGCAGCGAGATCCCAAGATAGTTGCCACAGTCTGACCAGTCTCCCTTGTTCTTATAAATATTGACAATGGAGGCGTCTTTAAGAGCTTCGGGGATTTCCTCCTTTTCCCATATATTCTCCAGGAGAGAGTGGAGACGGCTGGTAAGCAGAGGTCCTCCTGCTTTATACACCTCGGCTGTGATTCCATCAATCCCTGAGGCTTTGTTATTTTTCATCTATTTGATGGCAGTAGCTACCTCATCCAGGGATAGAAGATAACTGAGGTGGGTCAGCTCTGGATGCTGAGGGACCTGCTGGGTAGTCGGGACATCCACATCAGTGCTTCGGTTGAGCAATGAATGGTAGTGTTCTTTCCAGTGCTGAAGGAGGCCTTCGTCATCTTTAATTATAAGGTTACCGTCAGATGAGCGGAGTGCGCCATGGTGACTGGCCCATAAAATGTTTCGGTGGAAATGAAAATTCGCACATCTTGTGCTGATCTGCAAGTTTTTTTGCTTCACTTGCTGTATTTTTAAGCCAGTCATTCTTTAGATTATGAAGTTCCCGCTGGGCTGCCGCTTTTTACTTGCGGAAGGTATCAGCTTTGGTCCGAGACTGAGGGTTGTTCTGCCAGTTATTAAGAGCAGCACGTTTATCATCGATGAGTACTTTGATTGCCGGATCATTTCCATCAAACCAGTCCTGGTGTGTTCTTTTGATCTGGCCGAGGGTCTCTGCAGGTTTTTGTCATAACAGTATTAAGAGTATCCCATTCAGCACTGGGATTTGGGTTGTTTGTTGTCGGGTTGTTTATCAGCCCATGTTCGAGCTGCTCTTTGAAAGCAAGTGCTAACGCTGGATCTTCCAGACGCTTAGTATTAAAACCTCTTCTGAAGGCTTGCTGCCTTCGCCGTTTTGGGGCGATGTGAAGTGAGAGCTTGGACCCCACATGGGGAGGGGGCAAGAAAAGGTGTCCCATACATAGCCTGGCTAAAGAACAACTTGATCCGGCAACCCCGCACAGTAATGTCATCCTTATGCGGTCGAAAACACAATTGTAATCACAGATCAAAGCAAAAACAAGCTATACAACTTCTTATTGTCGCTGCATGGAATGTCACGACCATTCTGGATACTGGCACAAAATAATGAGCTTCTTGAAAGAAGAACTGCCCTTGTGACAAAAGAGCTGTCTAGGTGTAACATCGACATAGCAGCTATTATTGAGTCCCGGCTCCCAGACGAGGGTCGACTCACAGAACGGGGCCTACTGTACCTTCTTTTGGGAGGGTAAGTCTGCTGCGGAGAAAAACTGCATTTATGGAGTTGGTTTTGCCATTCGGCAATCCATCCTACAGAGACTAGCTGAAATGTCTTTTGGGATCAACAAGCAGCTCATGATGCTCTGAGTCCCACTGAATCACACACGGCACACCTTCTTCATCAGTGCATACATCCCAACATTGGTTGCAGAGGATGACGGCAAGGAAGCCTTTTATGCTGACCTTGACAGTGCTAACCTTTATCCCCATAAAAGATAAGGTTGTGCTCCTAGGTGATTTCAAGGCCCGAGTCGGCAGAGATGCTGAAATATGGCAGGGAACCATAGGGAGAAACGGAGTGGGGAAGTGTAATCCCAACGGTCAACTCCTTAGCAAGTATGCTTCCACAACCTCACTATTACCAACATTTCATCAGTAACAAAAAAAGAGTAGGGTAAGAGAAAAGGTGGGGAGGAGGAGGGAGCTGTACGATAACTGCAATCCCATTCGGCAACAAGTTTACTACCATTGGATACAATATATTACTTGTAATATAAACACAAGACACTAGTGAAACATTTACAACAAATGTATTTATAACATATATGTAGGAATAAAACATAAATTACAGGTCATTTTATACTTTTGTCTGTTCTATTCAGGACAGTGTTGCTTGATATTTTGTCTCAAGCACGAACCGTAGGTTATACTTATTCTTGTGGACGACTGTACAAAGTTGTACACATGTGGAGCAGTTGTCCTCCCCACCCTGCTATATGGCAGCGAGACATGGGTCACATACAGGAGGCACCTCAAGGCACTTGGAAACTTCCACCAACGTAGTCTACGTTCCATCCTCTGAGTTCGTTGGAAAGACAAGAGAACAAATTCCAGTATTCTCGCTGACACCAACTGTAGGCGCTGGGTCGGGTTACCCAGGCCTCGGCTGTCAGCTAAACCTGGCTCAGGAGTCGCATCACCCAGGTCCCCGGAATCCGGTTACCCAGGCCCGGAAGTCAGGTCACCCAGGCCCGGAAGTCAGGTCACCCAGGCCCCGGAAGTTAGGTCGCTCATGCCCCGGGAGTCCGGTTACACAAGCCTTAGGAGTCAGGTCACTCATGCCCCGGGATTCACGTCTCCCAGGACCTGGATGTAAGCTAAACCAAGCTTCGGGATTCAGGTCACCCAAACGCATTTAAGTGTCAGTCCGTCAACCTCTTCAGGCCCGCGATATTCACTTGTCGGGGAGGGGGATCTAATCTCTCATAGTGTCACTGTTTAAAGATGTTCATTTGTTTCTTTGGCGACGGACATTATTCTCGGATCTAAACCCTTGCGGCACCATTCTCTGTTGATCCTCTTCTGTCTTTTCCGCGATGTTCATTTGTCTTCACCAGAGACTGTCTTAGGTATAGGACCCGACTCTTTATAGAGCTATATTGTTATTATTATTATTATTATTATTATTGTTATTATTATTATCATTATTATTATTATTATTATTATTATTATTATTATTATTATTATTATTATTATTATTATTATTATTATTATTATTATTATTATTATTATTTGCGGTGGTTTCTTTAGCGTCTGTTGTTTGTTTTTAGTTTAATACCTCATGGCAACCATCTTATTGATCCTCATTTGTTTCTACGTCGATGCTCATTAGTCTTGGATCTAACACCTTATAGCGTCCACCTTGCTAACCTTCATTTGTCTTCCTGATGTAACTATTTATACTACTACTAAATATTTAAATTCGTCGGATCACCTTAATATTCGCCCACCTCATTATATCCGTCAATTATTAAACACTCTAACGTTACCTTGGGGTTAGGTTAGGTTAGGTTAGCGTTAAGGCGTTTAATCAACAGGTGAAAAAAGCTGGGGAGACTAATCTTCATGTGATCATCTTTGTCTGGTAAAACACAAAACAATGGCTGAAATAAATTATACTCTCCTACACACAAACAAATATCAAACGCGTTTATACATCAGTCTGTGTTCTAAGCGTTTCAGCATAGCACTGCAATGGTCTAAACTGTACTAAATACTTGTTCAACTTACAGTGAATCAACAGTCCAGTTACCCAACACCTAGGCACATAATCTAGACACTCTTTGTATTCTAAGAGCACAATACTGCACTCTCCTGTACTAAAATATCCTTGCTGCCTGTACAATTTGTGGCGAATTGAAGAGTAAACACCTCATACCTGCAGACACACACACAGGTAATATGATACGTTAATTAAGGGTCTCAGGTGTAGTAAGGACAGGATATGTTGTCTTGCTTACATCGACACCGCCCTCTCCCTCCCCCCTCTCCCCTCTCACTCATGCTCCCTCCTACCCCTCCATCACTCCTCCCCCCTCCCCCCTCTCACTCATGCTCCCTCCTACCCCTCCATCACTCCTCCCCCCTCCCCCCTCTCACTCATGCTCCCTCCTACCCCTCCATCCTCCTCCCCCCTTCCCCCTCTCACTCATGCTCCCTCCTACCCCTCCATCACTCCTCCCTCCTTCCCCCCTCTTTCTCATCTTCCCTCCTCTCCGCCATCTCTCCCCTCCCCCTCCTGTCATTCCCTGCCAACAACACACAGGACCTTCGACGGTAAACACGGGGCATACGACGGTAAACACGGAGCATACGACGGTAAACACGGGGCATACGACGGTAAACACGGGGCATACGACGGTAAACACGGGGCTTGCGACGGTAAACAATGTATGACAGTAAAGATGGGGCAAACGTCGGTAAACACAGGATTTATGACAGCAAATTATTGAATTACGACAGAACATGACTGCCGTACAACGAGCAGATCCTGGAGTCCGGGCAAAAGCGCAGCACTAACTCTCTTGTTTCCTGGGACATCACTGTAATTTATTGACATTACTACTAACACGGTATTGTTAATTGTTATCAACGGCTTCCTCTCTGTTTCATTGTCTCTCTCTTTCTCTTTGTCTCTCTCTCTCTCATTGTCTCTCTCTCTCTCTCTCTCTGTCTCTCTCTCTCTCTCTCTCTCTCTCTGTCTCTCTCTCTCTCTCTCTCTCTCTCTGTCTCATTGTCTCTCTCTGTCTCATTGTCTCTCTCTTTGTCTATCTCTCTTTTTTTTATTTGCTCTTCTGTAATCTGACGAGTTTTTTCACACACACACACACTCTCTCTCTCTCTCTCTCTCTCTCTCTCTCTCTCTCTCACATCAGTGCAAGAGAAAGAATCCGCCTTAATGACTGACTTTAACTAACACACAAAAATTGTCTGAAAAAAATTTCAACAAAATAATACATTTCCTGAGGAGGTTAGGTTAGGTTAGGTTAGGTTAGGTTAGGTTAGGTTAGGTTAGGTTAGGTTAGTTAAGCAATCGGGCTATTGATATTATGCTGAAATAAGTTGGGGGAGCTAATCTTCAGGTGATCCGATTAGAAGACACTGATGTTTACCTGGACGAGATTATTAGGAAGGTAATCATCATCAACATATTACTCCGGCCATCAGGTGTAAGTTACTAGACAAACATACCTTCACGTCGACCTAAGTAGGATATCAGAATAACTCTCTCTCCCTCCCTCTCCCCCTCAGAAGTCCTTACTAAAGTGTTATATTGCAGTTTATGGGGCCAAGTCTCGAATAGGATAGTTAACGAAGCATGTCTGAGGATGTGAATAATGTGTTGTGGGGCAGAACGTTGGATAAGAACGTGTAACAGCAGGACCAGCACGGGCCAGCCACCCTCACTCCAGGGTGGTCTGTCCTCCCCCCCTGCCTCCTCCTCCTCTGCTTGATGTCGATTGTCAGTTTTCAATATTTATTCCTCTCTCTGTCTCTCAGTAACCCCCACTCTTTCTTACCCCTTCTCTTTTTCTCTCTCTTACTCAACCCTCCCCCCCCCTCTCTCTCTCTCTCTCTCTCTCTCTCTCTCTCTCGTTACTTACAACAGATCATTAACTAAACCTTTTTTGTTGTCAATACAGCGTTCTATTAACATGTTTGTTATTCTACATACACACACAAAAACTCAGGGTTAAACCTTCTCGGGGTTTTCATTAAGTATCGTATGTTACAGATAATCATCGTACTGGAGGCGGCCCACCTGCGTTGCCCGCCGCGCCACAGGTAAATTGTCAAAATCGTAATGAGTCTACAATTACCGGAGGATCAGCTGACGTTGTGGTAACGTCTCATGATGCTATCTCAACCCTCATATAATACATTATAGATACGGGTATAAAGGTCTCTATAACTTGTAATTGAGAAGTCTTATTTTAAAATACCAATTAAAAATAAAATAATATGTAATGCCCTTTTAAACCACAGTCAGTAAAGAGATTTAGTGCAACGAGTATCTAAGTATTGTAATCCTGAGATACGGGAAACACCTCGAGTTTGGTTGTAATTCCTGGAATGATGAACTATGGCAAGCCTTAAAGACGTCATCTCTTCTGCCTCATTAATTGCAGTCCACGAAAAAGAATTACTGAACCTTCCAATATAATGTTGATATTGCCGGGAAATCCTGCTCGCGCGTGCACACACACACACACACACACGCACGCACGCACACGCGCACGCGCGCACACACACACACACACACACGCACACACACGCTGGGCCTATATAGTCAGCTTAGCGGGAATTTGTTTAGTACAAGAGTCAGAAGTGGAACACATAGCACAGCGTGGAACTTCCGCTCTTTACTCGAACAGATGCAAATAATGCAGGTGACATCATATCTTGCAACTTTCAATGTTATTTGTCGCAGTAAATAGAAAAGTAATGCATTTTCTGTCTTCATAACTTTATTAAATATGTATTTCTCCGATATAGTGGAACAAGTTTGATTGTCGCCTCAGGTACACCCCTCTACCAGCTCATTAACAGCAGATGAAAGAACTAGGTGCTCTGCTTCCTCTAAATCTGTAGTCTCCCTTAACAGACCTCTATAACAAGCAAGCCTCCCTTAACCGACTTCTATAACAGTCAAGCCTCCCTTAACCGGCCTCTATAACAGTCAAGCCTCCCTTAACCGACCTCTATAACAGTCAAGTCTCCCTTAATCGACCTTTTTAACAATTAAGTCTCCTTAATCGACGTCTATAACAGTCAAGCCTCCCTTAACCGACCTCTATAACAGTCGAGCCTCCCTTAATCGGCCTCTATATCAGTCAAGTTTCCCTTAACCGGTC
>NW_024741189.1:3039050-3094673 GCF_018991925.1 Homarus americanus
TGGGTCAGGGCGTGTTCCGTCAGGCATTAAGTCCGTGGGTCAGGGCGTCTTGTTCTGTGAGGTATTAAGTCTGTAGGTCAGGGCGTCTTGTTCCGTCAGGCATTAAGTCCGTGGGTCAGGGCGTCTTGTTCCGTCAGGCATTAAGTCCGTGGGTCAGGGCGTCTTGTTCTGTGAGGTATTAAGTCCGTGGGTCAGGGCGTCTTGTTCTGTGATTAATTAGTCCGTGGGTCAGGGCGTCTTGTTCCGTCAGGCATTAAGTCCGTGGGTCAGGGCGTCTTGTTCTGTGAGGTGTTTAAGTCCGTGGGTCAGGGCGTCTTGTTCCGTCAGGCATTAAGTCCGTGGGTCAGGGCGTCGTGTTCCGTCAGGTATTAAGTCCGTGGGTCAGGGCGTCTTGTTCTGTGAGTATTAAGTCCGTGGGTCAGGGCGTCTTGTTCTGTGAGGTATTAAGTCCGTGGGTCAGGGCGTCTTGTTCCGTCAGGCATTAAGTCCGTGGGTCAGGGCGTCGCGCTCTAGCAAGCTGGGATCAGTTGCAAGCTCTTTATTCCGCCTGCAATTAACGCCCGAATTTGCAGAGAAGGTTTTTACTTTTTGCGATCATAGAAAATGTCTTCATTTTAGCAAACATCGCTTGATAATACAGGTATATATGCCCCTTACCTGAGTTACCTTTCACACGCACTGCTGAACACTTGTTTATGTCTAGTAATTGTAAGGGTTAAGGCTATATTTGCCCACTTGGTGTAAGGCTGGTGGTCAGGCCGTGTTGGCGCCCCACTCACCTCACACACATGTTATTATCCTTCTTTACGGGGCGACTCTTTCCCCCCACGAGTTTCGAGTATTACTTCAGATGTTGATGCTGCTCAGCCTCCAGGTAAACTCTACCTCTTCCCCGACGACTTTCTCCTTTTCTCTCCCTTCATCTGTTCCTCTTGCACACACTCTACCTCCTCCACCCTCTCCTCCCACCCTTAACTTCTCTTCCTCCTTCGTTTCCTCCACCTTCTCCTGCACTTCATCCTGTCCCATATACCTCTTCTCCTCTTCCGCCTCCGCCATCCCTTCCACAACTCCCTCCACCGCTGTAACAGTAAGGGCCCCTACTGTAGGTATTTTTTTTGTGTTGAGGGTGAGCATGATACCTGTGTGTGCGTGTGTGTGTGTGTGTGTGTGTGTGTGTGTGTGTGTGTGTGTGTGTGTGTGTGGTGTGCGTGTGCAGTCGTGTGTGTGTGTGTGTGTGTGTGTGTGTTTGTAGTGTGTGCGTGTGCAGTCGTGTGTGTGTGTGTGTTTGTAGTTTACGTGTGCAGTCGTGTGTGTGTGTGTGTTAGTAGTGTGCGTGTGCAGTCGTGTGTGTGTGTGTGTTATGAGTGTGTGTGTGCAGTCATGTGTGTGTGTGTGTGTGTGTGTGTGTTGTGTGTGTGTGTGTGTGTGTGTGTGTAGTGTGCGTGTGCAGTCGTATGTGTGGGTGTGTGTGTGTAATAATAATAATAATAATAATAATAATAATAATAATAATAATAATAAACGGTTTATTAATAGAGTTGCAGCCGGTGGCTGAAAATATACAGACTTACATTTGATTTAGACATAATGATATAATTTGCACTGAATACATTTACAGGGTTGTACAGTACATAAATCAGGAGTTGTTTATTATTTTAACAATAGATGGGATGGTGCTGTTCTTGTATCTATCAGTGCGGGCTCTTATGGGCCAGTCCAACGTAGTTGTTCATGGATAATGGTAGCCTCGATGTCTACATGAACAACTTCGTTGGACTGACTAGAATACCAATATGGACGATAGTAGACTGGCGAAGCAGCTACTTTACAGTCATCTAACGAATAGTAAACGTAACGCTGGCGGACAAATGAAAAGGTATAAGGATAGTCTTAAGACAAACCTGAAAAAGTGCCAAATCGACCCCCTCACCTGGGAGACGATTACTCCACACTGTATGCTTGGATGATTACCACACCAGAAGGTGTCAATACTTTCAAGTTAGCCCAACTACATACCGAAGCAGACAAGCGCCAACAACGGAAAGACGCTGCTGCCGCCCTCCGCACTATACGTTGCCCTCCACTCGTGCAACATCTGTGGACGACTCTGCCGGTCTCGTATCGGCCTCTCGAGCCACTTCAGAACTCACTAACAAGAGCATCTTCAATAAATCATATTGTATCAAAACTGGTTGGTCGTCATACCCGACTCCGAGTGACAGCAAAATAGTAGTAGCATAACATTGTGTGTGTGTAAGTATGATCACATAAGCACACCTACACACACTCATGTTGTATTGGTATTAGTGAACCCTGATATAGTGAAGGACTGGTACACTGGCCACTCCCTTCATTTAACCTGCCTTAATCTGCGTGATACTGCTAATGCCTCACTGATTAATGATGTAAATTTGCATATACAGAAGCACACGAGATCTCCGGCTGCCTTCAGCTGCACCGACGGGCAAGTTCCTGTTAACCAGGTATCCTGACGCACTCTGATGGCGGGGTTGTCAAGATATTTGTTGTGATATCGACTCATTACCCAGAAAAATGGATAGTAAGACAAATGGTGTCTAAGAACAGATAGAAATTAAATATATTTGTTTATTTATTTGGACTGTCTGTGGCAGTAAAAGTATCTGAAACTAAGACCTAGTGAACGGTGGTGCTTCATAACCCTGGTAGTTGACACATAAGACTACAACAACAGTGTGTGTGTGTGTGTGTGTGGGTTCGTCTGTTTTTGAAGGTATATGTGGGTGTGAGGGTGGTAGTGGTGGCGAAGGTGCTGTTGGCGGAGGTGGTGTTGGCGGAGGTGTGGTGTTGGCGGTGGTTGTGGTGGCTATGTTTGTTGTGAGGTGATGGTGGTAGCAGTAGTAGTGAGGTGATGGTGGTTGTTCCATACCGTGGCCAGACAATGGTCACCCGTAAGCAACGACTTATTACCCATAACCTTCCGTGTATTGTAATACGATGGGTGTACAGTCTAACAATGTGTTAACTTAGACACAAACAATAATTACACCGATCTCGTCATCATCACTTCAGCATCCCAATGTCATCCTAACATATACAGTACATTATCTACACGTCCTCTCATCACCACAGTTTATAGGGTGGCAGTAAGGGCTGTCATCACTAAACTTTATATCTAACTCTGACCTAAACCAATAAACATCTACCTTCCCTCATCGCCACATAACAAGCAAAAAAAAAACTCAGGTGAACGTCCATGTGGCGAGCACCCCAGCGACAGTCTATCCTTTCTGGTCTACTGGTCGGGTCTCTAGACTTTCCACCACACTCCTAGTTTTATATTATATCGAGTTGGGTAATTCTTGTTTCATAAAACTCTTCCAAGCTTTGACGTTTTAAGTCCCGTCCAGACAATTCACTCCAGTCTCGTGCATCTCTTCCAAGCTTCGAGGGAAAGCTTGTTGTCCCGTTCCCTGAAGTGGTAATGACGTGGCGTGGTGGCGAACATCACCGCTACCACCACCACCACAAGTATCAACTCCATCAGCACCACCACCACCACCACTGCCACTTCCTCCACCATCACCACCACTGGCTACCACCACTACCAGCACCACTACCACCACTAGCCACTACCCCAGGCGCCACTACCAGCACCACCATCACTATACCACCACCACCATCCACTACCTGTCACACCACCACTATCAGCACTACCACCACTATAAACACTTCCTCCACCATCACCACCATGGCTACCACCACTACCTGCACCACTACCACCACTGGCCACTACCCCGGCCACTGCCACTACCACCACTGTTACTGCCACCTCGCGCCACTGTTACTACGCGCCTCACTCTACCACCATCACCCCAGCGCCTACCTGCACCACTACCACCACTGGCCACTACCCCGGCATACTTCTCTGCACCACTACCACCACTAGCCTACCCCGGCGCCACTACCAGCACCACTACCACTGGCCACTACCCCGGCGCCACTACCACCACCACCATCACTATGCCACACCACCACCACTACTCTTACCATCACCACCACTATCAGCACCACCACCACCTATAAACACCTTCCTCACCATCACCACCACTGGCTACCACCACTACCAGCACCACTACCACCACTATTCTCCGCAACTACCAGCACCACTACCACTGGCCACTACCCCCGGCGCCACTACCACCACCACCATCACTATACCACCACCACCACTGCTCTTGCCATCACCACCATATCAGCACCACCACCACTATAAACACTTCCTCCACCATCACCACCACTGGCTGCCACCACTACCAGCACCACTACCACTGGCCACTACCCCAGGCGCCACTACCAGCACCACCATCACTATGCCACCACACCACCACTACTCTTACCATCACCACCACTATCGGCACCACCACCACCACTATAAACACTTCCTCCTGTCACCACCACCTGGCTACCACTGCACCACTACCACCTATTACCCCAGCGCCACCAGCACCACTACCACTGGCCACTACCCCCGGCGCCACTACCACCACCATCCTATGCCACCACCTGCTCTTATATCCACCCACCACTATCGGCACCACCACCACCACTATAAACCTTCATCACCATCACCACCACTGGCTGCCACCTACCTGCACCACTACCACCACAGCCCTGCCCCCGGCGCCTACCACCACCACCATCACTATACCACCACCACCACCACTACTCTTACCATCACCACCACTATCAGCACCACCACACCACTATAAACACTTCATCACCATCACCACCACTGGCTACCACCACTACCTGCACCACTACCACTGTACTACCCCAGCGCCACTACCAGCTCCACACCACCATATTTTTACCCCCGGCGCCTACCACCACCACCATCACTATACCACCACCACCACCACTGCTCTTGCCATCACCACCTATCGGCACTACCACCACCACTATAAACACTTCATCCACCATCACCACCGGCTACCACCACTACCTGCACCACCTACCACCACCAGCCACACCCCGGCGCCACTACCAGCACCACTACCACCACTGGCCACTACCCCGGCGCCACTACCACCACCATCACTGCACCACCACCACCACTATCTTACCATCACCACCCCTATCAACCACCACCACCACTATAAACACTTCCTCCACCATCACCACCACTGTTTACCACCACTACTAGCACCACTACCACCACTGGCTACTACCGGCGCCACTACCACCACCACCATCACTATACCACCACCATCACTACTCTTGCCATCACCACCACTATCAGCACCACCACCACCACTATAAACACTTCTTCCACACCATCACCACCACTGGCTCCACCACTACCAGCACCACTACCACCACTAGCCACTACCCCCGGCGCCACTACCAGCACCCACCATCACTATGCCACCACCACCACCACTACTCTTCCACCATCACCACCACTATCAGCCCCACCACCACTATAAACACTTCCTCCACCATCACCACCACTGGCTACCACCACTACCAGCACCACTACCACCACTAGCCACTACCCCGGCACCTACCAGCACCACCATCACTATACCACCACCACTACTCTTGCCATCACCACCACTATCAGCACCACCACCACCACTATAAAACTTCATCACCATCACCACCACTGGCTACCACCAGCACCACTACCACCGCAGCCACTGCCCCGGCGCCTACCAGCACCACTACTGCCACTGGCTCCCGGCGCCTACCACCACCATCACTATGCCACCACCACCATCATACTCTTGCCATCACCACCACTATCAACTACACCACCACTATAAACAGCTCCATCACCATCACCACCACTGGCTCTACCACTGCACCACTACCACCACTAGCTACTACCCCCGGCGCCACTACAGCACCACCATCACTATGCCACCACCACCACCACTATCTTACCATCACCACCACCTATCAGCACCACCACCACCTATAAACAGCTTCATCACCATCACCACCACTGGCTTCACACCACTACCAGCACCACCATACTACCCAGGCGCCACCTGGCTTCACCTACCACCTGGCCACTACCCCCCCCCGGCAACTACCACCACCACCATCACTATACCACCACCACTACTCTTACCATCACCACCACTATCAGCACCACCACCACCACTAAACACTTCCTCCACCATCACCACCACTGGCTACCACCACTACTAGCACCACTACCACCACTAGCCACTACCCCCGGCACCACTACCGCGCCACTACCACTGGCTGCTACCCCGCCACCTCACCTGCACCACTAGCCACTACCCCCGCGCCACTACCGCACCACTACCACCACTGGCCACTACCCCCGGCGCCACCACCACCACCATCACTATGCCACCACCACCACCACTACTCTTACCATCACCACCACTATCAGCACCACCACTATAAACACTATCACCATCACCACCACTGGCTACCACCACTACCGCTGCACCACTACCACCTGCCCCCACTAAGCACCACCACACCACGCTACTACCCCCGGCGCCACTACCAGCACCACTACCACCACTAGCTACTACCCCGGCGCCCCGCACCACTACCACTGGCCACCTACCCCGGCGCCTGCCACCACCATCACTATGCCACCACCACCACCACTATCTTGCCATCACCACCACTATCAGCACCACCACCACCACTATAAACCTTCCATCACCATCACCACCACTGTCTCCATCTTTCTCAGCACCACTACCACCACTGGCCACTACCCCCGCGCCTACGCCACTTCCTGCCACCACCTACCACTGGTCATCACACCAATAGACACCACAAACACTGCTTGTCCATCAGCACCACTAGCCGCTACTAGCACCCACCCCACTAGCCACTACCCCCCACGGCACTATCCGGCACCACTACCACCACCGGCCCACCACGGTAACCTCCACCGGCCACCTGACGTAAGGGTGGCTGTAGTAAATGTGGTGAGGCGGAGATGCAGTAAACCCGTAACAGCGGCCACTTGTATAGTGAAGACCTGGCCGTAACAGCGGCCACCTATAGTGAACCTGACAGTAACCGGCCACTGTGGCATAGTGAAGACCTGACCGTAACAGCAGTACCAGCTTTATAGTGAAGACCTGACCGTAACGGCGGCCACCTTGTATAGTGAAGACCTGACCGTAACAGCGGCGCACCTATAGTGAAGACCTGACTGTAACAGCGGCCACAGTATAGTGAGACCACGGCCGTAACAGCGGTCACCTTGTATAGTGAAGACCTGACAGTAACAGCGGTCACCTTGTATAGTGAAGACCTGACCGTAACAGCCATGACCCTGACCTTTGTTCCTCACATTCCATGAAACTTTTTATTGCTGTTTCTGTTTTTTAAGCTTCTTTGGGAGGAGGTGGCCAGGCTCACTACCATAGTGATGGTGAGGTGGCCAGGCTCACTACCCACTAGTGATGGTGAGGTGGCCAGGCTCACCACCCACTAGTGATGGTGAGGTGGCCAGGCTCACCACTAGTGATGGTGGTACCACTGTGGGCTCACTACCCCACTAGTGATGGTGAGGTTTCAGGCTCACCCCACTAGTGATGGTGAGGAGGTGGCCAGGCTCACCACCCACTAGTGATGGTGAGGAGCCAGGCTACCACCACTGGTGATGGTGAGGGTGGCCAGGCTCATCACCCGCTAGTGATGGTGAGGAGTGGCCAGGCTCTACCCGCCTAGTGATGGTGAGAGGTAACCAGACTGTGTGGTGAGGTGGCCAGGCTCACCACCGCTAATGATGGTGAGGTGGCCAGGCTCACCACCCTTAATGATGGTGAGTCTAGACAGTGTGTGTGAACTGGTCTCTGCCTGTGTGTCTGTTGGATGACTTATTCTTTCTGCACAAGGCAGTGAAAACTAATACTAAAACAAACCAAAAACTTAAGCCATTACACCTAACCTAACCTAACCTAACCTAACCTAACCTAACCTAACCTAATCTAACTCGTCACACACACACACACACACACACAAACCCATCTTCCAGGTAACATGCTCTTAGATATGTTGGTGGTCCAGGTGGATGAGCAGCAGCTGTGAACCCATTCACTCCTCTACCTGACCCTCCCCTCACCCTCTACCGCCCACGACCCTACCTCCCGCCCCACCACCACCCTGCACCCTACCTCCTCCTCCTCCCCCTCCCTCCCCACCCCTACTCCCCTCCCTCACCCCTACCTCCCCCTCCCTCACCCCTACCTCCCCTCCCCTCACCCCTACCTCCCCTCCCTCACCCCTACCTCCCCCCTCCCTCACCCCTACCTCCCCTCTTCCACCCCCCACCTCCCCCTCCCTCACCCTTACCTCCCCCCTCATTCACCCATACCTCCCTCCCTCACCCACCTACCCCTCACTTCACCCCTACACCTCCCCCTCATTCACCCCTACCCCCCTCCCCTCACCCCTACCTCCCCTCCCTCACCCCTACCTCCTCCCTCCCTCACCCTTACCTCCCCCCTCCTCCCACCCCTACCTCCCCCTCCCTCACCCCCACCTCCCCTCCTTCACCCCTACCCCTCCCTCCACCCCTACCCCTCCTCCCTCCCACCCCCACCCCTCCTTCTCCTCACTTCCTCCTCCTCCCTCCTTCCTCCTCTCCCTCCACCCCTACCTCCTCCTCCCTCACCCTACCTCCTCCTCCCTCACCCCTACCTCCTCCTCCCTACCCCTACCTCCTCCTCCCTCCACCCCTACCTCCTCTTCCCTCACCCCTACCTCCTCTTCCCTCCCACCCCTACCTCCTCCTCCTCACCCCTACCTCCTCCTCCCTCACCCCTACCTCCCTCCTCCCTCCCCACCCCTACCTCCTCCTCCCTCCACCCCTACCTCCTCCCCTCACCCCCCCTCCCCTCCCCTCCTCCCACCTCCCTCCAGCCTCCCCCTACCTCCCTCACCCCTACCTCCTCACCCCTACCTCCCCTCTCCCCTCCCCCCTACCTCCCTCACCCCTCCCTCACCCCTACCTCCCCTCCACCTCCCACCTCCCTCACCCCCTCCCCTCACCCCTCACCCCCTACCTCCCCTCCCACCCCTCACCCCTACCTCCCCTCACCCTCTACCCCTCCCCCTCCCCCCTCACCCCTACCTCCCCTCACCCCTACCTCCCCTCCCCTCCACCCCTACCTCCTCACCCCCTACCTCCCTCACCCCTCCCTCACCCCTACCTCCCTCACCCCTACCTCCCTCACCCCCTACCTCCTCACCCCTACCTCCCTCACCCCCCACCTCCCTCACCCCTACCTCCCTCACCCCTACCTCCCTCACCCCTACCTCCCCTCACCCCTACCTCCCTCACCCCTACCTCCCTCACCCCTCACCCCCCTCCCTCCCCCCCTCCCTCACCTCACCCCCCCTACCCTCCCTACCCCCCTCCCACCCCTACCTCCCCTCACCCTCACCCCTACCTCCCTCACCCCTCACCTCTACCTCCCTCACCCCTCACCTCTACCTCCCTCACCCCTCACCTCTACCTCCCCTCACCCTCCACCCTACCTCCCCTCACCCCTCACCTCCCCTCACCCCTCACCCCTACCTCCCCCTCCCCCTCACCTCTACCTCCCTCACCCTCACCCCCCGCAACAGGTAATTATCCTAGACCAGGTTTAGTGAACAACCTTACTCATCATTATGTGTTCCACAGGTGATCAAGGAGCTACTTGTTCCTTACACTCATGGTGATACTACAGTAGGGTGAAGGAGCTACTTGTTCCTTACACTGATTATGGTGTTACGATAGTTTTTTAAAGCTAATCTTGTCTCTGCCCTTGGTGTATTGAGAGAGAGAGAGAGCCCACTTGCCCGGATGCATCATTTGTACAGTAACACCTGATAAAGTGTAATTAGTGAAATAGACTATTGTGTTCACGGGCCATGGTTATATCAGGGTGTGGGACCATTTTTCTATCATGGTTGAGGGCCATGGTTATATCAGTGTCGAGGACCATAATTACATCAGGAGCTGAGGCCATAGTTCTGTCAGGGTCGCGGCCATGGTTGGGGGCCATGGTTTATCAGGGTCGGGATGCTAATAGGACCTAGAATTAATAGGACCCTGTTCTATTAAATGATAGGTCGTAGTTATAATAGGCACCGATTAGGTTAGGTTAAGTTAGGTTAGGTTAGGTTAGGTTCGGTTCGGTTAGGTTAGGTTAGGTTAGGTTAGGTTAGGTTAGGTTAGGTTAGGTCTAGGTGCGTTTGGGTGGAGCCCAGCTGACCGGGAACCTTCACCTAGACACCAAGAAGCTTCCATAACTAACGCTTTGATTTACCGTTTAATTACCAGCCTGATTGGACGTTCCCGGGTTGGGTAATTGCAACCCCTTAATGACAACACTATTAGTACCGATGAGCCAAGAATATTTGGTGCTAATCACCCTCAGGTGTTCAGGTACTAAAACGATTGGTATGGTAATATTTTCTTCGTCAGATTTTTGTTAGCTTGGTATGTTAAGTTTCTTCAGATTTTATATGAATCGTGTCTTAATTTGGGTCAGATTTTATAAGATTAGTGTTAATTTTCTTCAGATTTTTATGACTAATATGTTGATTTTCTTACTGTCTTAAAAGTTTACATGTTTAAATTCTTCAGATTTTGAAAAGTTTGCTGTTTAAGTTTTCATGAAGATTTTTCGAAATTTATTATATCTGAAAAAGGTTGTGGGCAATTTTTTAACGGGTAAAGGTGGACATATTTCAGTTCTTCATAAACTGTATATAGTAGACTGGTACGACACTTACCTCTTACACAGCATTAGTATCATCTTCTCTTCCATATTTACAAAGGATTAGTTACATAAATTTTCTTTAGTCCAAACTGGGAATAGATAGAACGCGTATAACTACAGTCTCAGGGTTATTCCGACGCCATTTGTTTGTTATGAATCACTCCTGGCGTTAGGTGAGTCAAGCTCTTAAAACTACCTAATGAATGGTGCTGAACAACCCTGGTAGCTGAAGCACCTACAGCAAAATGCAGTCCTATACATGTCAGTTACTAATTTCCTGATCTCCGATTGTCAGATTAAAATGATAATTGATGACAACTTCGATGAAATTAACCAATTATAGCTCCTGTGATCACGTTGATTTACTGCCTGAGGCGGGACACGGAAGTCTCCCTTGTAATTACAACTGAGATTATTTTATTTAGGTCATAGAAAATGGGTTTAATGCCCCCGAGGGATTATATATATATAAGAATACATTAACAGTGATAAGAATACACACTTACAATTAAAAATGAGAAAATTAGTACATATAGGAAAGGAGATTACAGTGATGATTTTTAACATTTTTATTGTTATTATTAACGTTTTCTTTGCCTGAGCCACCCTCGAGGGCAGACTAATAACCCTGGCATTAAGTTCTTATCCTGGGAGCGGTCCCTTCTCCGTACTATAATTTTTATATTATTATATACTGTACTCTCACTAGGCTTGTATTGTCTGCCGTTGGAGCATTGTGCACATACATTGTTTTCTGTGAATTAAATATAAGTTACGGTTCTGTCTCAGGGCAAATTATCCTCCCATATTTGTGTGAGAGTGAACGAGAGCCAGTTAGATACGTTCTTAGTTAGGGGAGGACCTTCATTAGTTCTGTATTTAACTTAGAGAATAAGGCTCGCTAGGGTAAGGCCTCAGGGATTTTTAGACACTATTTTAATACCAGAATCATCTTGTGGTGTTGATTAAATGAGTCAACCAGTTGCTTCCTGTAATCTGTCCCTCCCCATACTTCCTCCCCCCCCTTATTCTGCACCCCTCCCCCTCCCCATTATTCCCTCCCCCTCACCTAACACACCTCTCTCTCTTCATCCTTCCCTCCCCTCGTCCAACACTCCTCACTTCCCCATCCTTCCCTCCCTCCTCACCCACCTCCCCACCCTCCTTCCCCCCATCTGTTCCCCTATGCCCTCCCCACCGCCATCCAATACTAACCCAACAACAGGTCACTTCTCACCCGTCATCCGTCAAAGTGATGGATGTTGTGGCTGACGGAGTTTAATCCTATTTATAGAGTTTGAACCCTTGGAATATTGTTATTTATTCACTGTGTTTATTTTGAAGGTCTATAAGAGGTTCACATTCTATATATACAGTTTGAACCCTTTGGTTATATACAAAGTGAGAATATTATATACGTATTTAAGGTTCAGATTCTATACATAAAATCTAAACCCTTTAAATAATGTTTTCACTCTTATAAGGGTTCAGGTTCTGTTTTATCAGACTGCAAACCTTTTATAAGTTATTGAGTATAATGGTAATTATTTTCGGGGTTTAGTCATTGTACTCTTGATGGTTAAGTCATCATACTCAAGGAGTTATGTCAATATACTCAAGATGACCAAGTCATTGTGCTGAAGCGGTCAAGTAATCGTGCTTAAGGTTTCAAGTAATGGTACGCAAGGGGTAAAGTCATCGTACTTATTGGGTCAAGTCATCGTGCTCATGGGGTCAAGTCATCGTACTCAATGGGTAAAGTCATCGTGCTCATGGGGTCAAGTCATCGTACTCAATGGGTAAAGTCATCGTGCTCAGGGGGTCAAGTCATCGTACTCAGGGGGTCAAGTCATCGTACTCAGGGGGTCAAGTCATCGTACTCAAGGGGTCAAGTCATCGTACTCAAGGGGTCAAGTCATCGTGCTCAGGGGGTTAAGTCATCGTGCTCAAGGGGTTTATCTCTTAAGTGGAGTGAGTGACGCATCAGGCCAGATGATCTACCAAACATAACAGCGAGAGGAAAAAGGCTTTGAGTCCTTCTCGCTCTGTTTTTCGTTTAATAATGATGTAATGCTCAACGTCTAACACCGAAGAACATACACTAGTTTTTTCGTTAATATATAACAGTGAATTAAACTATAATAAAATAGGTTAACGTTGTTAGGTTAGGTTAATTCACGTTACGATAGGTTAGGTTAGGTTACGATAGGTTAGGTTAGGTTGGGTTAGGTTACGATAGGTTAGGTTAGGTTACGATAGGTTAGGTTGGGTTGGGTTAGGTTACGATAGGTTAGGTTAGGTTGGGTTAGGTTACGATAGGTTAGGTTAGGTAAGATTATTTGAAATTTGCTTAACTCTAACTTAATGACTAAGATCTCTACAACACCACCACAACACCACCACAACACCACTACAACACCACTACAACACCACCACTACAACACCACCACAACACTACTACAACACCATTTTTTGTAGAGAGAGAGGGTGAAAGAAGATTAGAGGTGGAAGAAGCTATAGTTCGGAAATTGAACAAATTTCGGAGGAGTTAGGAGGCGACGGGCTGGCCGCCTTGCCATGGGTTAGCTAATCAAATAGTGTGTTAGGGTTGTGTCTCGGGTTAGTTATAGCTACAACACTTCTATAACACCACCACAACATCACCACAACACTACTACAATGCCATCACAACACAACACTACTACAACACCATCACAACAATACTACAATCTCACCACAACACCACAGTAACAAGATCGTAACAATAAAACACCACCTTCACAGCAATACCATAACAACACCGCAACACACCTATCTCATCACCACACAACCACTACAACACCACTACAACAACCTAATACTACTTGAACACCATCATAACACCACCACAACACCAGGTTCTTGCGTGATCATCCAGGCAACATTATGTCCATAAAACTGCGAGAACTACAGCTACACATATGATGACTAGACCATCTGTACAAAACTGAGACAGCAGCGCCTACTGCCACCCTGGCGGACAGTTCCCTTCGGACATCACAACACCCACGTACCCGCTTCAACGACTGACCACACATAATCCTTAATTGCAACACACTGCTTGAGTGAGAGCTCTTGAACACAAACACAAACTACAGACAGACAATAACATCACACAGACCATCTATTGCACACTGACGGCTCTCTTATCACTGTCTGTGGGAGGGCTGGAAGTGCTGTCAGCCTAACGGTAATGTAATAGAGATAGGAGCTAGAATTAATAATAGGGCATCCACTCTACAAGTTGAATTAGTTGTTATACTCATTGCATTAAAATTTATTTACATCACTATAATAAGCATTAGCATCACTGATTCACTATACGTATACCCTGTTAACGGGGTGTCACGATCAACCGACTGTGGATCCCCTTTCACATAAGACTCAGTGAACATAACAGTTGATGCCTCTGTGAGACTCACTAAAGCCACTGTTGAATACAATCTGGATCTGTTAAAAAAATCCATAAACTGTAATTAGGAAGGTACTTGGTGATGAATTTAAAGCAAGTAAACAAGTGCAAACAGGCACTAGACAATCCATTGTTTACCATTATGGGAAGTATCAAGTGAAACATGTATATGGAGCAAGTAACAAGATCACTACATTAAAAGATGTTGTAACCACTAGACTAAGGTTAGGATATAAGTACCTTTGGCAGTATATTCCTCAAGCAGATGTGAACAAGACTAAATGTAAAGTGTGTGGCCAAATATATGGCCACACACTCCAACAGTCTTGGAATGAAAAAAAAAAGTTGTCGGGACAGATCCAAGCACATTGTGTATGAAATGGCACAGCACTTTATTTTTAATGACAAGATAGCTGATATATTAAGAATATATCCAGTTTTTTGCACCCATTAGCCTGGCCAATTCCTGTATACAGAATTAAACAAACAATGTACTCGAATGCCTCTCATACAAATGTGAACCAAAAGTTTATGGATAAACATATCGTCTTACACTGCGGTACTCACGCAGGTGTGAATAATTAGTTGACGCCTATGTTAAATACTCCATAACACTCAACGCCACAAAAGCCTGACCACTGGGGTCTGATCAGCCACCAATGTGACCACTGCTTCATAATCCTTTAGATCTTCCGCTCTCAGGATGAGTATGGGGTGTACAATAAACTAGTCCCTGTCCGCTGAAACTAACCACCACCACAACACCACATCACCACCACCACAGGCACAGGCACCACGGCAATACTCTCCTAGTAACATCACAACACAAGCACAATACCACCACTATACCACTACTATACCCCCACAACACCACAACAACACCACACCACCACCACACCACCACCACAACACCACACCACCACCACAGCACCACCACACCACCACACCACCACCAACGCACTACCATAGGCTCCACCATAACACTCCGAGTACCGGCACAACACCACCACTACATCACCACTACACCACAACACCCAACCACAACACCACCAATCCAGCACAACACCACCACTACACCATTACAAAACCACCCCACTACAACACACCATTGCAGCCCTAGCCATAGCATCACACCACAATCCCTACACAACACCAAAGATATACCACCTCAACGCCACCACAATCAATACATAACACCACCACAACAATACCACCACCACCACCACAACACCACCACCATACCATAACACTACAACCACAACACAACTACCACAACAACACCACAAAAACACCACCATAACAACACCAGCATAACAACACCCCAACAACAGCACCACAACAACACCCCAGCAACATCACCACCACAACAACACCACAACACCATTACAACTAAACCACCACAACAACACCACCACAGTATCAACACCACAACAACACCAAATCACCACCACAACACCACCACAACGCCATCACAACGCCATCACAATACCACCACAACAACGCCACAACACCATTAAAACTAAGCCACCACAACAACACTACACAGTATCAACACCACAACAACACCAAAGCACCACCACAACAACACCACAACACCATTAAAACTAAACCACCACAGCACCACCCACAACACCACCACCAACGCCACCACAACAACGCCGCAACAACACGACCACAGTAATCAGCATCACCACAACACTACCACCACCCACACCACCACAACCAGCACCACTACCATTATCTGTCACCACGCTCTGCCGCGCTACCACCACACCACCACACCACAACACTACAACCAAAACACCACCACAAAACACCACCATAACAACACCACAACAACACCACCATAACAACACCACCACAACAAAAATACAACACCACCACAACACCATCACCATAATAACACCACCACAATAACAACACAACACCACCACAACACCACCCCATCACAACACCACCACCACAACACCACCACAACAAAACAACACATTAACAATAAAACTTAATAATTTATATAAATCCAAAAGCTAAATTTTGTTCTATGACTTACGAGTTCTTGAGAATCTAAGATGGCGTCAATTTTGTTCACCAGACTAAATATCTCTTGAGGTCGGGCATGGGTGGGGGATCTCCCTGATTACTTCACCGAACCGTGTGTGTGTGTGTGTGTGGCAGAGAAAGAGAGAGACTAGGTTCTGAGCTTCTGAAAACACACACACACACACACACACACACACATCCTCTACGATAACTTAATACGGTGTTCACACTTCACAGATCCTTTCCAATTTCAAGTAATAGTCACATCACACCAGCACACATCCCTGCAGACTTAAGGTAATAAGGACGTCTCACTTCACGGTTCACCCTTCAGATACACTAATAGGGACTCAGCCCACCTTCAGGTAGTTCTTCCTGCGACTACCTGAGTTGGCTGCCTTGTGTGTGTCTCTCTCTCTCTTTTTTTTATTTGTCTTTCTCCTCGTTAATTTTCCTCTCTCTCTCTCTCTCTCTCTCTCTCTCTCTCTCTCTCTCTCTCTCTCTCTCTCTCTCTCTAATTTCCCACTCATTCTCTCTGATTATCTTTATCTTATCTTCTATATGTTTGTGTATAAGAAGTTATAATAATGATGGTAATAACAATACTAATAACAATTACAATATATATCAATAACAATGATAACAATACGAATAACATTAATGATAATAATAATAATAACAATAATCACATTACCAACAACAACATAATAATAACTACAACAAAACAAGCACAACACAACACAACACCTGACAATCATTCATTCATAAGGTCTAAGTAACAACTCTGAGCATTAACTGTTTTTAAGGTAGTTTGAACCTCAGTAATAATACTTCAACTAATCTGAGTGTGTGTGAGAGGGAGGGAGGGAGGGAGGAGGAGGAGGAGTGGGGGAGGGGGGGAGGGAGGAGGGGGGAGGGAGGGGGATAACTCATCGTTCCTGAGCCTCGCTCAACCACACTGTAACCCCACTGGCAGTTGCGGTGTGTGTGTGTGTGTGTGTGTGTGTAATGGCAGTAATCCTGGGAATGGCCGGAAACGCAATGTAC
The DNA here is from genome assembly GCF_018991925.1 of Homarus americanus. Classification (NCBI taxonomy): domain Eukaryota; kingdom Metazoa; phylum Arthropoda; class Malacostraca; order Decapoda; family Nephropidae; genus Homarus; species Homarus americanus. The sequence goes on from NW_024741189.1 coordinate 3,056,352, forward strand.
GCCTAGACGTTCTGACCGGCAGGATGGTGGAGGATGCATGGTCCAATCCTACCAGGTGAGGAGGAAGGCCCGGGGAGGAGGAGGAGGAGGAGCAAGAAGAAGAGCAGGAGGGAGGGAGGCGTGACCATCGCTGAGGCTAAATGTGGTGTTTTAGATTTTTCTGGTTTGGTTAGAAGGATGGGGGGTGAGGAGGGAGGAGGAGAGAATGAGGAGAAGGAGGGGAGGGTAAAGAGGAGGGAAGGAGATGAGGAGGAAAGGAGAGCGGGAGAAAGGAGGGGGGGGATGGGAGGAGGGGAAACTTGGAATTTTGAAGCAGCTAGTTTATTGTGCACACTATCCTCATCCTGTGAGCAGTAGCGCAAAAAGGATTACAGAGTAGAGAGGCCACAAAGGGTGTTTATCAGACCCCAGTGGTCAGGTTATTGTGGCGTTGGGTGTTATTGAGTATTTTCATTACATTGTTTGTTTACGTTGGTACATACAAATTTCCTTAGCTACTAGATGTGAAGTGTGGATACAGCTTTAGTATATCAGCTGTCTGGCCAACAGAGATAGTGTTGTGCCATTGCATACACAGTGTGCTTTGACCTGTCCCTAAAAATTTTCTCGTTGTTTTTCAGTGTTGAGATGTGTGGCCATATGTCTGGCCACACACTTTACATTTAGTGGTGTTCACTTATGCCTGAGAAGCATATTGCCAGAGGTACTTATATCCTAACCTTAGTAATCTAGTGATCTTGTTACTTGCTCCATATACATATTTCACTTGATACTGTACATCTCATTATGGTAAGCAATGGATTGACTTGCGCCTGTTTGCACTTGTCAACTGGCTTCAAATTCACCAGCAGCTCTTTTCTGATTACAGGTTTTAAGGTTCTGTTGTACAGTCCCAGATTGTACTCAACATTGTCATTGTTGGACGCGAGTTTAGCTAAGGCATCAACCCTATCAAGTCGACTAATACCTATGTGAGAGGGGATCCACAGCAGCGTGATCCTGATACCCTCGTCAACAAGACACATATGCTTGTGTATGGCTTCAGAGACAAGCGGGTGACAATCTGAGTTTAGGGTATCAAGAGCAAGTAGTGAGGATAAGGAGTCAGTGATGATGAGACTGTCAGTGGCAGTGTCTTCAACAAGTTTCAGGGCTGTGAGTATGGCAAATAGTTCAGTTTGGATGTCCAGTTATTAATCTAGCTCCTTTATTACATTACCGTTAGGCTGAGTCACAATGACAGCACTTCCAGCCCTCCCACAGACAGTGATAAGAGAGCCGTCGGTGTATATGAAGGAGTAGGAATTGAAGGGGAGGATAATGAAGAGGAGGAAGAACCGCAAGAGAAAGGAGAAAAGAAGTAGATGTAGGAAGAGGCGGAAGAGGAAAGGGTAGTGGAAAAGAGAGGAATAGAAGAAGGAGGAGGGGAAGGAGAAGAAGAAAGAGAAGGAGAGGGGGAAGAAGCAGAGGAGGGGAAAGAGGAGGAGGAGGAGGAAGGGGGAGGCAGGAGGAAGGGAGAGGGAGGAGGAAAAGGGTAGAGAAAGAAGGGAGGAGGAGGAAAGGATAGAGAAAGAAAGGAGGGAGGGTGGAGGAAATTAAGAGGAGAAAAGAAGACGGTAAAGAGGAAAAAAAAGAAGGTAGAGGAAAAGAAGCACAAGAGGAGGGAGGAGGGAACAGAGGAGGAAAAAGAGGAGGGATGAAGGAGGAGGAAGTGGCATGACCGTAATTACACTCGTCTAAGTATTAAATTTTCTGTTTCTGGTTAAGGGAATGAGAGGGGGAGAAGATGGGGACAAGAAAGGACAGAGAGAGGAGAGAAAGGAGGAGAAGACGAGGAGAGAGGAGAGGGAATTGGGGGGTAGAGAGGAGGCAGACACACCCAGGTACTGTGACACCCAGGTACTGGGTAGACACCCAGGTACTGTGACACACCCAGGTACTGTGACACCAGGTACTGTACACACCTAGTATTGTGACACCCAGGTACTGTGACACACCCAGGTACTGTGACACCCAGGTACTGTGACACACCCAGGTACTGTGACACCAGGCCCAGGTACTGTGACACACCCAGGTACTGTGACACGGTACTGTGACACACCCAGGTACTAGGACACACCCAGCTGTGACACACCCAGGTACTGTGACACACCCAGGTACTGACCCAGGTACTGTGACACACCCAGGTATCTGACACACCAGGTACTGTCAGACACCCAGGTACTGTGACACCCAGGTACTGTGACACACCCAGGTACTGTGACACCCAGGTACTGTGACACACCCAGGTACTGTACACACCCAGGTACTGTGACACACCCAGGTACTGTGACACCTGTGACACACCCAGGTACTGTGACACACCCAGGTACTGTGACACCAGGTACGTGACACACCCAGGTACTGTGACACCCAGGTACTGTGACACACCCAGGTACTGTGACACACCCAGGTACTGTAACACCCAGGATCGACACACCCAGGTACTGTAGGACACACCCAGGTACTGTGACACACCCAGGTACTGTGACACCGGTACTGTGCACCCCAGGTACTGTGACACACCCAGGTACTGTGACACACCCAGGTACTGTGACACACCCAGGTACTGTGACACACCCAGGTACGTGACACACCCAGGTACTGTGACACACCCAGGCACTAGACACCAGGTACTGTGACACACCCACTGCCAGGACACACCCAGGTACTGTGACACACCCAGTACTGTGACACACCCAGGTACTGTGACACACCCAGGTACTGTGACACCCAGGTACTGTGACACACCCAGGTACTGTGACCCCAGGTACTGTGACACACCCAGGCATCAGACACACCCAGGTACTGTGACACACCCAGGACTGACCCGGTACTGTGACACCCAGGTACTGTGACACACCCAGGTACTGTGACACACCCAGGTACTGTGACACACCAGGTACGGACACACCCAGGTACTGTGACACCCAGGTACTGTGACACACCAGGCACTGTGACACACCCAGGTACTGTGACACACCCAGGTACTGTGACACCCAGGTACTGTGACACCCAGGTACTGTGACACACCCAGGTACTGTGACACACCCAGGTACTGTGACACACCCAGGTACTGTGACACACCCAGGTACTGTGACACCCAGGTACTGTGACACACCCAGGTACTGTGACACACCATGGTACTGTGACACACCCAGGCGACACCCAGGTACTGTGACACACCCAGGTACTGTGACACACCCAGGTACTCAGACACCCCAGGTACTGTGACACACCCAGGTACTGTGACACACCCAGGTACTGTGACACCCAGGTACTGTGACACCCGGCACTGTGACACACCCAGGTACTGTGACACACCCAGGTACTGTGACACACCCAGGTACTGTGACACACCCAGGTACTGTGACACACCCAGGTACTGTGACACACCAGGTAGCACGGTTGACACACCTGGATGACACACCCAGGTACTGTGACACACCAGGTACTGTGACACACCCAGGTACTGTGACACCCAGGTACTGTGACACCCAGGTACTGTGACACACCCGGGTACTGTGACACACCCAGGTACTGTGACACCCAGGTACTGTGACACACCCAGGTACTGTGACACACCCAGGTACTGTGACACACCATGGTACTGTGACACCCAGGTACTGTGACACCCAGGTACTGTGACACACCATGGTACTGTGACACACCCAGGTACTGTGACACACCCAGGTACTGTGACACCCAGGTACTGTGACACACCCAGGTACTGTGACACACCCAGGTACTGTGACACCGCACTGTGACACACCGGGTACTGAGACACCCAGGTACTGTGACACACCCAGGTACTGTGACACACCCAGTACCAGACACACCCAGGTACTTGACACACCATGGTACTGTGACACACCCGGGTACTGTGACACCCAGGTACTGTGACACACCCGGGTACTGACACACCCAGGTACTAGACACACCAGGTACTGTGACACACCCAGGTACTGTGACACACCCAGGTACTGTGACACCATGGTACTGTGACACACCCGGGTACTGTGACACACCCAGGTACTGTGACACACCCGCACAGACACCCAGGTACTGTGACACACCCAGGTACGTAGACACCCAGGTACTGTGACACACCTGGACACCCAGGTACTGTGACACACCCGGGTACTGTGACACACCCAGGTACTGTGACACACCCGGGTACTGTGACACCCGGGTACTGTGACACCCAGGTACTGTGACACACCGGGTACTGTGACACCATGGTGCTGGACACACCCGGGTACTGTGACACACCCAGGTACTGTGACACACCTGGGTACTGTGACACACCCGGGTACTGTGACACACCCAGGCACTGTGAACACCCAGGTACTGACACACCTGGGTACCAGACACACCCAGGTACTGTGACACACCATGGTACTGGACACCCAGGTACTGTGACACCCAGGTACTGTGACACACCAGGTACTGACACCCAGGTACTGTGACACACCCAGGTACTGTGACACCCAGGTACTGTGACACACCCGGGTACTGTGACACACCCAGGTACTGTGACACCCAGGTACTGTGACACCATGGTACTGTGACACACCCAGGTACTGTGACACACCCAGGTACTGTGACACCCAGGTACTGTGACACACCCGGGCACTGTGACACCATGGTACTAGACACACCCAGGTACTGTGACACACCCAGGTACTGTGACACCCAGGTACTGTGACACACCCAGGTCTGTGACACCATGGTACTGTGACACACCCGGATACTGTGACACCCAGGCACTGTGACACACCCAGGTACTGTGACACACCCAGGTACTGTGACACCAGGTACTGTACCGTCTGTGACACCCAGGTACTGTGCACACCCAGGTGCTGTGACACCAAGGTCTGTACCTGCTGACCAGGTACTGTGACACACCCAGGTGCTGTGACGCAGGTACTGTGACACCCAGGTGCTGAGCACACCCGGTGCTGTGACACACCGGGTGCTGTGACACACCCAGGTGCTGTGACACCCGGGTGCTGTGACACCCGGTGCTGTGACGCAGGTGCTGTGACACACCCAGGTGCTGGCACCGGTCTGACACCCAGGTACTGTGACACCCAGGTACTGTGACACACCCGGGTACTGTGACACACCAGGTACTGTGACACACCCGGGTGCGTGACACACCCAGGTGCTGTGACACACCGGGTACTGGCACACCAGGTACTGTGACACACCCGGGTGCTGTGACACACCCAGGTACTGTGACACCAGGTACTGTGACACACCCAGGCTATGTTACCCAGGTACTGTGACACACCCAGACTGACACCAGTGCTGTGACACACCCAGGTACTGTGACCTGCAGGTGCTGTGACACACCCAGGTACTGTGACACACCAGGTACTGTGACACACCCGGGTACTGTGACACACGGTGCTGTGACACCCAGGTACTGTGACACCCAGGTACTGTGACCGCCAGGTACTGTGACACACCCAGGTACTGTACACAGTGCTGTGACACACCCAGTGCTGTGACACACCCAGGTACTGTGACACACCCAGGTACTGTGACACACCCAGGTGCTGTGCACACCAGGTGCACTGTGACACCAGGTGCTGTGCCCAGGTGCTGTGACACCCAGGTGCTGTGACACACCGGGTGCTGTGACACACCCAGGTGCTGTGACACACCCGGGTGCTGTGACGGGTGCTGTGACACACCCAGGTGCTTACCCAGGTACTGTGACGCAGGTGCTGTGACACACCCAGGTACTGTGACACACCCAGGTGCTGTGACACACCATGGTGCTGTGTGACACCCAGGTGCTGTGACACCCAGTGCTGTGACACACCATGGTACTGTGACACACCCAGGTACTGTGACACACCCAGGTACTGTGACACCCAGGTATGACACACCCGGGTACTGTCACACACCCAGGTACTGTGACACCCAGGTACTGTGACACACCATGGTACTGTGACACACAGGCCTGTGACACACCCAGGTACTGTGACACCCAGGTACTGTGACACCCCGGGTGCCATGACACCATGGTGCTGTGACACCCAGGTACTGTGACACCCAGGTGCTGTGACACCCAGGTACTGTGCACACCCGGTGCTGTGACACCATGGTGCTGTGACACCGTCTGTGACGCAGGTACTGTGACACCCGGGTACTGTGACACACCCGGGTACTGTGACACCCAGGTGTGACACACCCAGGTGCTGTGACACCCAGGTGCTGGACCCAGGTGTCTGTGACACACCCAGGTACTGTGACACACCAGGTACTGTGACACATGGTGCTGTGACACACCCAGGTACTGTGACACACCAGGTACTGTGACACCCAGGTACTGTGACACACCCAGGTACTGTGACACAGGTACTGTGACACAGGTGCTGTGACACGGGTACTGTGACACCCAGGTACTGTGACACCCAGGTACTGTGACACCCAGGTACTGTGACACCCGGTGCTGTGACCACCCGGGTACTTGACACCAGGTGCTGTGACACACCCTGGTACTGTGACACCCCAGGTACTGTGACACCCAGGTACTGTGACACCCAGGTACTGTGACACCATGGTACTGCAGGTACTGTGACACCCAGGTCTGTATTCCAGGTACTGTGACACACCAGGTACTGTGACACACCATGGTACTGTGACACACCAGGTACTGTGACACACCATGGTACTGTGACACACCAGGTGCTGTGACACACCCGTGCTGTGACACACCCAGGTACTGTGACACAGGTACTGTGACACCATGGTACTGTGACACACCCGTGCTGTGACACCATGGTGCTGTGACACCCAGGTACTTGACACAGGTACTGTGACACCCGTGCTGTGACACACCGGGTACTGTGACACACCTGGTACTGTGACACCATGGTACTGTGACACCCAGGTACTGTGACACACCCAGGTACTGTGACACAGGTACTGTGACAACCCGGTACTGTGACACCCAGGTACTGTGACACACCCGGGTACTGTGACACCCATGCTGTGACACCAGGTACTGTGACACCCAGGTACTGTGACACCGTAATGTGCTGTGGCACACCCAGGTGTGACACCCCGGGTACTGTGACACCATGGTGCTGTGACACCCAGGTACTGTGACACCATAGTCTGTGACACCATGGTACTGTGACACCAGGTACTGTGACCAGGTACTGTGACACTTCTGTGCCATGGTACTGTGACACCAGGTACTGTGACACCCAGGTCTGTGACACCATGGTACTGTGATACCCAGGTACTGTGACACACCAGGTACTGTGACACCCCGTGCTGTGACACCATGGTTGCTGTGACACCATGGTACTGTGACACCCAGGTACTGTTGACACCTGGTACTGTGACACCATGGTACTGTGACCCCTGGTACTGTGACACCCAGGTACTGTGACACCATGGTACTGTGACCTATGGTGCTGTGACACCGGGTGCTGTGACACCATGGTACTGTGACACCATGGTACTGTGATACCCAGGTACTGTGACACCCAGGTACTGTGACACCATGGTACTGTGATCTCCCAGGTACTGTGACACAGTGCTGTGACACCATGGTACTGTGACACCTGCCAGCGGACACCATGCTGTGACACCAGGTACTGTGACACCCGGTACTGTGACACCATGGTACTGTGACACCCAGGTACTGTGACACCATGGTACTGTGAACCAGGTACACCAAGGTACTGTGACACCATGGTACTGTGACACACCCAGGTACTGTGACACCCAGGTACTGTGACACCATGGTACTGTGACACCCAGGTACTGTGACACCATGGTACTGTGACACCCAGGTACTTGACACACCCAGGTACTGTGCCCAGGTACTGTGACACCATGGTACTGTGATACCCAGGTACTGTGACACCATGGTACCTGTGACACCATGGTACTGTGACACCATGGTACTGTGACACCCAGGTACTGTGACACCCAGGTACTGTGACACCATGGTACTGTGACACCATGGTACTGTGACACCATGGTACTGTGACACCATGGTACTGTGATACCGTTGTGACACCCAGGTACTGTGACACCATGGTCACAACCGAGCACCATGGTACTGTGATACCCAGGTACTGTGACACCCAGGTACTGTGACACCATGGTACTGTGACACACCCAGGTACTGTGACACCCAGGTACTGTGACACCCAGGTACTGTGACACCATGGTACTGTGATACCCAGGTACTGTGACACCATGGTACTGTGACACACCCAGGTACTGTGACACCCAGGTACTGTGACACTCAGGTACTGTGACACCCAGGTACTGTGACACATAGAGGTACACATACACATGCACACATACACAGAGGGAGCGGATGTATCGTCCCTGATCTTGTGTTATCTGTTACATTATTAAACTACTTGTTAATGTGAAGGTCCTTGTGTTGGGTGGAGGTAAACATGACCATGGAGCACCGTAATATTGGGAGCCACTGTCATAGTAACAATAATACTATGTTAGAACCTCTTAAAACAACGCTAACGTCTATAAGATCCTGGAAGAAGAAGTTTAGAATATAAACAGTTGTTGACCAAGATAAAGTAAGGTGCATGAAGATCATAAACGAAGCATCCACAACCACTAGTAACAGTAATAAGAGCTTGGAATCCCTCAAAAGTATAGACGCCAGACTGGGCCCCGTCGCCGCCCCCTCGTGTGTGTTCACCCCAGCCGAGGGACGACAGGTATCCATTAACTGAACTTGCTTAGATTCTAATCGCGTATACACCGACTTTTTACTGTTGCAAAAATCTATTTGACCCGACTCTTGAGGAAGCCCCGGGGTTCTGCATTCAATATCCCGCTGCCAGGTTTGTAAATGACTCGCGTGAGGTGTAAATTAAAACGTCGTTTCTTTTTACAGAATGATCTACTTTGTGGTGTCCGGCCGATGTTGAGAGATAAGCGGTGAAGATTAACCCCGACTATAATCATGATTTACATCCTATTGAGGCGCCCACCTCGGCAAAAATTACCTCTGACATTTGGCTTTTTCGAGGAAATTGCTTATTGTTGTAATACCGCACGAAGCCACGAAAGATTTTGGTGTAGTTTTGTTGACGAAGAGAATGTCAACAGGCAGGAGTCCCTAGTATCCTCACACACCGACGTTAATCATCCCATGATGCACACTCTCTACCTCTTTATTACCCTCATTATATATCAATAATGCTTCTGGATATTTAAAACTTGTTGTACGTAAAGTTTAATATTAGTGGGACAAATACATTTCTTGCCAGCTCCCTAATTAACTTTGTCAATATGTAGTTAAGGCTGTATAATTGAATAAGAGGAAGATATAATTTGATCGTTATCCACCTAATGAGAGGTTGTGTCCGTCAGCCTGATATACGCATCACACAGCTCACATATACACTCAAAAATTACACCACCAACAAGCAGGATTTACTCAACCCCCTGACTCCCCCTCCCCCCAACTCCTCCCTCACTTACAATAGACACATTAGCCACCCCCGACCCCTCACAGGGCTCCCCACGAGCCCAACCCAGGGCCTCCCCACAGGCCCTCCCCACGAGCCCTCCCCACAGGCCCCTCCCCACGAGGCCCTCCCCACGAGCCCTCCCCCACGAGCAAACTCCCTCCACACAAACACACCTATCCAACCAAGCAACCATCACCACCATCATCGACACATGCAACCATAATAAACTTACAATAACAACAACAACAGCACCAAACACGTTGATGCCATGTAGTAAAATCGTGCACACAAATTGTGTTTTTTTTTTGGCCCCTTGTGCCAAATTACTGGGCATTACAGGAGGGCAGGACGGCGTATCTGTCTGCCCTGTGATAGATTCGGAACGCTCACTCTGACACACTCTCAATCCAAAGTCCATTTCTGTACAAGCATTATTGGGCTGCTTCAAGATAAGGAAATCACATGTTGGGATATGTAACCACCCATTTAGACATTAAACCAAGCAACTTCAGACTGAATGCCATCCACACGTAACATTGTAGGACCCCAGAGAAGAGGGGAGGACGAGTGGGTAGACGACTGAGGCGGTAATATTCTATTTGTTTTATGTAACTGGTCATCTGGAGATTTTTTTTTTCAGTCGTCTTCTTCCTCCCTTTCCCCCCTCCTGTTCATCCTCCTCCTCCACTCCTCTCCCCCCCCCTTCTCCTCCTCCTCGCGACACAGGAAAGGATGAGAGGGTCAGGAGGAGGTAATCAACTGGTGTTTCAAGATGAAGCTTAGAGACAGGGATTGATTTCGTCGTGGGTGGCTCAAAGGTCCTCATTCACACACACCCTCACTTTACTGCCCATCACAACCTCCTACTCACAACCTCCCGACACACACAACCCGCCATTCTTAACCTGCCACTCAATACCTGCCACTCACAACCTACCACTCATAACCTGCAACTAACAACCTGCCACTCACAACCTGCCATTCACAACCTGCCAATCACAACCTGCCATTCACAACTTACCACTCACATCCTGTCATTCATAATACGTCAGTTATAATCTTTCACTCAAAACTTGTCACTCATAACCTGCAACTCACAACCTGCCACTCACAACCTGCCATTCACAACTTACCACTCACATCCTGTCATTCATAATACGTCAGTTATAATCTTTCACTCAAAACTTGTCACTCATAACCTGCAACTCACAACCTGCCAGTAACATCCTGCCACTCATAATCTGTCACTCACAAACTATCACTCAAAACCTTTCTCTCACGACATGAGACTCAGGAGACATTATGCATAACCTACTCACAACCTGCCACTCACAACCTGCCATTTACAACCTGTCACTCACAACCTACCAATCATAACCTGCTATTCACAACCTGCCACTCACAACCGCTCACTCATAATCTGCCACAATTAACCTGCAACGAACAACAAGCGACATACAAATCGCAACTTCACCACCACCCTCCCTATATCAACACCACCCTCCCCTATATCACCACCACCATCCCTATCACCTCCTATATCACCACCACCCTCATCACCCTCCCTACCACCACCCTCCCTATACCACCACCCTCCTACACCCTCCTATATCACCACCACCCTCCTATACCACCACCACTCCTATACCACCACCCTCCTATACCACCACCTCCCTATACCACCTCCCTATACTACCACCACACCTCCCTATATCACCACCACTCCCTATATCACCACCCTCCTATATCACCACCACTATCTTCTTCACTACCACCACCACCTCCTATACCACTCCTATACCACCACCACCTCCCTCCTATATCACCACCCCTCCCTACCACCATCCCCTACCACCACCCTCCTATACCACCACCACTCCCTATATCCTATATCACCACCACCCACCACCACCCTTCCTATACCACCACCACCCTCCTATACCACCACCACCCTCTATACCACCACTATCCACCTCACCACCACCACCACCACCCACCCCACTCCTATATCACTCCTATATCACCACCAATACTACCACCACCCTCCCCACCATATCACCACCACCCTCCTACCACCACCTCCTATACCACTACCACCACTACCACCACCACCCTCCCTATACCACCACCACCCTCCCTATATCACCACTCCCTACACCACCACCCTCCCTATACCACCACCATATCTTCTTCACTACCACCACCTCCCTATACCACCACCACCACCACCTCCTATATCACCACCTCCCTATATCACCACCACTATCTTCTTCACTACCACCACCACCCTCCCTATACCACCACCACCCTCCCTATATCACACCACCATATCACCACCACCCTCCCTATATCACCACCACTATCTTCTTCACTACCACCACCACCCTCCTATACCACTCCCCCACCACCACCCTCCCTATACCACTACACCACCATCCCCTCCTATACCACCACCACCATACCACCACCACCCTCCCTATATCACCACCACTATACCTTCACTACCACCACCACCCTTCCTATACCCACCATACCACCACCACCTCCCTATACCACCACCACCCTACCACCACCATACCCACCACCTCCCTATACCACCACCCTCCCTATATCACCCACCCACTATCTTCTTCACTACCACCACCACCCTCCCTATACCACCACCACCCTCCCTATATCACCACCACCCTCCCTATATCACCACCACCCTCCCTATACCACCACCACCCTCCCTATATCACCACCACCCTCCCTATATCACCACCACTATCTTCCTCACTACCACCATCCCGCGGACGTAACCATCTTCATCCCGGACAGGACTAATCCCCAGCGACATATAAACATTTGTCCCCTTCATCTAGCCTGAAATTAGCTAGACCGCCATACTTTCTCGCCCTCACCAGACATTAGCGCCCGTCCTTACTTCCCTCTCGCACAACCCTCATTTCATAACCTTTCGTACCGGGTTGTTTTCACATCTTTGTACCTATTTCAACTTATTATCCCAACTTAGCAAGTGTATAGTCCCTATTCTACCCAATTTGAAGATGATTTTAGACTTGAGTGGTGGGATATTGTGGTGAATACGTCGGTTTGTCGTGTGGTTGAAGAGGTAAACATGGGTGAATGGAGTGTCGGCGGTTTCTGGCGGGAGTTATGGAGTCGCCGCGGTATATCGTCAGCCACTTTTCGCCGCTTAAGAGCTAAATGATTCTTACCTGCCCGCTGCCACATCAGTAAACCAACGTAACGCGATATGACAGGTTAATTGGCACTGGAGGAAGGTAGTTGACTGATAATGATCGTTGTCTTTCTCAGGTGATGAGGTGCGTCTGAGCCTGGCGTGGGCGTGCTTTTGGCTACTTTTGGTATTTTTATAATTATTAACACTGTCTTCTCATACAGTAGTATTTATATAACCAAATATTACCAAACTTTTGGCCAAACTCAACCTGAGTTTACACACTTAGATTTAATATGATATACAGTAATCAACACAACCTAACCTAACCTACACAACCTAATCTAACTGAACTAAACCCAATCTAACCAACCCAAACCCAATCTAAAAAATTTGTTAACCTAACCTAACCAAAGATTCATTGAAGAAGAAGAAAAACACAATCATTAAGGGATCATCAATGGGTTAATGCTCTGTAAGGCTCTAAATGGTTCTGCAAGGCTCAATATGGTTGGATAGAGCCTTACAGAACCACTTAGAGCGATCAATGTACTAGTCAAAGTTAAACGTACTGCATTAACTTACTGGCAGAACAACCCTCAGTCTCGGGCCAAAGCTCATATCTTCCGCAAGAAGAAAGCGACGGCCCATCGGGAACTTCGCAATCTAAAGGACGACAGGTTTAAAAAAAAGCATGTGAAGCACAAAAATTTTCAGATGAGCACAAGATGTGTGAAAATGTGAGTTTTTTTATTTCCATTAAAACAATATATGGGCCAATCACTCATGGCACAGCATCCCTCCGCTCATCCGATGGCAACTTCATAATTAAAGACAACGAAGGCTTCAGCGCTGGAAAAAGCAGAATCATTCATTGCTCAACCGAACACCGATGTGGATGTCCTGACTACCCAGTAGGTCCCTCAGCATCCAGAGGTGACACACCTCAGCTATCCTCCATCCCTGGATGAGGTAGCTACTGCCATCAAACAGATGAAAAACAACAAAGCCTCAAGTCCTGATGGGTATCCCAGCCGAGGTGTATAAGGCAGGAGGACCTCTGCTTACTAGCCGTCTCCACTCTCTCCTGGAGAATAGATGGGAAAAGGAGGAAATCCCCCAAGCTCTTAAAGACACCTCCATCTTCGATATTTATAAGAACAAGGGAGACCTGTCAGACAGTGGCAACTACCACAGGATCTCGCTGCTGTCTGTAGCTGGCAACATTATCGCCCGAGTCCTTTTAAACAGACTTCTTCCTGAGGCGGAAAACTTCCTCCCAGAATCTCAATGTGGCTTTAATCCATCACGTGGCACCACTGACATGATCTTTGCTGCCCGTCAGATACAGAAAAAGTGCAGAGAACAGCGTCGTGACCTGTACATGACTTTCATCTACCTAACCAAGTCCTTCGACTCGGTCATGTATGGAAGCCCTCTGGTTGACCCTCAGCCATCTTGGTTGCCCACCAAAATTCATCGCCATTGTGAGGGAACTCCGCGATGGCATGAATGGCAGTGTCCTGTACAATGGCACCCAGTCTGAGTTCTTCCCCACCCAAACGGGGGTTAAGTAAGGGTAAGTACTGGCATCAACTCTATTTTCCATTTTCTTGGCTTCCCTTCTTACTCGTACCGGATGAAGGGTCTTTTCAACAAAAGACGACTCCAGGCAGGAACAAAGGTGTCTGCAGCATCCGTTACTGAACTTCAGTACGCAGACGACCTCACCCCTGTCACTCACACTGAACACGACTTACAGGAGATCCTGAATACCTACACAGATGCAGATGCACATTTCGGCCTTGAGGTGAATGTACGTAAGACTCAGATTCTCTTTCAGCCTGCCCCTGGTTCAGTCACACCACCATCCATCCAGCTTAACGGTACTACCCTCTCTAATGTTACCCACTTTCAGTATCTCGGCTCCCACTTGTCCACCACAGCGGACATCGATTAAGAGATTCAGCAACGGATCAGATGTGCATCTCAAGACTTTGGCAGACTCCGAAACCGTGTCTTCAGCTGTAGGAAGCTGAAATTATCTACAGAGTTACACGTTTATCAAGCAGTGGTCATAACCACCCTGCTATATGGCAGCGAGACACCAGGAGGCACCTCAAGGCACTTGAAATTTTTCACCAATTTAGTCTACGTCCCATCCTCCGAGTTCGCTGGGAAGACAAGAGAACAAATGCCAGTATTCTTCCTGACACCAACTGTAGGTGAATCGAGGCTACCATTATCCATGAACAAGTACGCTGGACTGGCCATGTTATCCGCATGGACGACAGTAGACTGCCAAAGCAGCTACTTTACAGTCACCTAACGAATAGTAAAGGTAACGCTGGCGAGCAACTGAAGAGGTATAACGATTGTCTTAAGACAAACCTGAAAAAGTGTCAAATCGACCCCCTCACCTGGGAGTCGATTACTCCACACCGTAACGCTTGGAGGATCACCACTCAAGATGATGTCAATACTTTTGAGTTAGCCCGACTGCTTAACGAGCTAGACAAGCGCCAACACCGAAAAGACGCTGCCGCCGCCCCTCCGGCGCAAGATGTAGCCCCCCCACATGTGCAACATCTGTGATCGACCCTGCCGGTCCCGTATCAGCCTCTTTCGTCACCTCAGAACTCACCAACCTAGGTGACATCCTTAATAGCTCATATAAAATTGTATCATAGCTGGATGATCGTCATACTCGATTCCGAGTGATAGCAAAGTAGTAGAGCCTTACAGAGCGTCAACCCTGTGATGATCCCTTAATGGTTCTGTAAGGCTCTATTTGGTTTTGTAAGGCTCTATTTGGTTTTGTAAGGCTCTATTTGGTTTTGTAAGGCTCTACAGTATATGGTTCTGTTAGGCTCTATAAGGTTCTGTGAGGCTCTAAATGGTTCGGTGAGGCTCTAAATGGTTATGTAAAGCTCTAAATGGATCTGTAAGGCTCTAAATGGTTCTGTATGGTTCTAAATCGTTATGTACTTTTTATGGTGCACAGATCTTCGACCTGTGTATGTTAATCTACACCAAGAAGATGCCGGAGAATCATTTTTTTAAACGCAACAGATTGTGAGAGGATGAATAAACAGAAGAAGGCGCAGCAATCCACATTTGGCTGTGTGAGGCAAGAAGGATGTACTCTGCAAAACTAGAGGAAGATCTAAACAAATTTTTCGCGTGGTCTGAAATTGGCAGATAGAATTCAATGTGGACAAATGTAAAGTACTTAGATTAGGATGTAAACAGTGAAACCAGATATCAGGCGAACAACGGTGTTATAGAGAAATCCTACTGTGAGAAAGATTTAGAAGTAATTATAAGTTGGAATCTTAAACCAAGACAGAAATGCGTATTTGCTCAAAACAAGACTAACAATGTACTTGGGTTCATACAAAGGATTGTTAATTACAAGAATAGCGAGGTCGTCCTAGAACTAAGTATTGCACTTGTGAGACCTCACTTGGATTACGCGGTTCAGTTCTGGTCACGGTACTACAGAATGGATATAGAAACTCTAGAAAGCATTCAGAGGAGAATGACAAGACTAATCTCGGGCATTAGGAACCAGGAGTACAGAGACAGGTTAAAGCATCTTAATTTGCACTCCCTCGAGAGGCGTAGAGTAAGGGGCGATATGATAGAGGTGTATAAATGAAACTTAGTGCTAAACAGAGGTGATATAACAAAGGTACTCAAACTATCTAACCAGAGGCGAACTCGAAGCAATGGTTTTTAATCAGATAAATTTAGATTTAGACGCGAGATAGGTAAACATTGGTTTAGAAACAGAGTAGTGGATGAGTGCAACAAGTTACCAAACATCATCATTAACTCGAATACGCTGGGTAGCTTCAAACATAGGTTGGATGGATATATGAGCAATAGGGGTTGGGTGTAAATGGGACTGCCCAGTATGGGCCAATAGGCCTGCTGTTGTTTCCTTCATTATTATGTTCTTGTGTTCTTATAACGGATGGGCACCGCGGGCAAGACGAGTGTTACGAGCCCACGGCCTTGCCGGCGGTACACAGGATGCCAAATTCACCGAACATTGCCCGTTAAAGTACCTGTAATAAAAGAAAGAGAGTGAAGCAACATTGTGATGAAGAGAAAGGGAAGAAATATATCAACTAAAGGAGGAGAATACGACGAAATGCCTTTGATTCCACCCTATCTAACAGTTGGACAGAAGAAGAGCCACCCCAGATATGAGAGCAAGCTGTACAATGTACATGGTTCAATAAGGCTCTAAATAGCTCAGTAAGGCCCTAAATGGACCTTTAAAGTTCTAAATATCTCTGTATGTCTGTAAAAGGTTCTGTGAAGTTAAAAATATTGATCTCTACGACCCTCGAATAGCTCTTTAAGACTCTACATGACCCTGTAAATTTCTGACTGACTGTATAGGTTTGTAAATGGATCCGTATGGCTTTACTGTTCTTAACGCCCCTCTAATAATATAAAGCAAAATCTTATAACACTCTAAATGGCTCTTCATGGCTCTAAAAATATTTGTGAGGTCTCTGGAGTCGTAAGTTTTTGAATTGCTCTATAAACCTTTAAATGACTTTGAAGGTTTTTAAATGGTTTCGTGAGGCCCAAAAATCTTTCTGTGGCTCTGAATGACTTTGTAAGGCTGTAAGGACGGTATAAGGTCCTACAAGGTCTTATAAGTTTCCATGCGGTTCTTAAAGATTCTAAAGGGTTCTGCAAGGCTCTATAAAGCTCTTTAAAGCTTCCAATGATTTAATAATGCTCTAAATGGATATATAATGCTGTAAGTGGTCATATAATGCTCTATATGGTTCTTCTCAAAGCTTTAATTTGTTATAATTGAATAAAACTCTCTCTCTCTCTCTCTCTCTCTCTCTCTCTCTCTCTCTCTTTCACACAAGGTATAAGTACTGAAGGTCATTCCCTCTTATCTCAACATCCTCTTAACGTTACCTGTACGACCCTCAGGTGGTATTAGGTATTAGGTGTCTTATGCATGGTGACTGTTGTGTCTTATACATGGTGGCTGTTGTGTCTTATACATGGTGGCTGTTGTGTCTTATACATGGTGGCTGTTGTGTCTTATACATGGTGGCTGTTGTGTCTTATACATGGTGGCTGTTGTGTCTTATACATGGTGGCTGTTGTGTCTTATACATGGTGGCTGTTGTGTCTTATACATGGTGGCTGTTGTGTCTTATACATGGTGGCTGTTGTGTCTTATACATGGTGGCTGTTGTGTCTTATACATGGTGACTGTTGTGTCTTATACATGGTGGCTGTTGTGTGTATACATATGGTGGCTGTTGTGTCTTATACATGGTGGCTGTTGTGTCTTATACATGGTGGCTGTTGTGTCTTATACATGGTGACTGTTGTGTCTTATACATGGTGGCTGTTGTGTCTTATACATGGTGGCTGTTGTGTCTTATACATGGTGGCTGTTGTGTCTTATACATGGTGGCTGTTGTGTCTTATACATGGTGACTGTTGTGTCTTATACATGGTGACTGTTGTGTCTTATACATGGTGGCTGTTGTGTCTTATACATGGTGGCTGTTGTGTCTTATACATGGTGGCTGTTGTGTCTTATACATGGGTGACTGTTGTGTCTTATACATGGTGACTGTTGTGTCTTATACATGGTGGCTGTTGTGTCTTATACATGGTGGCTGTTGTGTCTTATACATGGTGGCTGTTGTGTCTTATACATGGTGACTGTTGTGTCTTATACATAGTGACTGTTGTGTCTTATACATGGTGGCTGTTGTGTCTTATACATGGTGACTGTTGTGTCTTATACATGGTGACTGTTGTGTCTTATACATGGTGGCTGTTGTGTCTTATACATGGTGACTGTTGTGTCTTGTACATGGTGACTGTTGTGTCTTATACATGGTGGCTGTTGTGTCTTATACATGGTGGCTGTTGTGTCTTATACATGGTGGCTGTTGTGTCTTATACATGGTGGCTGTTGTGTCTTATACATGGTGACTGTTGTGTCTTATACATGGTGGCTGTTGTCCTCCTCCCTGTTTATCTCTATATCAGGTTCTCCCTGATGGCCAGTAATAGACATGTTATCTATCCCTGCCTCGTGTGCGTCTTCTCTTAGTCTATCCTTCTCGTCTATTCTTCTAACATTGATCAATTTTCTTTTGTCTTTCCCTTTTCTCTTCTATCTTTCACATCTTCTCTGACCACTGAGAACTATCAAGTCTACTTTATTCATTCCTCGGCTCGGTAAGTTAACTTCTAATGCATTACTTTATCCTAAATTCTTTCTTTCCTGACCTGACTGATGAAGTGGTGCCTACGTGAAGGATGATTATGGTGTATATTTTGTAGTTTTACAAATTATCTTATATCCCCGAATATTACACATCCAAGTTTATGTTTCCTGATAATTGATTAAACTCCCTATTGGTGTTTGGTTACGTTAGGTTAGGTTAGTCCAACTTAAGATGCTTGGTCCAATTTTCAGTTTATTCGTCTTGTTTTAATTATAAATGCTTTTTCATTTGCTCGTGATTAAAATGTTTGTAAAGAACGTAACGATAATAGTACCAAGATATCATTTACTTCTCCCAAGATCCTCTCACAAGATCTACATTAAGATAAAATGGAGAGCGAATGAATAAAACGAAGAAGGAAAAAAAGGGTAAAAAAAATATAAAGAAATACATCACACACGAAGGACAAGCGTATAAAATCGTTGGGATTATTTCGGCGGTGCGTTCACAAAATGACCTCGGTGGTGACTCACTGGTGGGACCCAACTCAGGTACACAGCGTTCACTTCAGGCAGATATGAACGCAGTATGAGACTCTGCACCCAGCAGTACGACATTAACTTCAAGATAAACGCATTGGAAAGTTATTTTATTAATTCTGTTCACTTTGCATCATTTAAGGGCGTTTTCTGTTGAATATTCCCAATACCATTTGTCTCAACTCCATTGACGCGAGAAATTTTAATAAGTTAATTCTCACTATTATTTTATTTCATTATCTCGCTATGAAGGCTCGGAACATTAACTCACAGCACCAGTATGAGGGCTGGGAGCATTACCTCACAGTATCAGTATGAGAGCTAGGAGCATCACCTTAGAGCACCAGTATGAGGGCTGGGAGCATTACCTCACAGCACCAGTATGAGGGCTGGGAGCATTACCTCACAACACCAGTATGAGGGCTGGGAGCATTACCTCACAGCACCAGTATGAGGGCTGGGAGCATTACCTCACAGCACCAGTATGAGGGCTAGGAGCATTACCTCACAGCATCAGCATGAGGGCTGGAAGCATCACCAGGGGCGGGTGTGTCTCTGCCTAGGTTATTGGGGTCAGTTTTTGTTTCTTGTCTGACGGAGAATTAAATGGTTGAGTATTGCCGGAGCCTTGACGTTGATCATTACTTGTCATATAATACAGATATATATATATATATATATATATATATATATATATATATATATATATATATATATATATATATATATATATATATATATATATTATCTGACAAGTAATACTGTAACAACTGTTACACGGAAAATGGAAGATTCACTCGCTCACCTCAGGTGAGGGACGAGACTCAAGTATGCAATAAGCACTCCCTCTCCCCCTCTCTGGATAGTGATACTTAGGCGCTGGAACAAGTACCTGAATGCTCTGGATTCTCTGGTGGCTTCAATAAGTCTAGTCCAGCATTAGCATTGGAGCCCCAGGCACCAAGAGTCTCTGACCCGACATTCATGGCTCAAGGTCCTGTATTTTGCTTCCTCGTGGTTTTCCCTTGAGCTTGCTGGCCACCCCCGCTCCAGCTGCACTGTGGGGGAGATAAATAAACTCCATGATAGAAGCACACTAGACTCTAATTATCCCTCCAGAGGAACAGCGTGATTTCGCCTGGTCAATTGTTATCTAATCAACAGATCTATGGTTACCTGGACACTGGGCAGCCTGGTCTTGATGATGTCATTAACTCCATTATGTGTCACATGTTAAGCCCGGGATGACCCACAGACGAAGGTGTGGCTGCCGTGTTGGTATGTCCACTTGTAAACAGTGAGGTTAGGGTCGGCAAGACGGATGACCTGTGGATTGAGGCGAGTGCCTAAGGTGGAGTTTGGGGTTACAGGATCTGGAGGAAGTGCCCAGCATTAGGGTCAATCACCACACTTGTCATCTCGCTTAATGTCTGAGGCAGTCTTCCCCGCGATGTGTTTGTCCGGTGGGTTTGTTTTCCATCCGCTGAGAGTGTTGGTCTAGCTGCTTGGGATGATGTGGCCATTCATTCATTTGTTGCCTCCTTTGCTCCTGCAGTTGTTCTAAGCATCGACGGTGTTCTGGAACGACCCACCTACCCAGTTCGTTTGGTGCTGTGGAAAAGGATAGAAATATTGACAATGCTATCTGGACAATGCTCCATACTGGACAGAGAGAGTTACTTGTTCCCAGTAAGAGCCCTCCAAGGAGTGGTCCCCGGCCCTTGTGAACATGACTCTACGAGCGATGGTGCGCACCTGGGGAAGTATGTCAGTCTTGACACAGAAAGGCACTTGTGAGAAGGTACGGGGCATCGTGGGCATCCAGGTGACTTATTCTCTCCATTATTATTTTCAAGCCGTCCAGCTTACTCGGGAGGATGACGGAAATTGCAAGACCATTTCACACTTGGAAGGGTTGAGGGTGAAGCTTAGTGTTTCTCCCTGAGTCATAACTTGGTTGGTGTCCACTGAAAATGAATCCACCCAACCTGCCAAAGTGCCGTCACCCAAGAACCAGTTCGACGGACACACTCTATTACTAGTAACGATGTTAGTAAGCAAATATACAAGCTAAAGCCTAATAAGTCACCAAGTCCCGATGAGATATTTGCCAGAGTATTAAAGGAATGTAAGGAAGAGCTTAGTGTGCCCTTAGCAAAGTTGTTTAGCATGTCCCTAAAAACGGGTGTAGTACCAGAATCCTGAAGAATAGCGAATGTAATACCGATTTTCAAGAAGTGAAATAGATCGCTATCCTCTAATTACCGTCCAATCAGTTTAACATCAATTGTAGGCAAATTACTGGAAGCAATAATTTCAAACTGCATTCGAAATCACCTGGAGAAGCACAAGTTGATCAATGACTCCCAACATGGCTTCACAAGCGGGCGTTCATGTCTAACTAATCTATTAACATTCTTTTCAGTTGTTTTCGAATCAGTGGACGAGGGGCACAATTATGATGTGGCATATCTCGAATTTAGCAAAGCCTTTGACAGAGTCCCCCACGAAAGACTAATAAGAAAAGTGGAGGCTCATGGCATTGGAGGAGATATTCTAAAATAGATTAGGGCGTGGTTACAGGACAGGAAACAAAGAGTGAGCATTAACGGCAGTACATCCGATTGGGGTAACGTCACTAGTGGAGTACCCCAAGGCTCAGTACTTGGATCATTATATATATATATATATATATATATATATATATATATATATATATATATATATATATATATATATATATATATATATATATATATATATATATATCGGCATAGACAACAACATAAGTAAATTTGCTGTTGACACTAAAATAGGGCGAGTAAATAAATCTGACGAGGACTCCGCAAAACTACAGGAAGATCTAAACAAACTTTTCGAATGGTCTGAAAAATGGCAGATAAATTCTATGTGGACAAATGTAAAGTACTTAGTCAAGGAGATACAAACAGAGAAACCAGATATCAGATGAACAACGATGTTATACAGAAAACCGACGATGAGAAGGATTTAGGAGTAATGATAAGTAGGAATGTTAAACCAAGACAACAATGTGTATTTGCTCGAAACAAGGCTAACAAAGTACTTGGGTTCATACAAAGGAGTGTTAGTTCAAAGACTAGCGAGGTCATCCTAAACTACTGTATATCTTGTGCTTGTGAGACCTCACTTGGATTACGCAGTTCAGTTGTGGTCACCGTACTACAGAATGGATATAGAATCCCAAGAAAGAATTCAAAGGAGAATGACAAGACTAATCCCGGGCATTAGTGGATGAGTGGAACAAGTTACCAAACATCATCATTAACTCGAATACGCTGGATAGCTTCAAACATAGGTTGGATGGATATATGAGCGATAGGGGTTGGGTGTAAACGGCACTGCCCAGTATGAGCCAATAGACCCGCTGCAGTTTCCTCCATTTTTGTGTTCTTATGTTGTGGTGAGGCAGGTAAGCAGTAGGGTGAGTGGGTCCCCGTGTTGAACGCCTTCCTCTAAAGGTATCTCTCGTTTACCGAACAGGGGGGTTGGATATATTATGTGTTAATATATTTACAGACAGACAGACAGACACACACACACACACACACACACACACACACACACACACACACACGGCTAAAAACTCTCCTCAACCCCATACGCAACAACCGCATGTAACAGATAATTAAAACCACTTCACCTGGCCAATGATCCGGGTCGCAGTGTCAACATCTGTCTCGGATGGATGATTCATGAGTCTCCTGTAGAAGGTGTAACGTGTTTTCTCAGTCAGACCCTCATACGGCTGGCAGGGCGACTCGTGCTTAACTTACCAAAATACAGGATCACATGAAGATTAGACACCCCAGCTTATTTTAACTGATAATTAAATATCTTAACGCTAATTTAACCTACCTTAACGTAACCTAATCTAACGTAACCTAACCTAACCTAACCTACCTTAACGTAACCTAATCTAACCCAAACAACCAAGTCAAACCTAACCTAACCTAACCTACCTTAACGTAACGTAACGTAACGTAACCTAACCTAACCTACCTTAACGTAACGTAACCTAACCTAACCTAACCTAACCTAACCTAACCAAACATATACCCGAGGAGATGGCATGAAACGTATCTCCTGGTGTTGTTCAAGAGGTCAAAACAAACTAGGGTATGTGTTTTAAAGATGTCATTGTGTCTGTCTGTGTGTGTGTGTCTGTGTCTGTCTGTCTGTCTGTCCGTCTGTGTCTGTCTGTCTGTGTCTGTCATTGTGTCTGTCTGTCTGTCTGTCTGTGTCTGTCTTTTGTTTCCTTGTGTATTTGTTTGATTAGTTGATTTTCTTTCTGTCACACTGTCCCGCTTCATGTTTGTCTGTTTTAATTTGTTTGTTTGTCTGTTTTGTGGTTTAGAGCATAAACACTTAAAGGAGAGAGAGAGAGAGAGAGAGAGAGAGAGAGAGAGAGAGAGAGAGAGAGAGAGAGATTCTGCTCATAAAACATTTTGAGATACAGGAGAAACTTTTAATTAATTCAGAACATTTGATAGTTTATCCCTTCCCTCCCTTCAACCCTCCCCCTTCAACCCTCCTCTTCTCCCCTTCCTCCCTCACCCTCTTCACCTCCTCTGAAGGAAGGAAAAAAAATTAGAAGGAGTGAGTAGGAGGAGGAGGAAGGAAGAGGAGGAAGGAAGAGGAGAAGGAAGAAAGGAAAAAACTAGAGAAGGAAGAGGAGGAGGAGTGAGGAGGAAGGAGAGGAGGAAGGAAGAGGAGGAAGGAAGCAGTGCAAAAAACTAGAGAAGCGAAGAGGAGGAGAAAGAGAGGAGGAGGAAGGAAGAGGGAGGAAGGAAGAGGAGGAAGGAAGAAAGGAAAACTAGAGAAGGAAGAGAGGGAGAGGAGGAGAAGGGAGGAGGGAGGAGAAGAGAGGAAGAGGATGGGATGAGTATAGCGAGAGGAGGAGGGGCCAGTGTGGGTGATTCAAAAATATATAATTAAATCCCTGTCCCTAATACAAAGAAAAATACTACATCTCAGGCAAGACTCTCCTCCCACTACTCTCCCCTTCTTCTTCTCCCCATCTTTCTTTCTCCTCCTCCTCCACCTCCTCCTCCTCCTCCTCTTCCTCCCTCTTCCTCCTCCTCCCTCTTGCTCCCCTCCTTACCCTCCTCCTCATCCTCCTTCCCAGCCTCCCTCCCTGCTCCCCCTCCTCCCTCCTCCTCCTCCTCCTCCTGCCTCCCTCCTGCTCCCCCTCCTTCTCCCTGTACCTCTGTGTATACACGCCTTGAATTAATTAACTGAGTATTATCATGGGAGAGATGGATGATGTTCAAACGTGTAATTTGTACTCTAATGTAGACACTGTTTCCTGCTAGTGTTGTACAGTGCGTTAGGTAGATGTACAGTGCGTCAGGTAGATGTACAGTGCGTCAGGTAGATGTACAGTGCGTCAGGTAGATGTACAGTGCGTCAGGTAGATGTACAGTGCGTCAGGTTGATGTACAGTGCGTCAGGTTGATGTACAGTGCGTCAGGTAGATGTACAGTGCGTCAGGTAGATGTGTGTACAGTACGTCAGGTAGATGTACAGTGCGTCAGGTAGATGTACAGTGCGTCAGGTTGATGTACAGTGCGTCAGGTTGATGTACAGTGCGTCAGGTAGATGTACAGTGCGTCAGGTTGATGTACAGTGCGTCAGGTTGATGTACAGTGCGTCAGGTTGATGTACAGTGCGTCAGGTTGATGTATAGCACAGCATTACATTATGGGATGAGTACCGTACCTCTCCTTGTACTGTACATAACCCTAATGCTCTCTTTACTAATGACCCAGAGTTTAATTACCAAGTGTGTCACAAAGCGGTAAGCGATGAGTGTAAAGTCATGTTATTTGTGTAAAGGGGAATAATTTGTGAAAGTTATGTAAATTGTAAAGACTTCTTGAATAATTTAAGTTGTGAAAATTGTGTTGGTTGTAATGATAATTGTATAAGTCAGAGAAGTTGTGGAATTTTATATATTTTCAAACTACATAACTTATGTTTTAAAGTAAATTGTGTAAACTCTGTTATTTGAATTATATAAAATACTAGCAGAATCGCGGCCCTCCGGGAGGCTCATCCTCTAGGCCACGGTAGGACGCCACCCTCCGGGAGGCTCCACATTGTCTCACTGTTCAGTTCCCAAAACTTCTTCTTCCATCAATAGTTCATTAACGGTGTATGTAAATTCCACCAAGTTTTTCACTACAACGGTATGTTATATTTAGTGATGATGGGTGTTGTTATATGTAGTGATGATGGATGGTGTTATATGTAGTGATGATGGATGGTGTTATATGTAGTGATGATGGATGGTGTTATATGTAGTGATGATGGATGGTGTTATATGTAGTGATGATGGATGGTGCTATATGTAGTGATGATGGATGGTGTTATATGTAGTGATGATGGATGGTGTTATATGTAGTGATAATGGGTGTTGTTATATGTAGTGATGATGGATGGTGTTATATGTAGTGATGATGGATGGTGTTATATGTAGTGATGATGGGTGGTGTTATATGTAGTGACGATGGATGGTGTTATATGTAGTGATGATGGGTGGTGTTATATGTAGTGATGATGGATGGTGTTATATGTAGTGATGATGGGTGGTGTTATATGTAGTGATGATGGATGGTGTTATATGTAGTGATGATGGATGGTGTTATATGTAGTGATGATGGATGGTGTTATATGTAGTGATGATGGGTGGTGTTATATGTAGTGATGATGGATGGTGTTATATGTAGTGATGATGGATGGTGTTATATGCAGTGATGATGGATGGTTATATGTAGTGATGATGGGTGGTGTTATATGTAGTGATGATGGATGGTGTTATATGTAGTGATGATGGATGGTGTTATATGTAGTGATGATGGATGGTGTTATATGTAGTGATGATGGATGATGGTATATGTAGTGATGATGGATGGTGTTATATGTAGTGATGATGGATGGTGTTATATGTAGTGATGATGGATGATGTTATTTGTAGTGATGATGGATGGTGTTATATGTAGTGATGATGGATGGTGTAATATGTAGTGATGATGGATGATGTTATATGTAGTGATTATGGGTGGTGTTATATATAGTGATGATTGATGGTGTTATATGTAGTGATGATGGATGGTGTTATATATAGTGATGATGGATGGTGTTATATGTAGTGATGATGGATGGTGTTATATGTAGTGATGATGGGTGGTGTTATATGTAGTGATGATGGATGGTGTTATATGTAGTGATGATGGATGGTGTTATATGTAGTGATGATGGATGGTGTTATATGTAGTGATGATGGATGGTGTTATATGTAGTGATGATGGATGGTGTTATATGTAGTGACGATGGGTGGTGTTATATGTAGTGATGATGGATGGTGTTATATGTAGTGATGATGGATGGTGTTATATGTAGTGATGATGGATGGTGTTATATGTAGTGACGATGGATGGTGTTATATGTAGTGATGATGGATGGTGTTATATGTAGTGATGATGGATGGTGTTATATGTAGTGATGATGGGTGGTGTTATATGTAGTGATGATGGATGGTGTTATATGTAGTGATGATGGGTGATGTTATATATAGAAGATGAAAAGTATCCCTCTGTTGTCATTGGCAACATGGATAAGAAATGTGAATGCTGCGGTGCAAAGAAGTACAAAGGAGAATCTGCTGGACTGTGCTGCTCTTATGGGAAAGTACGACTGTCAAATTTGGAAAAACCACCACAACCATTGAAGACTCTCAAGCTGGGAACAACACCAGAGTCAAAACACTTCTTGGAAAATATACTGAAGTACAATTCATGCTTCCAGATGACATCCTTTGGAGCTACCAGAGTAGTTCGTGAGCACGGATTCATGCCCACATTCAAAGTCCAGGGTCAAGTCTATCACAAAGCATGATCCCTCTTACCACTGGAAGATGAGCAGGCAAAGTTCCTCCAAATCTACTTCATGGGAGATCATGAAAAGCAGACTACTATCAGGTGTGGCGACATTCAAGGTGTCAGACATGACATTGTCCTATCTATCCAAGAAATGCTGCATGAGCGCAACACTTATGTACAGTCATTTAAAAATGCCCTGGAAAACATGCCTTCTGACGAGTACAAAGTCAAGATCAAAGCAGACACCTTAATGCACTAGAGTGAGACAAAGTGGAGCCTCCCGGAGGGTGGCGTCCTACCGTGGCCTATCGAAAGAGCCGCATCCTTTAATCACTATTCTTAATAAGGAGTGCCAATTTGTGGTCAATCTTAGCTTGAAGATCAGAACGCGCACGTCTCAGGTTAACAAAACAGTAATCCAACATGAGCTTTTTCCAATCACTCGGTATGGTCATATTAAACACACGCTTTTTTTGTCTTACAATACGAAAAGCTTCATCCACTTCAATTTTCTTTATTTCAAAATGTTTCTTTAGGATGATTTCTTGGAAATCATCAAAGGGCGGTTAGACATCTTCAGGACACGTTGTGGGGGGATTGATCTAGGCATAACATTTTCACTAAGGCATGTCTGGAGAAATTTCAAGCGTATTTTTAATTTGTGGGCCTTGAACATCGAAGAGGAGTATTCAGTAACGAAAGGAGACAGTCCAGGACAGCTTGTAGAGAGGATGAAGAAGTGGCGCGTGGAATCCATTATGCAAATAAATCACTGTAGGTGAATTACACGAAAGCGCTTGGGAACTTCGTGTTTTCTTTTTCCTTGTGGTTATCAGCACACACACACACACATATATATATATATATATATATATATATATATATATATATATATATATATATATATATATATATATATATATATATATATATATATATATATATAACCGCTCGGAATTTTACTTTCTGGGGTTTTGAGTTACAGTGGATGGTAATGCAGTGGAAGCGCCCCTCAGAGAATACCGAACCAGCACAAACACAATTAATAAAAGTATTTTTCGTGATCTTGGACTAGCTAGTACCTGTGATTGGGGTTAATGAGACCTTGCAACATCTAACATGTGTATTACTTCAAAACATCCCACCTTTACAACACTAAAAAAAAGATATTAATTGAACAAAAGGCACTAGATTAATTTCTCAACATGTCTTACAGCACTAGGCACAAAAAGCTACTAGCCCAGATAATGGAAAACATAGAAAATTATACGTGGTACAGCAGAAAAATTGCAAAAGGACTAATACCACAGCAGGACCACATACAAGAATATACACAATTTTAAACAGACACAAGAACGAGAA
Organism: Homarus americanus; assembly: GCF_018991925.1. Classification (NCBI taxonomy): domain Eukaryota; kingdom Metazoa; phylum Arthropoda; class Malacostraca; order Decapoda; family Nephropidae; genus Homarus; species Homarus americanus. The sequence continues at coordinate 3,085,116 of NW_024741189.1, forward strand.
ACTCGTCTGAAACAATCCCTTAATGCATCCTTCATCACCTCTAAAGGCCGTTAAAACATTAGAAAATATTACTTGCACAAATGAAAATGCCTTGGGTTCATCCGACAAATTTCTAGTAATCCCTGAGGAATAGAACTACTGACTTGTCACACTACACAAGAACATGAATCAATCATAGCCTGCCTGGAATGATCCACTAATACTATTAATCCTAACTATCTTAAATACACAGAACCCAAAGGTTGTAACTACTAACCTGCTCTGTGGCATGCACCAACAAGAAACCCAGAAAATCACTCATGACCCGTCAGGCGGAGGGTGTTCCGCTTATTTCCATTACTCTATTTCTAGGTTCAGGAGTCATGGGTGCATTTCTCCACCAATACCCTTTGAACATGCTGCACACATATGTTCAGAATATACCCGTACTTCAAAGTGCTACAGCATCAAACAATGCTTGAAGAGGAACTTCTACGTCCCTTTTGTGCAATCAACCATAGGGTCGTTGACCTCACACCAGGACTTGGCTAATTGAACCACATACACCCAATACTGGGGAGATGAATGTCTCTGTAACCACTAGAATTCCAGGTCCCCGAGTGTGACCCTTCATTCAATCAGTCTGCACACAGCTGGCTTACTCCCACTACTTTATTGAATTGAATTGAAACAGTTTAATTAGCCCCCCCCAAAAAAAACACAGATACAGAATGGATAATAATAACAATATTAACATGGCTGAGCCAGTTGAGAACCTGAGCTCTCTTAGTGGCACCTGATATATACTATACATTTGTCTCAAGGAAGTATTATGTAACATTTAGTATCATCTGGAATAGTACAATAGCATGGTGGTAATAAGAACATCTCATAATGTTACCACGGTTATCACTTCAATATTGATTAATCTTATTTATTTATTATTATTATTATTTTTTTTTATATATACATAAATTACAGTGGAATTTAAAAACATAAGTATAATGGGTGAGCAGTACAACATGGGTTGTACAGTAATAAGGTTGAACAAGAGGACAGAGCTGTCAGGATTATGTCTAGTTGGCAATTATGTTTATTGCAATGGTAATTACTTATCTATTAACATGATAATTTCCGATAAAAAGGTTTTGATGGTACAATAAAAGCAGGTACTGTAAATATAGTAAGTGTTACAAGAAATATAAAATACTTAGACAATAGATATTTTTTAAGAGATGATTTAAAGGAAGGGAGCGTAGTCTTTGCTCGGATGGGTGGGGGTAAGTTGTTCCACGCCTTCACACCATGATATTTTATGGAAGTCTGGGACTGAGAGGAGTGCATAGGGAGTGGTCTTAGTAACATGTAAACTTTGTGATAACCCTTTAAAGCATACACTTGAACACTATATTATTGAATGTGACACTGTCAAAGACTTCAGGCCACCTGGCTTATTGTATCTTGAACTTTGTAATTACTACATTGAATCGGGGGTGCTTGAGGACATTCTTGCTGTTTATCCCAAATTTGCTAGCCCACACTGATTAGTCTTCAATTAGAATATGACGTCCAATGTATATGAACCACTGTCCTGCATGGCAGCGAAACAGTGACATCACCCACATGACTCTGACCTATATATACTGCTAATGAATATGATGTATTTCTTAGTGTATGAACCTCTGTCCTGCGTGGCAGTGAACGGTGACATTACCCACATGAATCTGACCTCTCTATATATATATATAGCTGTTTATGAATATGTTGTATTTTTTTGTGTATGAACCTCTGTCCTACGTGGCAGTAAGAAATGATACCACCCTCAGTGTCAAGACCTGACTGAATTACTCAGAATAGGCAAACTGTACGACAAGCTTTGTCAATAAATTTGTTAAACTAAAACTTAGTAGCTCTGATTATTCCGGAACTGGAAATAATTATTGTGAAGCAAGTGATTGATAGATTTGTAAACAAAGAGGGCACAGCAGTAGGTGTTAATATCTTCGAATTTTAACATTTTCAATATAGCAAGTTTTTCGTTTGTGTGATCTGTTTTTTTTAAGTAGGTCATTGTCCGTACTACTCTCTTCTGTGCAGTAACCAGAGATTGTGTTTTTGAAGAGCCAGAGGCTCCCCCATAGTGTGTGACAGTGTATCAGGTGTTGGTAAACAAGATCATGATAGATTTCTTTCATTGCTGTGAGAGTGAGTGACTGTCGAGTGTGATATGTGATACCGCATTGTTTATTGACTTTACTCTGAATGGCTTGTATGTGGTTTTTCCAGTTAAGTTTCTCATCAACAATAACTCCGAGGAATTTAGTATTTTTTTCACGTTTGAGGACTGTATTACCAAGGTACAGGGGTCCAAATCTGGGGATAAGTTTTTCCTTCTGTGAAAAATGGTGTAGTGGGTTTTCTCAAGGTTTAAGGTCAGTTTATTACGTATTACCCAGGTCCTGACTTTTAGTTAATTCAGTGTTCATAGTTCTCATCAAGGAATGGAGGTCTGAGTTGCTGGCATAAAGATTACCATCGCCTGCAAATAAGTTGTATTTTATGAGTGAGCTGGCGTGGACTATGTCGTTTATGTAAAACAAAAACAGTACTGGACCGAGAATGGAACCTTGGGGGGACGCCATACAAGATTGGTGAGGAGTCAGATTGGTGATTATTATAGCAGACATACTGCATCCTGTTGGACAGATATGAGGTAAACCAATTGTGGGACAGGCCCCTGACGCCGTATTGTTCAAGCTTTGAAAGGAGGATGGTATGGTCGACAGTATCGAAAGCTATAGAGAGGTTCAAGAGTATACCGACTGTGAACTGACTGTCATCAAAGGAATTTAAGATGTCATTAGTAAAGGATAGCAGAGCACTCTCAGTCGACCTTCTAGCTCTAAATCCAAACTGGGAGTCTGTAAAGATGTTATTGACATTGCAGAAGGAATTTAGTCTATTACATGCTAGCTTTTCCAGTATCTTACTCAAGGCTGGGAGGACTGATATGGGACGGTAATTCTTGAAGAGACCTTTGACCCCAGATTTTTTATATGCTGGGTGAAATTTAGCAATTTTCAGTTTATCCGGAAAGACTCCACTAGTGAAGGAGGAGTTACAAAGGCGTAGGAGAACAGGTAGTAATAAGTGGCTACTTTCTTAATGATGCTTATTAGTTTATTGTCTTCGCCTGCTGCTGCATCTTTGAACATTTTTATGATGGCCAGTAATTCATCTGCTGTGACAGGGGATAAGAACAGCTCATTCTGTTGTCTGTTTTGCAGGTAGGCTCTAAATTCCTCATGGTGATCAGGGATGCTCTCTGCAAGACTTTTGCCAACATTAATAAAATATTCATTGAAGTGGTTGGCAATGAGGGAGGATTCCGTTACAACTGAATCATTTATCATAAATACTGAGTGGGGGGCCTGATGCTGGGTGGAGCTTATTTGTATAATAGCTACGTCTGGCATTTCTAACTGCTTAAGTTACTCTATTTCAGATACTTCGGTAAGCATCACCGAAAGTTATGGGTCTTTTTTGCAAATTTCCTTTGGAGTTTGTATTTTTCTTTTATCATTATCTTAATTTCGCCTGTGATAAAGGGTTTGGAAATGGATCCAGTTTTCACTGACTTAGTCTTGAGCGGGAAGCATTTATCAAAGCAAGCATTGAAGATGCAAGAGAAGTTGCAGCTGTTCACGTTAGAGTTGTCAGAGGCATAGACAAGATCCCAGTTAGCATTCATTAGGTTGTTTTCAAAAAGGAGCATGTTGTCGGTGCAGTAGTCTCTGTATTGTATTGAGACTCTACTAGATCTTTCAGGTCTTGTGGCTGTTTTATACATGGCAAAAACTGGGAAGTGATCTGAGATATTGTTATAAATAATTCCACTTTCAAGATTGTTAGTGTTGTTAGTCCAGATATGATCTATCACAGTGGCAGAGGTGGCAGTTACTCTAGTGGGTTTGGTTATAGTGTTGAAGAAGAGCTGAGAATGACAGGTAGCAAGAAGGTCTAATACTGAGGTGTCGGTTTCTGGTTTTAATAGATCAAGGTTGAAATCTCCTGTATTGTAGTAGTGAGAAAGAATTGTATTTGGTGGAGTTAACATTATTTTGAGTGAATTGATTTGTGGCCTTTTTTATGTGCATGGATGTAGAGCACATATTCATTATATTTAGTTGCTAAATATATTTTGTTGTGTCGTTTAAAGCTGTGTTTTGATTAAACCAGTTTTAATGGGAATAGTGATATTAAAATAAACACCTGTCAGCTGTCAGGAGGTTGTTAGCCAGAAATAAGGTAAGGGTCTGTGTTTAACATTTAATCTCTCTGTTAACAGAAGCTGTTATTTCAGAGTCTCCTCTGATATAATGGGCCTCTGGGCTCACTATACATCCTCTAGTGAGTCCTAGAAGAGGGTGTGAAGGTTGTAACAATATGCACTGGTGAAGAAGGTATGACGTGAGTGATTCAGTGGGGCTCGGAGTGTCATGAGGCGCTCGTTGATCCCAACAGGCATTTCAGTTAGCCTTTGTATGATCGATTGGTGAATGACAAAGCCAACCCCATAGATGCCCTTTATCTCTGCAGCAGGCTTACCCTTCCAGACGAAGGTATAGCCTAACCTAACCTAACCTAACCTAACCTAACTTAACCTAACCAGTTGTGATAGTTTCAAATCTTAATGGGTTCCGATCGTTAGATAATGAAAAACTTATGCTGAGTCCTATGTAATCTTAGGTTCAACCCCCTCCCCCCTCCTGCACACAGAGAGGGAGTCACCGCTTGGCATGAGGCAGTGGGGGGAGTCTTGGGGCCAAAGGGTATCGGCAAGTAATAGGAGGGACATGAAACTCTCACCATAGTGCCTCTGCAGGAGATCTGATGGAGGAGGGCCTGGCCTAAACTCGTTCCCCAGACTGTACGGGTGTCCAATGATGACATTTGGTTCCTTGGCTGAAAATATTATGTAAGTTAGATAGATGTGTGTGTGTGTGTGTGTGTGTGTGTGTGTGAATGTAATTGTGGGTTTGTATTATGTTGTAGGATGTGTGTTTGTTTGTTTGTTTGTTTGTTTGTGTCCTCTGTAAATCTCCAGACGTATGTTTGGTCACACACTGTATACTATGAGATGTATTTGTGTGTGTTGACGTCAGTAAAGGGTGTCTGGAGAGAGAGAGAGAGAGAGAGAGAGAGAGAGAGAGAGTCCACCAATCACATTTAAATTCCATGTCCGTCAAGTGCCTCCTGTGAAGTCATATCCTCCCACAACCACTACTACTACTATCTACCACAACTACTTTTTTTTTTTAGATTATGGCCTCCAGCCATCCCCCAATAGCCACACCTTCGCCACCATTTTATTACCTTAATATTGAATATCTTAATACATAACATAAGAACAAAAGAAAATAAGGAGTCTGCAATAGGCCGGTTGGCCTTATGCATGGCAGCTCCTGTCGAGAGTTACTACCACTCTCTATCATCCATGAATCTATCTAGCCTCCTTTTGAAACTTTCCAGAGTTCCCGCACTTACAAGTTGCTAAGCTTGTTCACTCGTCCACCACCCTATTTGTGAACCAGTTTCTTCCTATCTCCTCCTAAACTAAACTTATCAACTTGAATCCGTTGCTCCGAGTCCTATCCTGCTCGGATATTATAAGAACTTTATCTATATCCTTTGATTCCTTTCACCCCTTGAATACTTCTTATATCTCCCCGCACTCTTCGTCTTTCTAGGAATGCAAGTTAAGTTTCTTTAACCTATCCTGATATGGAAGGTTTCTAAGTCCCGGAATCATTTTTGTCATTCTTCGCTGCACCGACTCTAGTGAATTTATATCCATTCTAAAATAGGGGCACCAGAACTGAACCGCATAATCGAGGTGCGGCCTGACTAGCGCAAGATATAATTGTAATAAGACCTCTGCACTGTGTTGAGTTACTTGAGCCGCAGATCTATGCGGCATTCAGTGACTGTTGCCTCATAGTCAATATCTGCAATTGTTTGTGGCTTTGGGGCCGATGCTCTCGTTCCCATGAGGCAGAGCAAAGCAGACCTAAGAGAAAAGAAGGGCAGTTGACATATCATCCAGGCTGTAACATAACTTCTGGGCTGCTGCTTCTGTTCGGATATCACCTCTGCGAGTCTGGCATATAAGCATTTTGCACTTGGTCCCATCCCACCAGAGGATGTGAACACCAGAGGAGTGAAGCTGCCTTGATCAACGTCTGAATTCTCTCCCCGTATGCCCTTATCTTGTCGTTATCGTTCCTCCTGTGTGCAGCATCGAGAGCTAAGTTACGGTGACATGCGGCCTCGGGATAAAAAATCCTGATGTCGAAGGCCTTCTGTCCCCGCGTCCGGAATCCTCGAGCACTGACGTCAACACGGGCTTCATTGGATGTGTTTGAAGTCCTATGTTGGAAATTCTCACCGTCCAATGGAAGGAGGGTCGGTTCTACCCTGACATCGACATATTTCCTTCAACATATTTGCTGTGAGATCCCTTACTTCGTCATGCCTCATGCATATGAAGCCCCTTTCTTGCACACCATGGCGTGATCGACGTCATAGGAAGAGCCACACACGCATTGGGAGGGCATACCTTTTACTGGCCTACCATACCTTAGAGCAATGGCATCTGTAAATTCTTGTTTATTGAAACTGAAACCATTTGCCCTTATCGGTAAAGTAGTTAACCAGTTCGAGGCGCCCACCTCCTGCGCTATAGCTACCTTTTTTCAAATTCTCGGGTACTTGTAGCATCAGTTGCTGCAACTTATCACGTGCCCGTGCTGTCGTTCTATCGTAATGGACCTTCAAATCTTGTTTACTTCACTGGTATCCACCTCACTTGTTGCGTTCTGAGCTATTATGTGGTCAGTGAGGGCTGCCATGAGCCTAATTTTGATGTTCGGTGGCAGCAATCTCCTCTGGATTGGTCAATCCCATTCCTCCCAGTCTCGGTGGTAGTGCAAGGAGTGATCTTTCTGCTGGAGTGGTTAAGTGAAGGTGTTTCACTAATTTGGGAATGAAATTGACGCTGATAGCTTCTTCCAGAGGGTGGGAGGAGGTCCGATATCAGGGATAGTACGCATCAGGTAGTTCCAACGATGTTTGACTCCATGGGTGAATGCCGCAAATCCACATGTGGCTCTGTGTTCAATATCAGACAGAGCTTGGATTTCCTAACCCTCACATTCACCTCTCCCGTTACGTACTAGTCTTGAAGTCAGTCGTGCCGATTACTGCGCCCTAGGTGTCTTTGGCCATCCTTTGTTATTTTGACCTCACTTCCACCGAACACCTCCATTGCCCGTTCATAATGTTCTGGCTTCACAATGAGGAAGGACTTGCTGGCGTTTGGGTGGTACCCTATTGTGGGCCTCGTGATGTTCAGGTCCACCACTTTTTGATGTCCTCCACTTTTCCTGCTCCTGTAGAATCCGTATACGTCCTTGCATGACCTCAGTTGTTCCAAAATTTTGTGTGTGTTGGAGCACAGATAGGCCTGATGCGTACATTGCCATTGCAACAGGGTCCCCTGCGTTGTTCCTCAGTTGACTGTGTGATGGTATCTCCTCTTAGAGCCTTGTTGCTTACTATATAAAGGTCTGATGGATTCCTATAGGAGTTTTCAACAACTCTCGACTACCACTAACTCTATTTCAACCATCAATATTAATTATTACAACCACCACTACTACCACAACAACTACCACTATTACAATCACTATCAGTATCACAAACACTATATTTAACTACCATAACCACAACAATTAACTCTTAACTATCATAACTAACCTACCAATATCAAAAGTACTATCACAGCCATTGTCACTATAACACCCTGTAGTACCCTTATGTATATCAGACAGTAATACTTATATAAATGTGGGTTACATACATTAGGTTTTATATAATTACATCACTCACAGTAACTTTCACCCTTGAGTAGTAATCCAGTGGACATGTGACAGTGTATTCCCCTTGCCTCTCACACCTTAACCACGTCAGTATAGCTAAAACTACCGCTAACTACACACAAACTAAACCCCACCGTAACTATCACAACACCAACTACCACTATTACAATTACTAACTACCACTATCACAACGCATCTACCTAAACACAGCCTTAACTACCACAGCATTGCCACTAACTACAACTATTCACCAACACCTCCCACCACTCCCAATACGCTACTACGGGCACACCACCACCACCACCACAACCACCACTCCCATACACACTACTACATTCCACCACCACCACCCCCACAACCACCACTCCCAATACACGCTTTCTACACCACTACCACCACCCCCACAACAGACCACACACACGCGACCACAACACACACATTACTTGCCTCTCGTGTCGTGTCTATTAGGGCACTTCATTAGTATGACGTTCATGGTATTGTTACGTGTTGTCAAAGTGAGGGAGATTACCACTGAACGAGGTAGTTTCTCACTAATGAGGCGGGACACAGTGGTTTCGTCCTTGATCATGTGAGGCTGCAGGTTATTGGCTGTGTATGGTATAAGAGATTAAGCGTTCATTGGTTGGTGTATTTGTGCTCCTTGTATGCAGTGTTTTATAATATGCCATTGTTTATCGCGGTGTAACCTGATATAACTCATTTGCTATGCCACTATGAATTGTATATCATTACCAACAGTTACCAGTATACAGTAGTGACTTATACACTGTCAGATAATTGAGATATTTCTTTATTCTTAGGTATTCAGACAAGGTGATGCAGGTAATGATTTGAGCTGTAGACCATTGGTATTGTGTTTAGCACCAGCAAAGCAAGGTTAAGCTTTGTTACCTTGCATAAACTCAGAGAATTAAAGGGTTAATAATTAATGTAAGAAATTCCTACTCAGCAAAGATTTAAATGCACATATGCACAAATAATAAAAAAATATTAACACTTAAACATCAATTGCACAAAGAAATTATTTGAAAGTTTATCAATATTATAAATTTATGAAATAGATTCTTTTAATTCTCATTAACATGCAAACACTGTATAGTGATAATTTGTCACTAAGTATACACACCCCAAGACTCACTAGTAGACTTGTTTCATAAATTCACTATTCAATAATATAAAATCTAGTGGTACTTCTCACGAGGCGTTCACACCACTCGTCCTTCTCTCAACTTAGCTGATACATTAGTCCTGTTCTAAGTTGTTTCATCGAGTGTTCTCTCGACAGATTTTTTGATATAAACTGTAGATCCTCTTTTACAAATAACTACTAGCTGCAACTTTTAAACTAGCCAGTTTAAACCCCTGAAAATGACATTATTTCGATGCTTAATCTATATTAATAATAAATGTTTTAAATCAGTGTCTATTTTACAAGAATCATTTACACAGTAATTGATTCACAGAAATAAATAATTCAAATAAATTATTCAATAATAGAAAGTCAATCTTTCTGTTCATTCCACCCCAATACCACTTCTACCCCACCACTACCACCACACCACTACTACCCACCCTCTACTACCACCACCACCGCCACCACTATTCCGCCACCACCTAC
>NW_024741189.1:3094773-3104773 GCF_018991925.1 Homarus americanus
GTGGCAGTGTGGTCATGCACTTGTAGATTGTGGCAGAGTGGTCATCCACCTGTAGACAGTGCTTAGAGTGGTCATGCACCTGTAGACAGTGGCAGTGTGGTCATGCACTTATGGGTGTGGCAGAGTGATCATGCACCTGTAGACATTAGCAGTATGGTCATGCCTGTGGAGCAGTGGCAGAGTGATCATGCACCTGTAGACAGTGGCAGTGTGGTCATGCACCTGTAGACAGTGGCAGTGTGGTCATGCACTTGTAGATTGGCAGTGTGGTGTGCACCTGTGAACAGTGGCAAGTGATCATGCACCTGTAGACCGTGGCAGTGTGGTCATGCACCTGTAGACAGTGGCAGAGTGATCATGCACCGCCTTAGACAGTGGCAGTGTGGTCATGCACTTGTGGGTGTGGCAGAGTGGTCATGCACCTGTAGACAGTGGCAGTGTGGTGTGCACCTGTAGATTGTGTAGAGTGGTCATGCACCTGTAGACAGTGGCAGTGTGGTCATGCACCTGTAGACAGTGGCAGGTGATCATGCACCTGTAGACAGTGGCAGTGAGAGTCGTACGCCTTGTAGATTGTGGCAGAGTGGTCATGCACCTGTAGACGTGGCATTGTGGTCATGCACCTGTGGGTGCTTGGAGTGGTCATGCACCTGTAGACAGTGGCAGAGTGATCATGCACCTGTAGACAGTGGCAGTGTGGTCATGCACCTGTGGGTGTGTAGGTGATCATGCACCTGTAGACCGTGGCAGGTGTGGTCATGCCTGTAGACAGTGGCAGTGTGGTCATGCACACCTGTGTAGACAGTGGCAGTGTGGTCATGCACTTGTAGATTGTGGCAGTGTGGTCATGCACCTGTAGACAGTGGCAGGCGATCATGCACCTATAGACAGTGGCAGTGTGGTCATGCACTTATGAATTGTGGCAAGAGTGGTCATCCACCTGTAGACAGTGGCAAGTGGTCATGCACCTGTAGACAGTGGCAGTGTGGTCATGCACTTGTAGGTGTGGCAGTGATCATGCACCTGTAGGCAGTGGCAGTATTATGGTCATGCACCTGTAGACAGTGGCAGGTGATCATGCACCTGTAGACGAGCAGTGTGGTCATGCACCATAGACAGTGGGAAGTGATCATACTGGAGCTGTATCAAAGTGATCATGCACCTGTAGACAGTGGGAGAGTAATCATGCACCTGTGGAGCTGTATCAAAGTGATCATGCACCTGTAGACAGTGGGAGAGTGATCATGCACCTGTAGACTGTATCAAAGTGATCATGCCTGTAGACAGTGGCAGAGTGATCATGCACCTGTAGACAGTGGCAGTGTGGTCATGCACCTGTAGACAATGGGAAGTGATCCTTGCCTGTGGAGCTGTATCAAAGTGATCATGCACCTGTAGACAGTGGCGAAGATGTGGTCGTGCACCTGTAGACTGGCAACCAGAGTGGTCATGCACTTGTAGACAGTGGCAGTGTGGTCATGCACCTGTCGACAGTGGCTTGGAGTGGTCATGCACCTGTAGACTGTGGCAGAGTGGTCATGCACTTGTAGACAGTAGTACAGTGGTCATGCACTTGTAGACAGTAGTACAGTGGTCTTGCACCTGTAGACTGTGGCAAGTGGTCATGCACCTGTAGACAGTGGCAGAGTGATCATGCACCTGTAGACTGTGGCAGTGTGGTCATGCACTTGTAGATTGTGTGAGTGATCATGCTGCCTGTAGACTGTGGCAGAGTGGTCATGCACTTGTAGACAGTAGTACAGTAGTCTCGGCCACCTTGTGGGCAGTGGCAGAGTGATCATGCCTGTAGACAGTGGCAGTGTGGTCATGCACCTGTAGACAGTGGGAGAGTGATCATGCACCTGTAGACTGTATCAAAGTGATCCTTGCACCTGTAGACAGTGGCAGTGTGGTCGTGCACCTGTAGGTGTGGCAGTGTGGTCATGCACCTGTAGACAGTGGCAGAGTGGTCTGCACCTGTAGACAGTGGCAGTGTGGTCATGCACCTGTAGATTGTGGCAGAGTGGTCATGCACCTTAGACAGTGGCAGTGTGGTCATGCACCTGTAGACCATGTGGAAGTGGTCATGCACCTGTAGACAGTGGCCAGAGTGATCATGCACCTGTAGACAGTGGCAGTGTGGTCATGCACCTGTAGACAGTGGCAGTGTGGTCATGCACCCTGTAGACCGTGGCAGAGTGGTCTCATGCACCTGTGGCACAGTGGCAGAGTGATCATGCACCTGTAGACAGTGGCAGAGTGTCATGCACCTGTAGACAGTGGCAGAGTGGTCATGCCTGTAGACAGTAGCAGCGTGGTTATGCACCTGGGCCGTGGCAGAGTGGTCATGCACCTGTAGACAGTGGCAGGTGATCATGCACCTGTAGACAGTGGCAGTGTGGTCATGCACTGTAGACAGTGGCAGAGTGGTCATGCACCTGTAGACCGTGGCAGAGTGGTCATGCACCTGTGGAGCAGTGGCAGTGATCATGCACCTGTAGACAGTGGCAGAGTGGTCATGCACCTGTAAACAGTGGCAGTGTTTCATGCACCTGTAGACCGTGGCAGAGTGGTCATGCACCTGTAGACAGTGGCAGAGTGATCATGCACCTGTAGAGAGTGGCAGTGTGGTCATGCACCTGCTTAGACAGTGGCAATCTGGTCCATGCACCTGTAGACCGTGGCAGAGTGGTCATACTATAGACAGTGGCAGAGTGATCCATGCACCTGTAGACAGTAGCAGTGTGGTCATGCACCTGTAGACAGTGGCAGAGTAATCATGCACCTGTAGACTGTGGCAGTGTGGTCATGCACCTGTAGATTGTGGCAGAGTGGTCATGCACCTGTAGACTATGGCAGTGTGGTCATGCACCTGTGGGTGTGGCAGAGTGATCATGCCTTGTAGACTGTGGCAGAGTGGTCATGCACTTGTAGACAGTGGCAGTGGTCATGCACCTGTAGATTGTGGCAGAGTGATCATGCACCTTTAGACAGTGGCAGTATAGTCTCATGCACCTGTGGGCAATTGGCAGAGTGATCATGCACCTGTAGACGTGGCAGTGTGGTCATGCACCTGTAGACAGTGGCAGTGTGGTCATGCACCTGTAGACAGTGGCAGGTGATCATGCACCTGTAGACAGTGGCAGAGTGATCATGCACCTGGAGCAGTGGCAGTGTGGTCATGCACCTGTAGACAGTGGCAGTCTGGTCATGCTGCCTGTAGACCGTGGCAGAGTGGTCATGCCTATAGACAGTGGCAGAGTGATCATGCCTGCTAGACAGTGGCAGTGTGGTCGCTGCACCTGTAGACAGTGGCAGAGTAATCATGCACCTGTAGACTGTAGCAGTGTGGTCATGCACCTGTAGATTTGTGGCAAGTGGTCATGCACCTGTAGACTATGGCAGTGTGGTCATGCACCTGTGGGTGTGGCAGAGTGATCATGCACCTGTAGACTGTAGAGTGGTCATGCACTTGTAGACAGTGGCAGTGTGGTCATGCACCTGCTGGGTGTGTGATCATGCACCTTTAGACAGTGGCAGCTAGTCATGCACCTGTAGACAGTGGCAGAGTGATCATGCACCTGTAGACAGTGGCAGTGTGGTCATGCACCTGTAGACAGTGTAGTGTGGTCAGCTGCACCTGTAGACAGTGGCAGAGTGATCATGCACCTGTAGACAGTGGCAGAGTGATCATGCCTGTGAACCCAGTGGCAGTGTGGTCATGCACCTGTAGACAGTGGCAAGAGTGGTCATGCACCTGTAGACCGTGGCAGAGTGGTCATGCACCTGTAGACAGTGTAGAGTGATCATCTGCACCTGTAGACAGTGGCAGAGTGGTCATGCACCTGTAAGCAGTGGCAGTGTTTTTCATGCACCTGCAGACCGTGGCAGAGTGGTCATGCACCTGTAGACAGTGGCAGAGTGATCATGCACCTGTAGAGAGTGGCAGATGTGGTCATGCACCTGTAGACAGTGTGATCTGGTCATGCACCCTGTAGACCGTGGCAGAGTGGTCATGCACCTATAGACAGTGGCAGAGTGATGTGCACCTGTAGACAGTGGCAGTGTGGTCATGCACCTGCTTGGAGCAAGTGGCAGGTAATCATGCACCTGTAGACTGGCCAAGCAGTGTGGTCATGCACACATGGGTGTGAAGTGGTCATGCACCTGCTTAGACAGTGGCAGAGTGATCATGCACCTGTAGACGCTATGGCAGTGTGGTCATGCACTGGGTGTGGCAGAGTGATCATGCACCTGTAGACTGTGTGAGAGTGGTCATGCACTTGTAGACAGTGTGGTGTCATGCACCTGTAGATTGTGGCAAGTAGTCTTGCACCTTTAGACAGTGGCAGTATAGTCATGCACCTGTAGACAGTGGCAGAGTGATCATGCACCTGTAGACAGTGGCAGTGTGGTCATGCACCTGTAGACAGTGGCAGTGTGGTGTGCACCACAGACCCAGTGGCAGAGTGATCATGCACCTGTAGACAGTGAGTGATCATGCACCTGCCGGAGCAGTGGCAGTGTAGTCATGCACCTGTAGACAGTGGCAGTGTGGTCATGCACCTGTAGACAGTGGCAGAGTGATCATGCACCTGTAAGACAGTGGCCAGTGTGGTCGTGCACCTGTAGACAGTGGCAGTACGGTCATGCACCTGCTGGAGCAGTGGCAGTGTGGTCATGCACCTGTAGACAGTGGAGTGCTGGTCATGCACCTGTAGACCGTGGCAAGAGTGGTCATGCACCTGTGGAGCAGTGGCAGTGATCATGCCTGTGAACAGTGGCAGTGTGGTCTCATGCACCTGTAGACGTGGCAGTGATCATGCACCTGTAGACAGTGGCAGAGTGATCATGCACCTGTAGACAGTGGCAGAGTGATCATGCAGCTAGACAGTGGCAGTGTGGTCATGCACCTGGAGCAGTGGCAGTGTGGTCATGCATAGATTGCGGCAGAGTGGTCATGCACCTGTAGACAGTGGGAGAGTGATCATGCACCTGTGGAGCGAAGTGGCAGTGTGGTCATGCACCTGTAGACGGTGGCAGTGTGGTCATGCACGCGGGCAATTGGCAGATTGGTCATGCCTGTAGACGGTAGCGGTGGTCGGCGTTAGCAGTATGGTCATACCTGTAGATTTGGCAGTATGGTCATGCACCTGTAGACAGTGGCAGAGTGATCATGCCTGCCTGTAGACAGTGGGAGATGTGGTCATGCACCTGCCAGGCAATTGGCAGTGTGGTCATGCACCTGCTGTGAACAGTGGCAGTGTGGTCATGCACTTGTAGATTGTGTGTGTGGTCATGCACTGTAGACAGTGGCAGAGTGATCATGCACCTGTAGACCTTGGTAGCAGTGTGGTCATGCACTTGTAGATTGTGGCAGTGTGGTGCCTGTGAACCCAGTGGCAGAGTGATCATGCCTGTGGAGCAGTAGCAGTGTGGTCATGCACTTGTAGATTGTGGCAGAGTGGTCATCCACCTGCAGACAGTGGCAGAGTGGTCATGCAC
Organism: Homarus americanus; assembly: GCF_018991925.1. NCBI lineage: Eukaryota > Metazoa > Arthropoda > Malacostraca > Decapoda > Nephropidae > Homarus > Homarus americanus. Next base: position 3,100,279 of record NW_024741189.1, read on the forward strand.
CAGACAGTGGCAGTGTGGTCATGCACTTGTGGGTGTGGCAAGTGATCATGCACCTGTAGACCTTGTAGTATGGTCATGCACCTGTAGACAGTGGCAGAGTGATCATGCACCTGTAGACAGTGGCGAATGGTCATGCACCTGTAGACAGTGGCAGTGTGGTCATGCACTTATGGGTGTGGCAGTGTGGTCATGCACCTGTAGACAGTGGCAGAGTGATCATGCACCTGTAGACCGTGGCAGTGTGGTCATGCACCTGTAGACAGTGGCAGAGTGATCATACTGTAGACAGTGGCAGTGTGGTCATGCACTTGTGGGTGTGGCAGAGTGGTCATGCACCTGTAGGCAGTGGCAGTGTGGTCATGCACCTGTGGGTGTGGCAGAGTGGTCATGCACATAACAGACAGTGGCAGGTGTGGTCATGCACCTGTAGACAGTGGCAAATGATCATGCACCTGTAGACAGTGTGAGGTCATGCACTTGTAGATTGTGTGAGTGGTCATGCCTATGAACCAGCGTGTGGTCATGCACCTGTAGATTATGTAGAGTGGTCATGCACCTGCCAGACAGTGGCAGGTGATCATGCGCCTGCTTGAACCCGAGGTGGCAGTGTGGTCATGCACCTGTAGATTGTGGCAGAGTGATCTATGCACCTGTAGACATGGCAGTGTGGTCATGCACCTGTAGACAGTGGCAGTGTGGTCATGCACCTGTAGACAGTGGCAGTGTGGTCATGCACTTATGGGTGTGGCAGTGTGGTCATGCACCTGTGGAGCAGTGGCAGAGTGATCATGCACCTATAGACAGTGGCAGTGTGGTCATGCACTTGTAGATTGTGGCAAGTGGTATCACTGTAGACAGTGGCAGAGTGGTCATGCACCTGGAGCAGTGTGGTCATGCATATGGGTGTGGCAGAGTGATCATGCCTGTAGACATTAGCAGTATGGTCATGCACCTGTAGACAGTGGCAGAGTGATCATGCACCTGTAGACAGTGGCAGTGTGGTCATGCACTTGCCTGTAGACAGTGGGAGAGTGATCATGCTGCACCTGTAGACTGTATCAAAGTGATCATGCACCTGTAGACATTGGGGAGGTCATGCACCTGTAGACTGTATCAAAGTGATCATGCACCTGTAGACAGTGAAGTGATCATGCACCTGTAGACTGTATCAAAGTGATCATGCACTGTATGTAGACAGTGGCAGAGTGATCATGCACCTGAACAGTGGCAGTGTGGTCATGCACCTGTAGGCAGTAGAAGTGATGCCTGTAGACTGTATCAAAGTGATCATGCCTGTAGACAGTGGTGTGGTCATTGCACCTGTAGACTGTGACAGAGTGGTCATGCGCCAGACTGTTGCCCAGTGTGGTCATGCACCTGTCGACAGTGGCAGAGTGGTCTAATGCACCTGTAGACTGTGGCAAGTGGTGTACACTTGTAGTACAGTGGTGTCGCGTAGACCCATTAGTACAGTGGTCTTGCACTGTAGACTGTGGCAGAGTGGTCATGCACTGTAGACAGTGGCAGAAGTGATCATGCACCTGTAGACTGTGGCAGTGTGGTATGCACTTGTAGATTGTGGCAGAGTGATCATGCACCTGTAGACTGTAGGTGATGTGCACTTGTAGACAGTAGTACAGTGGTCATGCACTTAGACAGTGGCAGAGTGGTCATGCACCTGTAGACCCAGTGGCAGTGTGGTCATGCACCTGTAGACGAATGGAGAGTGATCATGCCTATGGGCTGTATCAAAGTGATCATGCCTGTAGACAGTGGCAGTGTGGTCGTGCACCTGTAGATTGTGGCAGTGTGGTCATGCACCTGTAGACAGTGGCAGAGTAGTGTGCACCTGTAGACTGTGGCAGAGTGGTCATGCACCTGTAGACAGTGGCAGTGTGGTCATGCACTTGTAGACAGTGGCAGTGTGGGGTCATGCACCTGCCAGACAGTGGCAGAGTGGTCGCACCTGTGATGGCAGAGTGATCATGCACCTGTAGACTGTGTGGCAGTGTGGTCATGCACTTGGGTGTGGCAGAGTGATCATGCACCTGTCTTGTAGACAGTAGTACAGTGCTCATGCACTTGTAGACAGTAGTACAGTGGTCATGCACCTGTAGACAGTAGTACAGTGATCATGCACCTGTAGATTGTGGCAGAGTGGTCATGCACCTGTAGACAGTGGCAGTGTGATCATGCACCTGTAGACTGTGGCAGAGTGATCATGCACCTGTAAGCTGTGTCAGGTGTCGACAAATGAAGGAAGAGATTCGAGGTGAGAAACACACAGGAAGTCAAACGGAACAAAAATTAAAAATAATAACGGAACTTAAAAAAAGTTATTACGTATCGAGATGTTCATTTGCCAGATTGCAAACACTAGCGAATCGGAAGGTTCTTTTTTTGGGGGGACTATTAAACACAATGTAAATAACAGTGAATCAGATTGTTGTTGTTGTATACTAGGAAGCATCAAGCGCAGTCTCCCTCGTCGGAATCAGTACACAGGTTGGGGATCTCTTATGGTGGGAGGCTGTGATTTATGTCCAACACCTTTCTGACAAATGACGAGCCCAGCGGCTGTCATGGTGTTTTGTTGTGGAGTTTGATCTCTCTCATCGCGTCTTCTTCCTTTTTATTTATTCACTCTCTTATTTTCCTATTTTTCTTCTGTTCAATCATCCATAATCTTCTTCCCGCTTCTTCGCACATGAAAAACATATAAAAAATATATGCATATATTGGCGTTGTGGTCGTCCTTCCCTGTAAGCCATCCATCACCTCGAAGCTTTGTCGTCATGTTTCTTGACCTTATACACCCTTGGGGTTAATCGCATTCAAAACAAAACAAAACACGATCCTATAATACTCCCTAGCGAAGTACTATACTATCTTAAAGGAAATACTACACCTCAAATACCTTTCCGTATAGTAAAAAGAATTTTTTTTTATGATTTAGCTCGTGAAATGAAGTTGTTAATAGGAAGAATAAGTATAGGTGACGGCATGGATGTGGTTTGGCGGCCAAGACAGATGAGCATCGGTGGGTGTCAAGGAAAGGGGTTCCGCGGGGGTAGATAAGAGAGGGTTGGAAGGTTTTGTCTGGTTCCTGTGTTACTACAAGCCTGTGTCGCTGCGGGCGGTGTGACACAGCTTGTCTTGGCCACGCTGAAGGAATGGAAATACACAGGACTCTGCACGTACACACTGTAAACAAACATACATACAAAGGGAAGGTAACCTAAAAACGTACACACATACAGACACACACACAACAACACACACACACACAACACACACACAGACACAAACACACAGACACAGACACACACAACATCACACAAACACACAAAACACATATACACAACACTACACACACACAAGCGAACTTTAATCCTAATAGGTTCTAATTTTGATCGTCTCCTGTCCTAATGGTCTCCTGTCCTCATGGTCTCCTGTTCTAATGGTTGCTGTCCGAATGGCCCCTGTCCGAATGGTCTCCTGTCCGAAAGGTCTCTTGTCCTAATGGTCTCCTGTCCTAATGGTCTTCTGTACATGGTCTCCGTCTTAATGGCCCCTGTCCTAATGGTCTCCTGTCCTAATGGGTCTCCTGTCCACAGGTCTTCTGTCCTAATGGTCTTCTGTCCCTAATGGGTCTCCTGTCCATGGTCTTCTGTCCCAATGGTCTCTGTCTTAATGGCCTCTGTCCTAATGGTCTCCTGTCCTAATGGGTCTCCTGTCCACATGGTCTTCTGTCCTAATGGTCTTTTATTCCTTATGGTCTCCTATCATAATAGTCCCCTAACCCAATGGTCTTCTCTGGCCTAATGACCCCCTAATCTAATGGTTTTCTGTCATAATGGTCTTTTTGGCCTAATGGTCTTTGGTCATAATGGCCCCCTAACCCAATGGTCTTCTGGCCTAATGTCCCCTCAACTTAATGGCCTCCTGTCCTCAGTGCCCCAGTCTTGATGGGGCCCCAGTCTTGATGGGTCCCAGTCTTGATGTCATGATGGGCCCCAGTCTTGATGGGTCCCAGTCTTGATGGGCCCCAGTCATGATGGGCCCTGACTGATGGGCCCCAGTCTGGGCCCCAGTCTTGATGGGCCCCAGTCTTGATGGGTCCCAGTCTTGATGGGCCCCAGTCTTGATGGTCCCAGTCTTGATGGGCCCCAGTCTTGATGGGCCCCAGTCTTGATGGGCCCCAGTCTTGATGGCCCTCAGTCTTGATGTGGGCCCCAGTCTTGATGGGCCCTAGTCTTGATGGGCCCAGTCTTGATGGGCCCCAATCTTGATGGGCCCCAGTCTTGGCCCCAGTCTTCATGGGCCCCAGTCTTCATGGGCCCCAGTCTTCATGGGCCCCAGTCTTCATGGGCCCCAGTCTTCATGGTCCCCAGTCTTCATGGGCCCCAGTCTTCATGGGCCCCAGTCTCATGGGCCCCAGTCTTCATGGGCCCCAGTCTTCATGGGCCCCAGTCTTCATGGGCCCCAGTCTTCA
>NW_024741189.1:3109773-3167046 GCF_018991925.1 Homarus americanus
CCTTCCTTTGGCCAATGATGTTCTTTAAATAATTATTTATCCATTTAGGGTCATTTTTGTCTGATCTGAGTTTTTTGCATGGTATGTTCTGCCTTTGTGCATTAAGTAACTCACTATTTAAATTATCGTGGAACTCGGCAATCTCAGATCTCGTTATCAGGTCGGTGTCATCTCTGTCCCAGGTTCACTGACCAAAGCGCTGTTTACCCCTCTCTCAGCTGCCTCTTTAAACTGTAAGTTTGCTCTTCTGAAATCTGGTACTTTAGTGGAATTTTCCTTACGTCTGCCCTGAAAATCTAACTGGAATCGAATTTCTTTGTGATCGCTGTTTGCAAGTTCGTTCCCTACCTCGACATTGCTAATGAGGTTTTTCTCTGTTCGTCAGAACTAAATCCAGTATATTATTACCCCGTGTGGGTTCGGTTATATGTTGACTTAGGAAACAGTCCTGGATCGTCTCGAGAAAATCCTCTGATTCTGAGTTACCCGTAAGGACAGTCCAATCTATTTGGCCAAGGTTAAAGTCGCCTACTATACAGACTTTGTTGTGTATGGAAGCCCTGCGCATTTCATCCCAGATAAGTCGCTCATTGACGCTATCGAGATTGGGGGGTCTATATATTACCCCTGTGATTAATTTTTCCCGACCGTCGCTTAATTCTATCCAAATTGTTTCTGTATTCCTCTCGGTTTTTATTTCCTTATTTATTTCACACTTTGGTTCGAGACTGAGGATTGTTCTGCCACACTGATTTCCAGTCATTTTCATCAAACCAGTCCTGGTGTATACCACACACCCACTACCACACACCCACTAACATGCTTGCACTACCACACACCCACTACCACACACCCACTACCACACACCCACTACCATGCTTACACTACCACACACCCACTACCACACACCCCACTACCACACACCCACTACCACACACCCACTACCATGCTTACACTACCACACACCCACTACCACACACTACACACCCACTACCATGTACACTACCACACACCCCTACACACACTAACATGCTTACACTACCACACACCCCACTACCACACACCCCACTACCATGCTTACACTACCCACACCCACTACCACACACCCACTAACATGCTTACACTACCACACACACCACTACCACACACCCCACTACCCACACACACCCACTACCATGTACACTACCACACACCCACTACCACACACCCACTACCACACCCACTACCATGCTTACTACACCCACCACACACCACTACCACACACCCACCACCCCTACCACACACCCACTAACATGCTTACACTACCACACCCCACTACCACACACCCACATGCTTACCTCCCACATACACTACCACACACCCCACTACCACACACCCACACCACACCCCTAACCACACCCACTAACATGCTTACACTACCACACCTACCACACACCCACTACCACACATCCACTACCATGCTTACACTACCACACCCACTACCATGTACACTACCACACACCACACTACCACACACCCACTACCCACACACTACACACTACCACACACTACCCACACACCCCATGCTTACACACACCCCACTACCACACATCCACTACCATGTACACTACCACACCACTACCACACACCACTACCACACACCCACTACCCACACACACTACCACACACCCACTATCACACACCCACTACACCCCACTACCATGCTTACACTACACACACCACTACCCACACCCACTAACATGCTTACACTACCACACCACTACCACACGCCTACCATGTACACTACCACACCACTACCATACACTGCCATGCTTACACTACCACACACCCACTACCACACACCCACTACCATGCTTACACTACCACACACCCACTACCATACACCCACTACCATGCTTACACTACCACACACCCACTACCACACACCCACTACCACACACTTACACTACCACACACCCACTACCACACACCCACTACCATGCTTACACTACCACACACCCACTACCATACACCCACTACCATGCTTACACTACCACACACCCACTACCACACACCCACTACCACACACCCACTACCACACACCTACTACCATGCTTACACTACCACACACCCACTACCATACACCCACTACCATGCTTACACTACCACACACCCGCTACCACACACCCACTACCACAGTATGCACACGTCCTCACCCTTGTCGCTCACATTGAACGCGACCTACAGAAGAGCCTGAACACCTACGCAGATGCGTATGCACACTTCGGCCTTGAGGTGAATGCACGCAAGAGTCAGATTCTCTTTCAGCTTGCCCCTCTACCACCCTGTCTAATGTTGCCCACTTTCAGTATCTTGGCTCCCACCTGTCCACCACCGCGGACATCGAAGAAGAGATTCAACATCGGATGAGATGTGCATCTCAAGACTTTGGCAGACCCCGTACCCGTGTCTTCAGCTGTAGGGAACTGAAATTATCTACAGAGTTACACATATATCGAGCAGTGGTCCTCCCCACCCTACTATATGGCAGCGAGACATGGGTCATATACAGGAGGCACCTTAAGGCACTTGAAAACTTTACCAACGTAGCCTATGTTCCATCCCCCGAGTTCGCTGGGTGTGGTAGTAGGTGTGTGGTAGGGTATGCATGGTACTGGGTTTGTGGTAGTGTATGCATGGTAGTGGACGTAGCAGTTTTACTGTTGGTGAAAAGAGGGATCGGTGTAGAGATAGAATAGGGGAAGGTTGAAGGGTCCAAAGAAGGGGAAGTGAAGGGGCGGTCAATTAAAGGCGATAATGGGGGTTAGGGAGGGGTATATTGAAGGCGAGAGAGACGGAAGGGGATATTGGAAGGCTACAGAGAGGAGTAAGAGGAGGGTGAGGGTGGGAGGAGTTAGCAAGAGTAAGCGAATGGGTGGTGGCGGGGGACTGTGTGTTATATAGTTACCAACGCGGTGTTTTTTGTGTCCCGTGTTTGTAATAAGGATAATCGAGACTCAAGAGCCATATTAAAACTGAAAGAACGTTGACTCGATTATATATCATTTAGACTCTCAGTAAAAACGTTCCCTGGATTATTTATCATCGCCTTTATAACTTTATTTTTAGTATTTTTCAATTAATTTACAAAATGGAAGGATACTGTAGCAAGACTACAATTCTGATTTATAGCTTATCTGGTTAAAGTTCGCGGTGTATCGAAACATTTTTAAATCCTTACTTTCATATTATGATTAATTATTTCTTCATATTATTTTTACATCTATGAATATAATAGATTTAAGGTAGTTGGAAGATGTTATCTCCAGTGGTGAGCAGCTGCCTTCTGTTAGCGTGTATTCATCTGCCTGATGTCCGTGGTAGCGGTGAAGGTGTTGCATGATTTTAACTCGACACATACAGTCACGGACAAAAGTCTTGTCGCCTTTTCCACTGCTCCACGAACCCCGAGATTGAAACTCGTGAGCCCGAAACAGTAGACATTGATGCATTCTTCTGTTCATAAATGCTTCGGATTCACGAGTCTGAATCTCAGGGTTCGTGGATCAGTAGAAGAGGCGACAGGACTTTTGTCCGCAAAAGGATGGAGGAGGAGGAAGAACAAAAGAAACAGAGAATGGTTGTCAAAGTGTGGGAAGAACTGAGGAGAACTTTAGGGAGGGAGAATGCCAGAAGGTGAGGAGGATAGAAGAAGAAGAATTAGTGGAACAAATAATTTTATTAATAATGAAGTAGAGCTTTTGAGTAATGTCAATATTTGAGTAGGACTGCAGACAGGCAAAAGAAGATTTACTCAATAGGAAATGCACGGAGATACAAGATGATGACAAGAGACATAACTGTAGGGAAGTGTACAGAATGATTAAATAAATGAACCAGAAAAAAAATCAGGTAAATGGGGTGGGACTATTAAAGGAAAGACAATGTGATCCTTTTTGAGGCAGAGGACGTAGAAGAACTATACAATGATAAGGACAGAGTAGAGGTAAGAAACGAAAAGGAAATAAGGATCAAACTACTAATTCTTGAAACAGAAGTTGAGGAGCTGTGAGCAAATTGAAAAATGACAAAGCTTGTGGGGTTGATCAGCCTCCAGCAGAATGGACAAATATGGACAAATGGACAAATATGGGATAAAAATTTAGACTAAAATATGTAATTTTATAAACTACAAAAGAAACCTTCCCAGTTATTAAAAAAAAACAGCATTTATATTATTACCTAAAAAGCCAGGAGCCTTAGAATGCACCCAGCTTAGAACAATAAGCTTAAGAATCATGCCTGCAAGGTTTTATTAAACTTAATTTGTAGCAAAATAAAGTTTAGAATAGCCAGTGAGTTATCTGAAGAGCAAAATAATTTAAAAGGGAAAAGGAACTAGAGAACGCAATCATAGGTGATGATAAGGCCGTATCTTATCAAGGTACTGACAGGTGCAATTATCTCTGAAGAGTACCTGAAGAGTTCCAGGGACACACACACACACACACACACACACACACACACACCAAAAGAAAGAGAGAGAGAGAGAGCCAGCAGTAGGCAAGCTCCACAATATGTAATTTCACAGTTAGTAAGTCTGCCGCGAAAGAGCAAGAGTTGAACAAAAGAAGCCAAGGCGATAATTAAACCAATCAATCATCCACTGATCATCCTAATTATACGCCCAAGATTACTTAATGACTCGCAAAAAATAGTATAGGGTTAAGGGTGACGAAGAAAAATAACAACAAAGGTTTTAAGGGGATGGAGAAGTTAAGGGGTAATTTAATGGGTAGTATTGAATTAGGGTGATGATGATAAATTAAGGGTATGATTGGGAGAATTTTAGGACCGAATTTTTTTTTTTTTTTTTGTGAAAATAATTTCGTGAGTTTAGAATTCTTGCCTAATGAACCGAATTGATGTTGATAAATTTGAGGATTGGGCGACAAAAACGATTACTTAATAATAATAATAATAATAATAATAATAATAATAATAATAATAATAATAATAATAATAATAATAATAATAATAATTAACGGTTTATTGAAAGAGCATGGCACCCGGAAGGCTGAAAATATACAGTTACATAATTGGGGAATGGGTCTCTTGATTGACAAATAATATAGAAGTAACATAAGTGACACAAATATGATATATAATAACTAGGTGGGGAGAAGGTTATACTACAGGGCATTTCAGCATAGTAACAGTGCAAAGAATAAGATTGACTGGGGGTGAACACACTGGTTGATTACAAGTTGTTGATAATTTTTACACTGGTTGGGACTGGGCTGTTCTTATAGCGATCAGTACGTGCTCGTATGGGCTGGATGCGGTTGTGGTGTCGAACAGCAATTCTCGGGCGAGGGATCTCAGGTGGTTCTGTGTGTGTGTGTGTGTGTGTGTGTGTGTGTGTGTGTGTGTGTGTGTGTAATTTCGTACCAAAGGGATTATCTAATGATATTCAGAAAGTTTGAGGGATTTTAAGTTTTAAGATTTAGGGAAAAAGATTAGTTTGGATGATCCATTTTTTTTAGTATTCGTCATTTTGTCTTTGTTTAATTTGCGGATTTTAAGTTCATATAATTTATACTAAAAATAATCATTAATAATATTCCAGAAAATTTAGAATCTTTAAAGAGAAAAGGATCAGGAATTTAAGGAACTTTATCATTTATATTGTAATGTTAAGTTACTCCACTAATCTTTTGGGAGCATTACCCTAGAGTTTGGTGAGAGAGGGAGGGAAAGGGGACTAGAAATTGTAAAGGGGGAAGGAAGCAGGATTTGGGACTGGTATAAGGGAATGGAGGGATGAGTAGGGATTAGTGTAAGGGGGAAAGGATGGGAATAAGGATTGATGTAAGGAAGAAAATAATAGAACTTTAGGGATTGATATAAAGGGTAAAAAGGGGGTATTTAGAACTGATATAAGGAGAAAGGGAGTAAAATTAGGAATTGTTATAAGTTGGGAGGAAGAGGGATTAGAGGAAGGTGTAAGGCAGGGGGGGGGCTAATTAAGGAGTGGTGTAAGGCGTAAAAGGAAGGGGAGGATTAGAGGTTGTTATTACAGGGCGACAAACAAACAGACATAAGGATACTACCACCACTACTGCTGCTGCTGCATTATGTGGCCTCTAACCTCCCTTATAGCCATACCTTCTCCACATATTTTACTCACCGAGTTAGTTAAGCCATAGATCATTTCTGCATTCGGTGACTTTTGCCTTCTAGTCCACATCTGCGACTGTTGTTGGGTTAGGGAATAAAGATCTTTTTCCCCTGAGTCACAAAAGAGCAGACCTGAGCAAAGAGAAGGATAAGCGACACCTCAAATAGACCGCGATGCAGCTTCTGGGCTGGTACTTCTGTTCAGATAACACCTTCGCCACTCTCGCGCAGAAACACATTTTACTAGATACCATACCACCCGATGTTCTGAATACCAGAGGAGTCAAGCTACTGTGGTCCACACTCTGGATTCTCTTTGCATATGCGTCCTGTTCTTGTCATTCTCATTCCTCCTGTGTGCAGCCTCGAGAGAACAGTTGCGGTGATATGCGACCAGGGTCTCAAATATCTTGATATCAAAGAAGAGTCACTGTCCCCTCGTCCAGAATCCTCTAGCACTGACTTCCACGTGAGCTTCGTTGGTTGTGTTGGCAGGAGAGTCGGTCCACAGTGATGTTGCAGCATATCTCCTTCAGCATATTCAATGTGAGGTCCCTTACACTGCAGTGCCTAATACAAACAGAACCTCCCTTCTTGCACACCATGGATGGCATGGTTGATTTCGTAGAATGTTCCACAACACACACCCTGGGCCGGCATGCCTGAACCCTACAAGAGAACAATGGCGTCTGTGAATTATTTTGTGTTAAAGCTGAAACCTTTTTCTCTTATCGGTGAAGTTGTTAGCCAGTTTGAGGTGCCCACCTCTTGTGCTACGACTACTTTTCTCTTCACGATCTCTAATAGTTTTTGCCACAGTTGTTGAAGTTTTTCACTTTGGGTGTGTTGCCTTTTTGTCGTAATGGAACATCGAATTTTGTGTTACTCGTTGAGTTCCTCCTCTCTTGCTGCATTTGGAGTTACTACAGTACTACATACTCAGTGAGGGCTGTCGTGAGCAAGACAGAGTTTTGATGTTCGGTGGCAGCAAGCTCCTCTGGGTTTGTGATTCCCATTCCTCCCCTGTCTCGGTGGTAGTGCAAGGAATGACCCTTCTGCTGGGGTAAGGTGGTTGCTTTTCACTAGTGTTGTAATAAATGCATCTCTAATGACTTCCAATGATGTTTGACTCCATGGGTGAATGCTGCATACACCGCATGTGGCTCAGTTTTAACAATTCACGACAGAGCTTTGATTTCCTTCACCCACTTATTTACTTTTCTGTTACGTACTCGGTCTTAAAATCATTCGTGCCGATTACCGTACCAACATCAAGGGCCCCATTCTGCCACATTGTCAATCTTCTCTTCATTGCTGCCACTCTTTTTTTTTACTTAGTCCTTGTGTGTGTCCTCTGACAGAATAGATGGGGGTATTACTGCCAGTACTTAAAGAGCTAATGGGGCAATGAAGCTGTCCTGAGTGTACTCGATTAAGAGGCGAGTCATCTCCCGAATCATTTCTTTGGTGGCCGCACACTTAGGTGGTTCAAACAGGTTAGCTGGCGACCACCTGACAACTTCTGAGTAAGTTTCTTTGACCCATTTATCCGCATTTTCCATCGACATGCCATTCCACTGTGGTGGCTGTCTGTCATTCACCTCGTGGACATCTGCTAAGGTTGGAGCAGCAATTATTGGCACTACATTTTCAGACTGGGTGGAATCACTGCTATCATTCAGGATATCTTCGGGTGGTGAAGTCCGGACGATATCGACTGTGTCCTCCTGTGACGGCTCCCTGCCCTGGGGATTCTGACAATTGTTCCCCTCTCTGCACCCGACACATGGGAGGTTGTTTCTCGCACATTGACAGCTGTGCAATTTTTGTTCCGGCTAGCACAGATGCAGCATAAGCAGTTGCCCGGCATAATGCTCCACACTTCGGGCAACAGGAATGTCTGCCACTGACATCTGCTTTGGTCTCATACGGAGGAAACTAGTTCTTATGAGAAAAGGGCAGAGAGGTGACAGGTTGGCCAGCAGTGTCCGGGTAGTAGGAACATACGTGTGTGTGTTGGAACATATGAGTGTGTAGGGGGGTAAACGCAGCAGCCTATACAAAATCTGAATTATACACTGGGAGCAGGAATTGTAACACCTGACTCTTATTTGTATATCTATGGCAGGAATAATCACAATTTCTATAATCACACTGGTGTAAGTATAGTAATAAAGTCTTACTTGGTCGGCGGGTGGCTGGTATTTCCCTGGATGTCTGTTTACGTGTAGAAGAGTTGGCCTTGTATCACCGGCCTCAGGGGCGGGAGTCGCTAAAGTAGGCCTATCCCACACTGACGCCACCATCCGTCACACTTACAACTCGCCCGGGGATCACTGGTACACACAAGGAAAATTTGCAATTAATGCCGTAAGGGATAAGGAGAACCTTCAGGGGCAATGATTAGGGTGACGCCTCATATTCACCGACACACTGTGGAATTCCTGCTCCTGCCTCCTGCCTACTGAGTATGTCCCCTCCAAAATCATTATAGATCAGGGAGGACACACAATTGCACCCACCCCATATTGTTGCCGCCTCTCAACTACTTGTTTCGAGTCCCGACAGATTGGAGATTTCGATGCCAGACAAAAAGTAATCTTGTGTGAAATTAACTTACAGCATTGTTCATAATAATACATACATACATACATACATCCATACATACATACATACATACATACATCCATCCATCCATACCAAAGACACTGCTCACAATCATGAACTAGATATGGGCGTCATCCTCTGAACTCAAATATCCCAGAAAATTCACAACGTTTTACAATGTTACTTATGGTTCGTAACTTTAATATATAACTTTTCTATGATAAGTCAGAAAATATTTATCCTGTGGTGAGGTATTTTAAGTCTGGATGATAAAATATTAATGATAGGTTTCGATTTGTTTATTTCTGTCTCGTTCTCAAGGACAAGTAGGCGTTTTTGAATCAGGAATCCGGATTGTCAATTGTTGTTGTTGTTGTTATTATTATTAGTATGATTATGAATATTATTATTATGATTATTATTGTTATTACTATTATTATATTATTATTATTATTATTATTATTATTATAATTATTATTGTTATTGTTATTGTTATTGTTATTATTATTATTATTGTTATTGTTATTGTTATTGTTATTATTGTTATTATTATTATTATTATTATTATTATTATTATTATTATTATTATTATTATTATCACCAGCAACATTGCTTTAAGTTAAATTCACAAAAGATCACTTCTGGTCTAGCATCGAAATCTCCAACCATTCGAAGCTTGTACAGTATTTTGAGTAAATAAGTTGAAGGTAGCCGCGTGCTGCGTGGGCTCCAGTCCTAGTGGACCCCAGCCCAACCTTACTATATGACTGTGGCTCATTGGGACTGGGGGCTCATGTAATGAATCACCTTATATGATTATGCATTAATATGTTTGTATATGTACTTGTTCGACCAGTGTTGGGTCTCAAGGTCTCAGGTAAGATAGTATGAACAGCCACCGAGGTCATTAAGTCCGGGGAGCATTGTCCTGTAGTGATGCTGGACGTTAAAGTTTGTAACAATCAAAAGAGTCGACTGTATGTTCTTCTTTAAGACTGCAGTAGATTTCTACATTTTGGATGAATCTTTCTAGTTAACTGTGTGACCTAACTCACTAATACGTTTAAATGCAGTGAATTACCCTTCCTCTCAGACCAACATACACTTCATAACAACCATTACATTGTAATGGGGTAACTGAAAACTATATTGAGTTGTCTCTGAGTGATTTATCTATCAAGATGATTGTGTGGTGACGGTGTTTATGAGAGATGGATATATATATTTCATTAGCCCAATAAAGCATGCGGACTTCTACATATAATCAACACCTCACCCCGCCAGGATTCGTTACTCTGATGACCTAAGCGGCACGGGTAGTCTCCATTCGAGGTTCACGGCGCCATAAGCTCGTTGAACAGGCTTTGTGTGAAATATAACATCATCCAGAATCTAGCCTCCTTTTGAAACTTTCCAGCGTTCCAGCACTTACTACAAAGTTGCTAAGCTTGTTCCACTCGTACACCACCCTATTTGTGAACCAGTTCCTTCCTAGTTGCTCCGAGTCGTATCCTGCTCTGATATTATAAGAGCTTTGTCCCGGCCCACTTAAATACTTTTACAGTCATGCAAGTTTAGTTTCTTTAACCTCTCCTAATATTTTCGTCATTCTTCGCTGCACCGACTCTAGTGAATTGACATCCATTCTATAATAAGGGCACCAGAACTTAATTGAGGTGTGGCCTGACTAGCGCTAGATACTGTATAGTTGCAATAAGACCTCTGCACTCTTATTGGGTTTGCCTTATTTTGAACATTAACACACTGTGGCCGTAGGTCCGGGCTTACAAGTTGGTCTCTTTCACAAGTACTTCTCTAGGTATGTTGTTAAGGCTGTATACATTGACAGTATTTGAGAGAGAACATGATCAAGTCAGATGTAAGACAAAAAGAGAATCTGACCAGTTTTGTGACCCAGCTTCCAGGGACACGACACTGTTTATGAACCTCCCTCACTCGTGTAGCTACAAGGTGTGTTTACCTTTACTGTCTCTGGTTACGACATTACGTAGTATGTCTGTATGAGCTGAATTGTGTGTGTGTGTGTATGTGTGTGTAATAATAATAATAATAATTAACGGCTTATTGAAAAGTTCTGCAGCTCGAAGGCTGAAAATATACATTGGACATAAATGACTTATTACATACATGGTGGGTTAACAAAAGCCTTCATTAGAGAAAGGTGAAGGAACATACAGTGAACATACAGATTAATGTTTACAGCGGAGGTCACGTAGATCATGTGAGCTGAGGTGTTGAACAGCAGACACGTAGTGTAGTAACTCCCTCACAGATGGTGTTACGAGGGACATCACGTGGTGTAGTAACTCCCTCACAGATGGTGTGATGTGGGGCCTGACGTGGTGTAGTAATTCCCTCACAGATGGTGTTATGAGGGGCCTGAACTGGTGTAGTAATTCCCTCACAGATGGTGTTATGAGGGGCCTGAACTGGTGTAGTAATTCCCTCACAGATGGTGTTATGTGGGGCCTGACGTGGTGTAGTAATTCCCTCACAGATGGTGTTATGAGGGGCCTGAACTGGTGTAGTAATTCCCTCACAGATGGTGTTATGAGGGGCCTGAACTGGTGTAGTAATTCCCTCACAGATGGTGTTATGTGGGGCCTGACGTGGTGTAGTAATTCCCTCACAGATGGTGTTATGTGGGGCCTGACGTGGTGTAGTAATTCCCTCACAGATGGTGTTATGTGGGGCCTGATGTGGTGTAGTAATTCCCTCACAGATGGTGTTATGAGGTTCACGGCGCCATAAGCTCGTTGAACAGGCTTTGTGTGAAATATAACAGAGTCTAGGACTGCTTTAAGTATCCTCGTGGTCCAGAGGTAGCGCTCCCCGGTCACAGTCATGGCTCGTGGGCCGTGGGTTCGAAATCCTGGCGGGTTGAGGTGTTGATTGTATGTAGAAGTCCGCGTGCTTTATTGGGCTAATGAAATATATATATATATATATATATATATATATATATATATATATATATATATATATATATATATATATATATATATATATATATATATATATATATATATATATATATATATATATATATATATATATATATATATATATATATATATATATATTCTTTAAAACTACTCTATACACTTTAACATATTTCCAAAACTGTAATTTTTTATACTTTTGTATCGATATACTTTTGTATGCTTTTAAACTTTCACTTATATAAGCTCTGAATATTCTTATGTAATCTTAATACACTTTCAAAAACTTTCGCACATTCTTGCACATTGTCTATAACTTAGCATATTTTAATGAATTACGTAATACTTTTATAGCCTAACATACATTTATGCACATTTTTATATACTGTTATAAACTTTTCTGTACGGTTTCCTCTTCATAACCTGCCAAGTTCTTTCGTCTATCTATACTTACATAATATTGTGACTATAATCTTTAGCTGATCATATAATTACGAAAAAAATAATTGTTTGATATAAAAATCTCACTTTGTCATACTAATTGTGGTCATGTTTATCTCTCTCTCTCTCTCTCTCTCTCTCTCTCTCTCTCTCTCTTTTATCCGGTTATCTGGGAGTGTGAGAGGAGGAGGAGGAGGAGGCTGTGGTATCTTAACGTAATTAGAGTGAGTGAGAGAGAGAGAGAGAATGTAAGAGAGGTAAAGAAAGAGGGAGAGAAGGAAAGAAATAATATACAGACATAGAGAAACAGAGCGAGAGAAAAAGTAAGAATGGCACAAAGAAAGGTAGAGATAAACAATGAGAGAAAGAAGATAGACATAAGGAGAATGAGATAGTGGAATAGAGGATAAATAGGGAATTAAAGAACGAGATGAAAGGAAAGAGAAAGAGAATCGGGTTTTTTTGGGGGCTTTTCTTCCCGTCTCTTGTCTTCCTTCTCTTCTCCATCTCTCCTTATTCTCCTCTCTATTTTGTCTCATATTATCTTCTTCTTTCCTCTCTTCCCTACTCTTAGGCATCCTTTCATTCCTTCTTCCTTTTCCCGTTTTTCTTTTTATTTTACTTCTTTTACTATATCCGTTCTCCTCTTCTCTTCTCTTCTCTTCTCTTCTCTTCTCCACCTGTTAACGTTATAATCGCATCAAACAGAAATAAGTCGTAGGTACATAAAAATCTAAGAGCGAAATATGCTTTTAATTAACCTTGTATGGCCACACCAGTGTATCTGGCCTAACTGGGTGGCCACGACCCGGCCATCGTGGTCACTAAAAAGGGAGCTTTTATGGGTGGCTTTTGTTGACTTTTTACTTATCGCAGAAAGTTCACTTATATCCGGCCTTTTATATTCTATCTATCTATCTCTGTCTGTCTGTTTGTCTGTCTGTCTGTCTTTCTGTTTGTCTGTCTGTCTCGCTCCCAACTCACGGGTCTGGTCCGGTTAAACGGCTTTATGAAGTGATTCACGAGTGCCGATAAATTATCCGGAATCTGTGTATTGGTAGAGCCTTGCTGGCTTAATGGGGAGGAGGGGGGACTGTGGTGGGGAGGTTGAGGAGGGAGGAGGGGGGACTGTGGTGGGGAGGAAGAGGAGGGAGGAGGCGTAAGTCATTCTCGTTTCCTTTGCACAAGTCGACCAAAGCAGCGTCTATTTTTAGGGTAGTTTTATGCTATTAATATCCTTACTATATTGTATTTATCGTTGTTAATGTATAAATGAAAGGCAATAATGTAAGCTAAAAAGTTGTAAAGAATGTAAATGTTCGGTAGTAATAAATGAGAAGCAGTAATAAATAGTTGAGGCAGGAAGACCTCTGGGTGTCTCCGCCATGACACAGTTGCGTTTCACACCCTGGTAGCGCCGTTTTTGGGAGGCGGCAGCGTCTTAATTGGGGAGGTATTTAGGGACAACGAGCGAGCAGACCATTACCACTGGACGACCCCTGGAGCACGCAGCCGCAAATGTCCACCTTCACTGTCCATTTTCGCACTAGAAGCGTCTGGGCGAGTCTTACAGGCAGGCAGTAAAGATGATTATCCTGGTGGCCAACCAAGCTTACCAACATCACCTAATTCTTGAGCTCTTATTCATGTTCCATAACATTTATTCTCTACTAAATATGAAGAAAAATATCATTGGTATTTAACATATATTTTTTTCTGTTTGTTGTTAGTTAAGTTATTGATTTTATGATATATAGAGAGATAAAGTTAGAATAAGGTAGAGGTTGGTAGTACTGATGTTCTCGCCATAATCTACCATCATGTTAATGTGGCCGCCATTGTGATCGTCATCTCTCTTGGGCAAATTGTCGGGAAAGTTGAGGTAGCAGAGGGGCGTCGTAGGGATAATTGGTGGATAATGGAGAGGCAGTGGTAGATATAAACACATTGCTGCCCTGTTCCCACCACCCAGCGGCCGCCATCATGAAGGCTCGTCATGTTTATTGTCTCCTCTTCCGGTTTGCTTATTTCTGCGATTTTCTTATTCGTTAATATTTAAGCAATCTGTGTCTCGTATTCCTTTAGTGTTTATTAATGTATTTTTCATAATTTCAAAACTTTATGGAATTTTCTATTATTTTTGTTCTGTTCTTTAGAGTTTTTATTCGTATTTATTTTAAGAATATATATTTTCTTTGCCTATCACATTATTTCTTCAACAATTATACTAATATTTCTTGACTTATAAAATAATTTATTTTAATTATTAAATAATTTTAAGTCTGACCTTAAATAATTCCCATAAATTTATATATATATATTTTTAATTAAAAATAGTATACACGAACATTTCTTAAGAAAACCAAACACATAACTGCGATACATCTAGAATAAAATCTGTGGCCGACTGTAACACTTTTAACAATCTCTTGTATTATATATTTCTTTATCCAAAAAGACAAATTATAAAGATTTTTTTTTATTTAAGACAGCACAACCAGAAATACCTGGACATTCGGTGTATATCTGACACCTCCCAGACTACAGTTAGCCCCAGGACTACCTGACTACATGTAGCCCCAGTACTACCAGACTACAGTGGTCAGCATATTGCGGCGCTAAATTTTACAGAGTATTTGCAGTACTGTTGTGAAGTGTAGTGTGAGGCAGCCATGTGTTTGACCGCGTGAGGCAGCCATGTGTTTGACCGCACACATGAGAGGTCGTACATTGTTCATTTACTTCTATACTTAGTTATATGTCACTACTATCTTGTCATTAGAGAAAAGTGTTGTGCCGTTTTACACAGTGTGGACCTATAGATGGTGGAGGTGGTAGGTAGGATACTTGTGTTTATGGCGGTGAGAATGATGACTGGCAGCTGAAGTAAACACGGAGGGCATTTTACAACCACTACCATCCTCCTCCCTCCCAATGGTGGACCTTAGTAGCTCCTTCCCTCCCTTAGTAGCCCCTTCCCTTCCCCACCCCTATTACTCAAGGACAGCTTATAACCATTAAGAGAACGACCCTATTGGTGGTGGTGGTGACTTTGAGTAGAATTTTGCCTCAGACATCAGCTAGTTTATTGTGCACCCCATACTCATCCTGTGAGCGGTAGGGCAAAAAGGATTACAGATCAGCAGAGGCCACAAAGGGTGTTTATCAGAACCCAGTGTTCAGGATATTATGGCATTGAATGTTACAGAGTATTTCCAGTACAATGTTTGTTTATTTTGGTACATAGAAGTTTATTTAGCAGCTAGATGCAAAAAAGGTGGATATAATCTTAATATGTCAGCTATCTTGTCATTAGAGATAAAGTGTTGTACCATTTTACATACAATGTGCTTGGACCTGTAGATGGTGGTAGTTGTGGTTGAAAAAATGTCCCCGACCTGAAACGCCTCGATGGTGGTAGTTGTGGTTGAAAAAAATGTCCCCGACCTGAAACGCCTCGATGGTGGTAGTTGTGGTTGAAAAAATGTCCCCAACCTGAAACGCCTCGATGGTGGTAGTTGTGGTTAGAGGTCAGTGGCTGGTCAGGGAGGGGGACAAAAATAATTATGGCACCTGGAGTAAATACGTATTTTACAACCGCTCTCCTCCTGCGTCATCTCCCTCACCCCCACCCCTCTGCCACCTTACCCTGGTGGGTGTTAGAGTTACTGATACACCCTCCTCTCCCCTCCCCCCTCCTCCCCTCCCCCTCCCTCCCCCCCACTACTCTAAGGCCCAAATTCACTAGCGGGTTACTAACATCGTAAGTGCTTAAAAGTTCATAAACTCCTGCGGTGGTGATTCACTAAAGACTTACAAAATCCACAACTCGATTTAAAATGGCTGACTTTCCTTCTTAACTTACGGTGACTCTGGAGGTCTCGTAAGCTATTGCAAGGCGGAAATAAGCCCGTTTTCTCTACTATACAACCCGTACCAAAACACACAGAGCTGCTAGAGGTACCTTACCCTAATGTAACCTTACTTAATCTAACCTTAACATGTCTTACCTAACTTAACCTAACCTAACCTGACCTAACTTAACCTAACCTGACCTAACTTTACCTTAATTTACCTTACCTTACCTATACTTCAGTTGTAGATATAATCAAAGGTTACAATGCATAATATTGGCATCCAAAGTTACGTGTCTATATCATCAACAGATATATAAATATGTTGGAGAAATTAATGTAAAAAAAGTTTGGTATCTCTGCAAATGCACTTTATTTTAAATGTCATTGAAATTTTTCTGGATAACTTAATTGTTTGTTATGTGCGTTGCGGCTTTCTTAGGTTAGGTAAGGTAACGTTAGGTTAAGTATGTTTATTTTGTAGCGAAAACGTCACTACTGAATGTATCAAATAAAAAACTGACGAAATTCTTTTTCTAATAAAAAATGCTATACCACTGTTAATTGTTACCTCTTTTTGATGAACTTAGATTGAGTTAATTAGGTATTATTTAACTATGATTTCAATGTTCAACTTTTTGTCTTTAAACATTATAATGATTATTATTATGAACGTTTGGGCTGTAAATTACTTATTCATTACCAAAGCTCCTGTGTAGAGTACTGTTGGCACACATAAACGAGTCATGGGTACTTCTTGGATACTTGGCAGAGTAGCTTGTTATAACTTGGTCCTAGCCATACCAAGATATTTTGTAAGTGAATTAGAGTGACTTGAAAGGTATATTTTTCATTTCATATGTGGCACACATACCTAGGAACTTCTTTCAGATATTACTATGAGACTGCAATAACTACTATCTTCAGTTCACAGAGAAAGAAGTGTATAAGCTACCTTAGAAACATTTCACAGACTTATGTAGTTTACAGTAGCAGATAATAAATGATAAAGGGAATGCTGTAGAAACCCAGAGATTCTCATTACTGTACATGACTAAAGGAAAAGATAAACAACCTCAAAACAGACAATAATTGCTACATATTTGAACTGAAAACAAACGTATGCCGAGGGCATCTATTTATTGATGCTCAGCTCCCCATGCCCCTACTGGTGCCTCAAGTTCTTGCAAGGCATTTGCTGCCACTTCCTGCACAGAATCTAACCTAACCTAACATAACCTAAATTAACAGTAAATTTATCGGTAATTCTTCCCGATGCATTTGTACCAATGCGTCGATCTCATCAAGCGCAACTGACTAACCGAACCTTCCACCTCCGAGGCTGCAATTGGAAAATAACTTACTCTTCTTCTTCTTCATTTCAAACATCCCTGAATGGCAACATCACTAATTTAACCAGCCATTGCTTCTTCTGTTGCAGTCAGGGGCGGTACACAACCTGGTCCTCCCTAAAAGTAAAGCAGGTTTTAATATATTACTTGGTAAAGTAAACCAATAGTAAATAATTCCTTATCTGAGTATATGCACTATTACAGAGCGCTGTTACCTGTAAATACATGATTAAAATTACAAAGTGTATCAAGACTGTCATGACAGTCAATGTAAACTAAGATGATTGAAAGCCAAGGTTATGTTAGGTAAGGCTGCCAAGGTTTTAACCTCAGATATGGGAGTAACCTTTATGTTATATACAATCAGGATTAGGAAACCTCACCTAACTTAACCTCGGCTCCTGCTCATCTAAGGAGTTTATGGCATAATACAGTAGGTTAGGCTTGGTGACCATGATATTTCCTGAGAAATTTCGCCTACAACAATGACACCAGAAAATGCTAAGAAACAAGTATTTTTACCCCATCTAGCAGGGTGTAAAATGTACCATATATCTAGTGGTACGATACAACATCTGGAATATTTGATCAATGTTTTAGCGGTATAGGATAATGTTTTGTTATTTCCAATTATCAACAATATTGGTTGCTCAAAGTGGGCAGGGCTTTGAAGAAGGAAAATACGGGATATAATACCATAAAGAGCACCAAAGAAACCTTTAAAAACCTTAACTAACTTATAAAAATCCCAAAACTTAGCCTTTGTCTTGTATGGGTGTTTACTCTGTTGGTGTAGTTTTCGGTGTTCAGATAAGGAGTGATGTCGAGGTGATCACAAGTGCTCCCTATGGGGTCTAATTTTGTAATGACATGATTGGCTCACGTCTCCTTCTCAGGTATGTATCAGCCGTAGTGATTGGCCAAGTGAAGACACACCAACGCCACCTGTCGGCATTTTAAGAACTAATACCAGAGTTCGTACGACCACCACAATTAAGTTATGAACAGTTAGTGAATCATTCTTACGGTAGTTCGTATGGACTTCAGATCTCCCGGCAGTTACGAACTTCGTATCTTATCAGTGACAGTGACTCTGGGCCCAGGTTGACCTAAGTTATTCTATCTTTGACACTGGGTATACCTAGTTCTTTCCTCATATTAAGTACTTTAGTGCTCATGGGACATCCTAGGATAATTCTGAGGGCTTTATTTGCATTTTTCGAGCTTGTCAGAGCCTTTCCCGTCACGAAGGACCAGGGCTGATTGGTTGGCGTGCAGACACGTATTTATATTAAGATATTTTAAGGGATAATAACTATTATCTGTTGATCTCTGATAATTTCTGCACTTGAGGAATCAAAGGTTAGTTTATGGCGGCGGCGGCGGCAGCGGCGGCGGCGACGGCGGTGATTCCGGCGGCGGCGGAGACGACGGCGACGGTTACGGTGGCGGCAGCGACAAAAGGATATATATATATATATATATATATATATATATATATATATATATATATATATATTATCTATATATATATATATATATATATATATATATATATATATATATATATATATATATATATATATATATATATATATATATATATATATATATATATATATATATATATATATATATATATATATATATATATATATATATATATATATATTATCTATCTGTTATAATTATGTACACATAATGTGTAGTCTTCATGTAGTGTTGTGTCATTATTACTAACACACTTGTATTTTTCAGGTGTGTGTGTGTGGAGATCTTGACTTGGCGTATTCGACTGATGAGGTTAGTGGCAGGTGATGTTGATTGGGTTACATAAGAACATAAGAAAATAAGGAGTCTGCAATACTCCGGTTGGCCCGTGCATGGCAGCTCCTGTCGAGAGTTACTACCACTCTCTATCATCCATGAATCTATCTAGCCTCCTTTTGAACTTTCCAGCGCTCCAGCACTTACTACAAAGTTGCTAAGCTTGTTCCACTCGTCCACCACCCTATTTGTGAACCAGTTTCTTCCTATCTCCCTCCTAAACCTAAACTTATCCAACTTGAATCCGTTGCTCCGAGTCCTATCCTGCTCGGATATTATAAGAACTTTATCTATATCCCCTTTATTGATTCCTTTCACCCACTTAAATACTTCTATCATATCTCCCCGCACTCTTCGTCTTTCTAGGGAATGCAAGTTAAGTTTCTTTAACCTATCCTGATATGGAAGGTTTCTAAGTCCCGGAATCATTTTTGTCATTCTTCGCTGCACCGACTCCAGTGAATTTATATCCATTCTATAATAAGGGCACCAGAACTGAACCGCATAATCGAGGTGCGGCCTGACTAGCGCAAGATATAGTTGCAATAAAACCTCTGCACTTTTGTTACTTACACTCCTAGATATAAAACCCAATACTCTGTTTGCCTTATTTCGAACATTAACGCACTGTTTTCTAGGCCGAAGGTCCGGGCTTACAAGTACCCCTAGGTCTCTTTCACAAGTCGACTTCTCTAGGTTGATGTTGTTAAGGCTGTATACATTATCAGTATTTGTTCTTCCAATATTAAGTACGCTGCACTTGCTGGTGTTGAATTTCATTTGCCATTTTTCAGACCACCCCTGCAGTTTATTTAGATCCTCCTGTAATGCATTTGCATCCTACCCTGAATTAATCTGCCGCCCTAATTTGGTGCCATCCGCAAACTTGCTTATGTCACTGCTGATCCCAATATCTAGATCGTTTATGTAGATTATGAACAAGAGTGGGCCTAGTACTGACCCCTGGGGAACCCCACTGGTTACACGGCCCCACTCAGATTTAACACCATCTACGCTGACCCTCTGCGTTCTATCGGTGAGCCATGATTTTATCCAATTTAAAACTTTCCCCTCGATACCATGAGCCTTAACTTTTCTCAGAAGCCTCTGATGCGGTACTCTGTCAAATGCTTTGCTAAAGTCTAAGTAAATAACATCGTAATTTTCGTCATTATCTACTACCTCGACGACTTTCCTAAAAAACGTCAGTGGCAGGTGATATTGATTGGGTTAGTGGCAGGTGATGTTGATTGGGTTAGTGGCAGGTGATGCTGATTGGGTTAGTGGCAGGTGATGTTGATTGGGTTAGTGGCAGGTGATGTTGATTGGGTTAGTGGCAGGTGATGTTGATTGGGTTAGTGGCAGGTGATGCTGATTGGGTTAGTGGCAGGTGATGTTGATTGGGTTAGTGGCAGGTGATGTTGATTGGGTTAGTGGCAGGTGATGTTGATTGGGTTAGTGGCAGGTGATGCTGATTGGGTTAGTGGCAGGTGATGCTGATTGTGTTAGTGGCAGGTGATGCTGATTGTGTTAGTGGCAGGTGATGCTGATTGGGTTAGTGGCAGGTGATGCTGATTGGGTTAGTGGCAGGTGATGTTGATTGGGTTAGTGGTGATGCTGATTGGGTTTCAGGTGATGCTGATTGTGTTAGTGGCAGGTGATGCTGATTGTGTTAGTGGCAGGTGATGCTGATTGTGTTAGTGGCAGGTGATGTTGATTGGGTTAGTGGCAGGTGATGTTGATTGGGTTAGTGGCAGGTGATGCTGATTGGGTTAGTGGCAGGTGATGTTGATTGGGTTAGTGGCAGGTGATGCTGATTGGGTTAGTGGCAGGTGAAAGTGTCGTGTTAATTGGGTGATTTTGGTGCAGATGAAACTAGTACCAACTTATTCATTGATTCATCTTGTCTCATTCAAACCTCATGAAAAGTTAAAGTGGGTATGACGACCCGTTAACAATGGAGTTAACACACTGTATACTAAGCCTTCGGTACACAAGTAGCAGCATGGCCGACACTGTACTCGACCACCCTCACTTCCCCAAATTGTACAGTTAAGTACCCGTTCATCGGTGGGTGGAGAAGGAATGCCCCCGGATGGAACCGCCGACCACACGTGGATAATGTAGTGCTAGAAAAAAAATAATAGGAGACCTCAATAGTGGGTTAATAGAGAACAAAGACGAATAATACTGAGGAAATCTTTTACACTGAGACAATTGGAAGAAGAAAAAGTAGCGGAAGCAACCTGAGTTAACTTTACCTTATTAATGAATGAAGAAATAAAGCGGGTGTTGGGTCACCTCCCCTAACTGGTGGTAAAGATGAAAGAGATGATTACGTGAAGAGATTTATGAAGATTATTGAACTGAGAAGTTGGAGAAGTAATGTGTGTACAAGTTTAATGGTGTGTTATGGAGGTTTCATATATTTCTATGGTAAATGATTTATATTATATATGGAATGCGAAGCTTCACAATGAATTTAAAAAGTAGGCTTCATTTATCAGGAAAAACACAGGCTTCAGCTTTGTGTGTTTCTCACCTACGTCAGTCAGTAAGCGCGTGCGGTTCGCGCGGTCTTTTTTATTTTCTCTTTTGTAATGTCAATATTTTGATGTGACGTCATCATTATACTAATTTCTTCTTATCGTTTATTTTACTTTTGACGTGACTACATAAAATGGAATACCCTAATTATGGATTTCTTGGGTGAGGGAAGTTGTACACAGTGTGTATGAGGGCTGAAACACGCTTTGGATATTTTAATGAATTATTTCACAGGCTAAAATGACGGGAAAAATTCCCAGGGGCCGGGAGTGCTCCAGATAGCCTTGTGCAAGCGTCATCGTAACTCAGACAGCGCGCCGCAAAAACCGAGTTTCCTCGAATATAAACGCACTTATCGTCTCATATGGAGCAATATCTGTCGCCTCGCCACCACACCTGTGTTATTATCGCTTATTCAAGGGTTATTACCAGAGCCTCGGCACCTCCGGACCCTCGGCAGTAAGGGTGTCAATCACTCCCAACTACCCTATAATTTGGTGTTAAGAGTTCTCACCCGGAGTTGGCATCACCGCAGCCATCTGGAAACTCTTCTAAAAGGCGGCCGAGTCTGTTATTACTTTAAATGAGATGTTGTTGTTGTGTTCCGCGCTCGTGTTTCGCTGGTGATTGACTGATTAAATTAAGACAAGAAGGGTAGTGAGGAAGTTTATAAGAGGAGGGAGGGAGGGAGGAGGGGGAGAAGCAAGCATGCAAGATGATGCGTCGTGATGATGGAGTTATTGGAAACTCGACAATAACACAGGCAGCTAGCATGAAGTTGGTCAGTGTTTGGAATACATTAACTGTCTCAGATTCGTAAACATTGTTGCTGCGAGGACACACACACGCTCACACACACACACACACCCCCCACACACACACACATACACACACTAACGCGGTTTCTACGCATATCCATCAAAGATAATGTAACGAATTATCTTTTCAACTTACCTCGGGAATATTTTGGGGGTAAATGTGTACGTATGTTACCTGTAAGGCAGCTACGCCTCCCGCCACTCAGGTGTAACACTTAACACATTATCACCTATAACCTCCTGGACGTTGTTGATGTTGATGTTATAATGTATTACTGAGCTTCAACAACTAAGGTCTTGTTGATGTTATAATGTATTACTAAGCTTCAACAACTAAGGTCTTGTTGATGTTATAATGTATTACTGAGCTTCAACAACTAAGGTTTTGTTGATGTTATAATGTATTACTGAGCTTCAACACCTAAGGTCTTGTTGATGTTATAATGTATTACTAAGCTTCAACAGTATGGTGCACCACCTATGAGACACCCTGTACAGTATGGTGCACCATCTATGAGACACTGTACAGTATGGTGCACCACCTATGAGACACCCTGTACAGTGTGGTGCGCCGCTTATGAGACACCCTGTACAGTATGGTGCACCACCTATGAGACACCCTGTACAGAATGGTGCACCACCTATGAGACACTCTGTACAGTATGGTGCACCACCTATGAGACACTGTACAGTATGGTGCACCACCTATGAGACACCCTGTACAGAATGGTGCACCACCTATGAGACACCCTGTACAGAATGGTGCACCACCTATGAGACACCCTGTACAGAATGGTGCACCACCTATGAGAGACACCTATGAGAGACAGTACAGTATGGTGCACCACCTATGAGACACCCTGTACAGTATGGTGCACCACCTATGAGACACTGTACAGTATGGTGCACCACCTATGAGACACTCCTGTACAGAATGGTGCACCACCTATGAGACACTCTGTACAGTATGGTGCACCACCTATGAGACACCCTGTACACAATGGTGCACCACCTGAGACCACCTATGAGACACACAGTATGGTGCACCACCTATGAGACACCCTGTACAGAATGGTGCACCACCTGAGACACTCTGTACAGTATGGTGCACCACCTATGAGACACCCTGTACAGAATGGTGCACCACCTATGAGACACTCTGTACAGTTTGGTGCACCACCTATGAGACACTGTACAGTATGGTGCACCACCTATGAGACACCCTGTACAGAATGGTGCACCACCTATGAGACACTCTGTACAGTATGGTGCACTACCTATGAGACACCCTGTACACAATGGTGCACCACCTATGAGACACTCTGTATAGTTTGGTGCACCACCTATGAGACACTGTACAGTATGGTGCACCACCTATGAGACACCCTGTACAGAATGGTGCACCACCTATGAGACACTCTGTACAGTATGGTGCACCACCTATGAGACACCCTGTACAGAATGGTGCACCACCTATGAGACACTGTACAGTATGGTGCACCACCTATGAGACACCCTGCACAGTATGGTGCACCACCTATGAGACACCCTGTACAGTATGGTGTAGGTGAAGGGAGGGAGAGTCACACCTGAGTGCCTGGTGGGCAGTCAGTCACCACCTGCACCCGACCCTCTCACCTGTCTGTACTTGCTGGCATCCAACTGAGATTGTCACCCGAGGCTGGAATGTTCACCCTGGCCAAGGGTCTCAATCATACATACATACATACATACATACACACATACAGAATATCAAGCATACAGTAGGTATTAGAGTGAAATATTCAGTAAAATCATTATACAGATTCACAATGGTTCATCAAGGACATAACCAGTACAGGTATACACACAATGGTCAACACGATTCACCCAATGATAGCCCAAGTGAGCCTTCCTAAACAGGAGTGAACACCCTGTTTCAACACTCGATGAATAACTCCTGTGCTTCACCATCTGTAAGATAAGTCAACACCTCGTTCTAACGTCTTAAAGAGGTAGTAAATACTTTATCTAACATCCTAAAAGAAGGCGGCGCTCCTTACCTCAGCTATTTAGAGAGGAGTGGACGCCCTGCCACTCTCTTTATACCAATGAACACCTTTCCCAGCGGCGGGTTATAAGTAATGAGGAAAGATACTGACCACCAGCCTCCCTTGCTTGTATCTGAGACGTGGGATGCCGCCAGCACTTGTATGTCTTATGTCTGACGGTGGTGAGTGCGGGGTGGTGGGTGGGTTGGTGGGTTATATGGCTGTAGGAAGGAGGGTGTGTGGTGGGTGGGTGGGTTTTGTCTCTAAGGAGGAAGGTGTAGGTAGGTGGGATGGCGGTGGGTGTAAGAAGGAGGGTGTTGTGGGTGGGTGGGTGGAATGGATGGTAAGGACAATAGGAATGAGGGTGGGTAAGTGGGAGGAGGGTGTGGTGGGTGGATAGGAAGGAAATAGTGGAGGTTGGTGTGATCTATAGAGAAGAGAGGGTGAGGGAGGTGACAGGAGGTATAGTTAAGACTCTGGAGAAGTATATATGGTAGGAGAGGAGAGGAGAGGAGAGGAGAGGAGAGGAGAGGAGAGGAGAGAGAGGAGAGAGAGGAGAGAAGAGAAGAGAGGAGAAGAGAAGAGAAGAGAAGAGAAGAAGAGGAGAGAAGAGAAGAGAAGAGGAAGAGAAGAGAAGAGAAGAGAAGAGAAGAGAAGAGAAGAAGAGAAGAGAAGAGAAGAGAAGAGAAGAGAAGAGAAGAGAAGAGAGAAGAGAAGAGAAGAGAAGAGAAGAGAAGAGAAGAGAAGAGAAGAGAAGAGAAGAGAAGAGAAGAGAAGAGAAGAGAAGAGAAGAGGAAGAGAAGAGAAGAGAAGAGAAGAGAAGAGAAGAATTCAGAAGGTGAACATAGATGAGACACAGTAAGAGAGGAAGAGATGATGACAAGGGGAAAGGAAAAGGGCATAAATAGAACTGAAGAGAGAGAGAGAGAGAGAGAGAGAGAGAGAGAGAGAGAGAGCATGCCTTCCTTTACTCTATCACCAGCAAACATTACTCAATACCATTCCCAGGTTCGATAAAGACCCAAGAATCGTCTCAAACTTCTGGCCCTCAGTGCCCTGGTGTTGGTCGGGGCTGTAATCGAGAACTCCGAAATTTTGGGCAGCGGAGTGATAATTATTGCAGGTGTCCAGGTAGATGATGGGACCGTCAGGTAAATACTGACCGTAATCAACACTTTTAGCTCGTGTTGCCCAACTCAATGTAGTCCTCTGTTGAAGCCTTTTAACATTCTTATATAGATTTTGTGTGGTTTTTTTTTGTCATGTTATATAGAGTTATATTCTATTAGTTCGGAATAAAAGTGTTTATTTCTACATGATCTCAAATACAAAAAAACCTTGTAAATACTAAGATTCATACTAACATGTATGAACTCTTGAAATAATAAAGACTTAAACAGGAACACGTTCACAAGCCTGCGTACGTTAATTTACCCACATAATAACTGACTTAAGAGCAGACACACACACACACACACACACACACACACACACACTGGACTGGAAGGCCCATGTAAACAACACAGTCAAGGCAGCCTCGTACCGACTCTACATGCTACGACGACTCAGGTCACTTGGGACACCCACGCCAGAGCTGAGGACTATCTACAACGCCTTTATTCTCCCCAAATTAATGTATGCGTCACCAGCCTGGTCGTCTTCTCTCAACTCTACCCAACAAAGTCAGCTAGAGAAGGTACAGAAGAGGGCCTGCAGAATCATGCTCGGCGCAGACTACTCCTGCTACAACAACGCTCTCCCCTCAGTGACCTCCACCACCATGCACTAGCAGGGTTTGGCAGTGGATTACTGCACCATTCTCGTCATCGCCACTTACTGCCACCAGCAGTCCCCCGCCCACCTCGCGCAGTCTGCCACTACAACAAAATTCAGCCCATAAGAGCCCACACCGATAGATATAAGAATAGCCACATCCCATCTATTGTTAAAATAATAAACAAATCCTGATTTATGTACTGCACAGCCCTGTAAATGTGTTGATTGCATATCATTATGTCTAAATCACATGTAAGTTTGTATATTTTCAGCCACCGGCTGCAACTCTATTAATAAACCATTTATTATTATTATTATTACAGTCAAACACGTTCAAAACAAACAAATCTATCTCTTATACACAAAAGTACTCTCTCTCTCACACAGGTCAGCGGCCAACACAAGGAAAAACACTAAATATTCATTACTGCCGCCAAATTGTATAGACTTACTGATTTACTGATGACTACCGTAGATCCCATGCTGCTATGTTTGTTCATTTGTTTGTTTGTTTACATGTAGGTATGTTTATTTGAGTATGTATTTCTATGTAAGTGTATTTGTTTGCTTGTATATAGGTTGTCAAGATGTTGATGTTATAATGTATTACTGAGCTTCAACGACTAAGGTCTTGTTGATGTTATAATGTATTACTGAGCTTCAACAACTAAGGTCTTGTTGATGTTATAATGTATTACTGAGCTTCAACGACTAAGGTCTTGTTGATGTTATAATGTATTACTGAGCTTCAACAACTAAGGTCTTGTTGATGTTATAATGTATTACTGAGCTTCAACAACTAAGGTCTTGTTGACGTTATAATGTATTACTGAGCTTCAACAACTAAGGTCTTGTTGATGTTATAATGTATTACTGAGCTTCAATAACTAAGGTCTTGTTGATGTTATAATGTATTACTACGCTTCAACAACTAAGGTCTTGTCGATGTTATAATGTATTACTGAGCTTCAATAACTAAGGTCTTGTTGATGTTATAATGTATCACTGAGCTTCAACAACTAAGGTCTTGTTGATGTTATAATGTATTACTGAGCTTCAATAACTAAGGTCTTGTCGATGTTATAATGTATTACTGAGCTTCAACAACTAAGGTCTTGTTGATGTTATAATGTATTACTGAGCTTCAATAACTAAGGTCTTGTTGATGTTATAATGTATCACTGAGCTTCAACAACTAAGGTCTTGTTGATGTTATAATGTATTACTGAGCTTCAATAACTAAGGTCTTTTTGATGTTATAATGTATTAGTGAGCTTCAATAACTAAGGTCTTGTCGATGTTATAATGTATCACTGAGCTTCAACAACTAGGGTCTTGTTGATGTTATAATGTATTACTGAGCTTCAATAACTAAGGTCTTGTTGATGTTATAATGTATTACTGAGCTTCAATAACTAAGGTCTTGTTGATGTTATAATGTATTACTGAGCTTCAATAACTAAGGTCTTGTTGATGTTATAATGTATCACTGAGCTTCAACAACTAAGGTCTTGTTGATGTTATAATGTATTACTGAGCTTCAACGACTAAGGTCTTGTTGATGTTATAATGTATTTCTGAGCTTCAACAACTAAGGTCTTGTTGATGTTATAATGTATTACTGAGCTTCAACAACTAAGGTCTTGTTGACGTTATAATGTATTACTGAGCTTCAACAACTAAGGTCTTGTTGATGTTATAATGTATTACTGAGCTTCAATAACTAAGGTCTTGTTGATGTTATAATGTATTACTGAGCTTCAACAACTTAGGTCTTGTTGATGTTGATATAATATACTTTTTGAGTCAGTCAGCTTCGCCCAGGCAAAGGGACCCGAAATAGTGAACGGCCTAGCGCATGGGCGCCTCTAAAACCTATTCAGGTCTCTATCTTCCAAATTGTGGAAATGTTTATGGAACTTACCACACCCTCACACCCTCACACCCTCACACACACAGCTGTCAACCCGGCCACCTTCCTCCTCCATGGGGCTATCTTAACACCGATTTATTCAGCAGTCACCTGGCTGCTGTGAGCGCCACCATCCTGGCTGCGGCGAGCGCCACCATCCTGGCTGCTGTGAGCGCCACCATCCTGGCTGGTGTGAGCACCACCACCCTGGCTGCTGTGAGCACCACCACCCTGGCTGCTGTGAGCGCCACCATCCTGGCTGCTGTGAACACCACCATCCTGGCTGCTGTGAGCACCACCACCCTGGCTGCTGTGAGCACCACCACCCTGGCTGCTGTGAGCGCCACCATCCTGGCTGCTGTGAGCGCCACCATCCTGGCTGCTGTGAGCACCACCACCCTGATTGCTGTGAGCACCACCACCCTGATTGCTGTGAGCGCCACCACCCTGGCTGCTGTGAGCGCCACCATCCTGGCTGCTGTGAGCGTCACCACCCTGATTGCTGTGAGCGCCACCACCCTGGTTGCCGTGAGCGCCACCACCCTGGTTGCCGTGAGCGCCACCACCCTGGTTGCCGTGAGCGCCACCACCCTGGCTGCTGTGAGCGCCACTAGCACAGGGTTCAGTGATGATGTAAGCAGCCATAACTCAAGTTATTAAATATTGGTGAGTGAGCAGGACTATACCAGAGACCCTGTAGTGAGGATCTAGAACTTTCCTCAACAGATGGCCCTGAGGTAAGCATGAAATATATCTGTGATGAGGCCCTGAGGTAAGCATGCGATATTTTTCTGATGTGTTCCAGTAGTAATCGTGAGATGTTGCTTAGTAACTTATATAAGTTTTATATATCTGCCTTTCTAGGCGAGGCAGTGGGCAAAGGATGTTCACATATGTCAAAGGATTTGGGTGAACTTAACGTCCACCAGTAAGCTTGAGTTATTCCCCAGTAGTGAGTATATAGTGTGTTTGTTGACGTCCCTGTAGTGCGTCTAAGATGAAGTTATTGAGCTGAACATCGTAAATCTACCTTGACAAACTTTTTTGTGATCGTAACAAATACGTTATAAGGAACACGTTTTAAAGAGTCTCGTGAGAATAATGTATTTTTCAGAGAGTTAGAACACCTACAGTGAGCATAGTCTATCCACTCACCGAGGATATTGTCTTCATGGTGGAGGCCCCGCAGTGAACATATCGTGTCCATAATAGCGGCCCTGCGGTGAGCATTATGTGTTAATGAGTCTCTGATATGTGTGTACTATTGAGGATCATTATTATTATGTCTTATTTACATTATCACCCATGTGTGTGTGTGTGTGTGTGTGTGTGTGTGTGTGTGTGTGTGTGTGTGTCTGGGCGACATGTGGTGTAATGGTCAGCATGTTCGCCTCGCGAGCGAATGGACCGGTGCTCGATCCCCGGGCAGGGTAAAACTATGGGCAGGTTTCTTTACGCCATTTGCCTCTGTCTACCCAGCAGTAATTGGGACCCTGGATGTTAATCGATTTGCGGATCGTGTTCCGGACTAATGGTTAGCCAGTGCAGTTGGCGAGCTGTCCGGTCTTCTCGGACTGTTCCTTGGCACTGGGTCATGCAACTCGTTATGTTGGCGACAGCCTCTACACCTTAAACAAATTCACTTCTAGGAGGCCCTTGGGCCGGCCATCCTCGATTTCGAGGGGCATCCTTTATTATTATTATAACCTCGGATATTATTTCTCCAGTTGACCCCAGTTCCATTAACTCGGCCCCAATCTTAATTGGATTCAGTCCTTAATGGTTCTATTCCTAATAGGCCTAGTTCTACATTGTCTCAATCATAATTGCCCCAATGATTTGATTAAGGTTGGGGCCTAGTTGAACTGAGACCCACTAGGACTGGGGCCCATTTGACCCTGAACCTGCCCAGTTTGTGGTAGGTTATCTGTCAAAGTGACGATGATAGTCTTGGCGAGTCAGCTTTATTGGCGACCGAGTGGATATACAACTGACTTCTTCACTCAAACATCGATAGTTTGAGTCGGTGGCCAGTAAATGGGGCGCCTCTAGTCAACCCAGCTGATGACTGGGCTCCTCACTTTGCAGCTGAGGGAGCGAACTGCCTTTCCCTTACCCCCTCCCCTTAATCTCCCCTCACGCCTCTCTTGACCTCCCCTCACCCCCTCTAGACTTCCCCTCACCCCTCTTCATAACCATCTTTCACGCCCCCCCCCCTTTTAATTGAGTCGAATCATAATTGGGGTCTAGACATAATGAGTCCCAGGTCTGATAGTTATGTGAGGCTAGACCAGGCCTCCTGTCTCCTTCCTTTACCCCTTCTCACCTACTCCTTCCCTCTCTCTTTCTCCCTTCCGTCTTCTTTCCCGTTCCTTCCTTCCTTCCCTCTCTCTCTCCCTCCTTCTCATGTGCTGTTTCCTCTTCTTCTGCCATCTTTCTCCTTCATTCATTCCCTCCTTATCTTCTATCTTTCTCCCTTTCCGCCCTCTACCCCTCTGTCCTGCATGGCAGTGAACTGTGACATCACCCACATGACTCTGACTTATATACTGTTAATGAATATAACAGATTACTATGTCTTAACTCTTTGAGTATCTGCTAAATTAACCGCTTGAATAAGATGATGAAACTTCTTAAATATAAGGAATTAACCCCATGAGTACAATGAGTTAACCCCTGAGTACAATGAGTTGACCCCTGAGTACAATGAGTTGACCCCTGAGTACAATGAGTTGACCCCTGACTACATGACTAAATTAACCTATTTGATTTAACCCATTTCAGTATGACGATTCAAACTCCTTGATTTCCATGATCAATTAACCCTTTGATACTGATATTGATATTGAAACAGTTTATTTAGCCAGAATAATACAGATACAGAGTGGATAGAAATAACAATATTAACATGGCTGAGCCAGTTGAGAGCTCTCTTAGTGGCACCTGATATATACTGTACATTTGTCTCAAGGAAGTATTATGTAACATTTAGTATCATCTGGAATAGTACAATAGCCTGGTGGTAATAAGAACATCTCATAATGTTACCACGGTTATCACTTCCTTATTTGTTTATTTATTTATTTATTTATTTATTTATTTATTTTTACATTTATATTATAAGTATATATCGCGCGTATTTTACAGAGGAGTTTATATACAGTAATATGATAAGGGAGGGAAGCTACATAACATGGGTTGTATTAAGGTGAAACAAAGGGACAGGCACAGGATCAGGTCTTGACGGCAAATACATAATAGTAATTTCTATCTACGTGACAATATATGATATACTGGTTATGGTGGTACAATAAAGGTAAGAGTATAAAGTAGGTATTACAGAAATATTAATACATAGACAATAGATATTTTTTAAGAGATGATTTAAAGGAAGGGAGCGGAGTCTTTGAATACGATGATTTAATCCTTTTATTAAAATAATTTAACAACCATGAAATAATTTTTGGGGAGCAATTTGGGTTCAGTCGGTTAGTCATTCAGTCAAACGTAGATGACACTCACTAACCTTCACACAACTCCCTGAACTGAGGTTATGTGCACAGGTAAGAGCTTGAAGCAGTCAGTCCTGGCGTGACAGAGTTAAGGGAGGCGAGACGCTCCGCCCTCCAAGAACATACGAACATAAGAATGGAGAAAACTGCAGCGGGCCTATTGGCTCATACTGGGCAGTCCCGTTTACACCCAACCCCTATTGCTCATATATCTATCCAACCTATGTTTGAAGCTATCCAGCGTATCGAGTTAATGATGATGTTTGGTAACTTGTTCCATTCATCCACTACTCTATTTCCAAACCAGTGTTTGCTTATTTCGCGCCTAAATCTAAATTTGTTTAATTCAAAACCATTGTTACGAGTTCGCTCCTGGTTGGATAGTTTGAGTACCTCGGTAATGTTCCCTTTGTTTAGCCCTGACTTCAATTTATACACCTCGATCATATCGCCCCTCACTCTACGTCTCTCGAGGGAGTGCAAATTAAGATGCTTTAACCTGTCTCGGTACTCTAGGTTCCTAATGCCCGGGATTAGTCTTACCATTCTCCTCTGAATTCCTTCTCGGGATACTATATCCATTCTGTAGTACGGTGACCAGAACTGAACTGCACAATCCAAGTAAAGTCTCACAAGCTTAAGATATAGTTTTAGGATGACCTCGCTAGTCTTGTAACTAACACTCCTTTGTATGAACCCCAGTACTTTATTAGCCTTGTTTCGAGCAAATACACATTGTTTACTTGGCTTAAGGTTCCTACTTATCATTACTCCTAAATCTTTCTCTCAGTCGGATTTCTCAATAACATCGTTGTTCATCTGGTATCAGGTTTCTCTGTATACATCTCCTAGACTAAGTACTTTACATTTGTCCACATTGAATTTCATCTGACATTTTTCCAGTATACACCAAAGGCACCATCACCCCCTAGTGTACACCATAGGCACCATCACCCCCTAGTGTACACCATAGGAACCATCACCCCCTTGTGTACACCATAGGCACCATCACCCCTAGTGTACACCATAGGCACCATCACCCCCTAGTGTACACCAAAGGCACCATCACCCCCTAGTGTACACCATAGGCACCACCACCCCCTAGTGTACACCATAGGCACCACCACCCCCACCTCACATCCCCGTTAGTACAACCTTCAAGCCCCACCCCGTTAGTACAACCTCAGCCCCGCCCTGTTAGTACAACCTTTCACAGCCCCGCCCTGTTAGTACAACCTTTCACAGCCCCGCCCCGTTAGTACAACCTTCACAGCCCCGCCCCGTTAGTACAACCTTTCACAGCCCCTGCCCCGTTAGTACAACCTTCACAGCCCTGCCCTGTTAGTACAACCTTTCAGCCCTGCCCCGTTAGTACAACCCTTCACAGCCCCGCCCCGTTAGAGGTAAGACAGAGTTATTCATGTCTGCCTCCTACACACTCATGGCTCTGACCTCCTACACGTTCATGGCCTCCTGACCTCTCCGTCATTAGTGCCATTTCTTACCCACTACGTCCTGACACCTCCATGGGTTATGTCAGCAAGTTACATAAAGTGACAGAATGATGAGTGTGTGGGGGAAATTCCTGTACAATTTATCTGTTGGCGGCAGTGGCAGGTCCCTAGAGACAGGCCTGTCTCTAGGAGGGGGGCCTCTCCTGCAGGTCACCAACACGTCCTCCTGCAGGTCACCATCTCGTCCTACAGGTCACCATCACGTCCTCCTACAGGTCACCAGCCGTCACCATCACGCCGTCCTCCTACAGGTCACCATCTCGCCGTCCCACAGGTCACATCACGCCGTCCTCCTGCAGGTCACCAGCCGTCGCTATCACGCCGTCCTCCTAGAGGTCACCAGCCGTCACCATCACGCCGTCCTCCTACAGGTCACCAGCCGTCACCATCACGCCGTCCTCCTACAGGTCACCATCACGCCGTCCTCCTGCTGGTCACCATCACGCCTCCTCCTGCAGGTCACCAGCCATCACCATCACGCCGTCCTCCTACAGGTCACCATCACACCGTCCTCCTACAGGTCACCAGCCGTCACCATCACGTAGTCCTCCTACAGGTCACCATACGTCACCATCACGTAGTCCTCCTACAGGTCACCATACGTCACCATCACGCCGTCCTCCTACAGGTCACCATCACGCCGTCCTCCTACAGGTCACCATCACGCCGTCCTCCTCACAGGTCACCATCACGCCGTCCTCCTACAGGTCACCATCACACCGTCCTCCTACAGGTCACCATACGTCACCATCACGTAGTCCTCCTACAGGTCACCATCACGCCGTCCTCCTACAGGTCACCAGCCATCACCATCACGCCGTCCTACAGGTCACCATCACGTATTCCTCTACAGGTCACCAGACGTCACCATCACGTAGTCTCCCACAGGTCACCATCACGCCGTCCTCCCTACAGGTCACCATACGTCACCATCAAGTCCTCCTACAGGTCACCATCACGCCGTCCTCCTACAGGTCACCAGACGTCACCATCACGCCGTCCTCCTACAGGTCACCATCACGCCGTCCTCCTACAGGTCACCAGACGTCACCATCACGCCGTCCCACAGGTCACCAGACGTCACCATCACGCCGTCCTCCTACAGGTCACCATACGTCACCATCACACCGTCCTCCTACAGGTCACCATACGTCACCATCACACCGTCCTCCTACAGGTCACCATACGTCACCATCACGCCGTCCTCCCTACAGGTCACCAGACGTCACCATCACGCCGTCCTCCACAGGTCACCATACGTCACCATCACACCGTCCTCCCAGGTCACCATACGTCACCATCACACCGTCCTCCACAGGTCACCAGACGTCACCATCACGCCGTCCTCCTACAGGTCACCACGCCGTCCTCCCCAGGTCACCAGACGTCACCATCGTCCTCCTACAGGTCACCATACGTCACCATCACGCCGTCCTCCCAGGTCACCATACGTCACCATCACGCCGTCCCCTACAGGTCACCAGACGTCACCATCACGCCGTCGTCCTACAGGTCACCAGACGTCACCATCACGCCGTCCTCCTACAGGTCACCATACGTCACCATCACGCCGTCCTCCTACAGGTCACCATACGTCACCATCACGCCGTCCTCCTACAGGTCACCATACGTCACCATCACGCCGTCCTCCTACAGGTCACCATACGTCACCATCACGCCGTCCTCCTACAGGTCACCATACGTCACCATCACGCCGTCCTCCTCAGGTCACCAGACGTCACCATCACGCCGTCCTCTACAGGTCACCATACGTCACCATCACGCCGTCCTCCCAGGTCACCATACGTCACCATCACGCCGTCCTCCTACAGGTCACCATACGTCACCATCACGTAGTCTCCTACAGGTCACCATACGTCACCATCACGCCGTCCTCCTACAGGTCACCATCACGCCGTCCTCCTACAGGTCACCATATCACCATCACGCCGTCCTCCCACAGGTCACCATACGTCACCATCACGCCGTCCTCCTACAGGTCACCATACGTCACCACCGCCGTCCTCCCACAGGTCACCATACGTCACCATCACGCCGTCCTCCTACAGGTCACCATACGTCACCATCACGTAGTCCTCCTACAGGTCACCAGACGTCACCATCTCGTCGTCCTCCCCAGGTCACCATACGTCACCATCACGTCCTCCTACAGGTCACCATCCGTCACCATCACGCCGTCCTCCCAGGTCACCATACGTCACCATCACGCCGTCCTCCGACAGGTCACCATACGTCACCATCACGCCGTCCTCCACAGGTCACCATACGTCACCATCACGTAGTCCCCACAGGTCACCATATCACCATCACGCCGTCCTCCTACAGGTCACCATCACGCCGTCCTCCTACAGGTCACCATACGTCACCATCACGTCCTCCTACAGGTCACCACGTCACCATCACGCCGTCCTCCTACAGGTCACCATACGTCACCATCACGCCGTCCTCCTACAGGTCACCATACGTCACCATCACGCCGTCCTCCTACAGGTCACCATACGCATCATCACGTAGTCCTCCTACAGGTCACCAGACGTCACCATCTCGTCGTCCTCCTACAGGTCACCATACGTCACCATCACGCCGTCCTTACAGGTCACCATCCGTCACCATCACGCCGTCCTCCCAGGTCACAGACGTCACCATCACACCGTCCTCCCACAGGTCACCATCCGTCACCATCACGCCGTCCTCCCAGGTCACCATCACACCGTCCTCCCAGGTCACCATATCACCATCACACCGTCCTCCTACAGGTCACCATACGTCACCATCACGCCGTCCTCCTACAGGTCACCATCACGCCGTCTCCCCTACAGGTCACCAGACGTCACCATCACACCGTCCTCCTACAGGTCACCATCACACCGTCCTCCTACAGGTCACCATCCGTCACCATCACGCCGTCCTCCTACAGGTCACCATCCGTCACCATCACGCCGTCCTCCCTACAGGTCACCATCACACCGTCCTCCCACAGGTCACCATCACGCCGTCCTCCTACAGGTCACCATACGTCACCATCACGTAGTCCTCCTACAGGTCACCATCACGCCGTCCTCCTACAGGTCACCATACGTCACCATCACACCGTCCTCCTACAGGTCACTATACGTCACCATCACGCCGTCCTCCTACAGGTCACCATACGTCACCATCACGCCGTCCTCCTACAGGTCACCATACGTCACCATCACGCCGTCCTCCCACAGGTCACCATGTCACCATCACGCCGTCCTCCTACAGGTCACCATATCACCATCACGCCGTCCTCCCACAGGTCACCATCACGCCGTCCTCCCTACAGGTCACCATACGTCACCATCACACCGTCCTCCTACAGGTCACCATCACGCCGTCCTCCCACAGGTCACCACCGTCACCATCACGCCGTCCCCACAGGTCACCATACGTCACCATCACGCCGTCCTCCTACAGGTCACCATCACACCGTCCTCCTACAGGTCA
Source organism: Homarus americanus (assembly GCF_018991925.1). NCBI lineage: Eukaryota > Metazoa > Arthropoda > Malacostraca > Decapoda > Nephropidae > Homarus > Homarus americanus. The sequence continues at coordinate 3,146,575 of NW_024741189.1, forward strand.
CCATACGTCACCATCACGCCGTCCCCTACAGGTCACCATCCGTCACCATCACGCCGTCCTCCTACAGGTCACCATACGTCACCATCACGCCGTCCTCCTACAGGTCACCATACGTCACCATCACGCCGTCCTCCCCAGGTCACCATCACGCCGTCCTCCCACAGGTCACCATCACGCCGTCCTCCTACAGGTCACCATACGTCACCATCACGCCGTCCTCCCTACAGGTCACCATACGTCACCATCACGCCGTCCTCCCACAGGTCACCATCACGCCGTCCTCCTACCATACGTCACCATCACACCGTCCTCCCACAGGTCACCATACGTCACCATCACACCGTCCTCCTACAGGTCACCATACGTCACCATCACACCGTCCTCCCTACAGGTCACCATCACGCCGTCCTCCTACAGGTCACCATACGTCACCATCACGCCGTCCTCCTACAGGTCACCATACGTCACCATCACGCCGTCCTCCTACAGTGACCATCACGCCGTCCTCCCATAGGTCACCATACGTCACCATCACACCGTCCTCCTACAGGTCACCACGTCACCATCACGCCGTCCTCCTACAGGTCACCATACGTCACCATCACGCCGTCCTCCTACAGTCACCAGACGTCACCATCACGCCGTCCTCTCAGGTCACTATACGTCACCATCACACCGTCCTCCTACAGGTCACCATACGTCACCATCACACCGTCCTACTACAGGTCACCATACGTCACCATCACACCGTCCTCCAGGTCACCACACGTCACCATCACACCGTCCTCCTGGTCACCATACGTCACCATCACACCGTCCTCCCACAGGTCACCGCCACGTCACCATCACGCCGTCCTCCCACAGGTCACCATACGTCACCATCACACCGTCCTCCCACAGGGTCACCACCATCACCGTCCTCCTACAGGTCACCACAGTCACCATCCACACCATCCTCCACATCACCATACGTCACCATCACGCTAGTCCTCCTACAGGTCACCATCACACTGTCCTCCTACAGGTCACCATCACGCCGTCCTCCTACAGGTCACCATCACGCCGTCCTCCTACAGGTCACCATCACACCGTCCTCCTACAGGTCACCATCACACCGTCCTCCTACAGGTCACCATACGTCACCATCACACCATCCTCCACAGGTCACCATACGTCACCATCACACCGTCTCTACAGGTCACCATCACACACCGTCTCCCTACAGGTCACCATACGTCACCATCACATCCTCCTACAGGTCACCATACGTCACCATCACACCGTCCTCCTACAGGTCACCATCACACTGTCCTCTACAGGTCACCACATCGTCCTCCTACAGGTCACCATACGTCACCATCACACCATCCTCCTACAGGTCACCATACGTCACCATCACACCGTCCTACAGGTCACCATATACAGTATCTATAAATGTATCTATTTTTCATTTTTGGCAACACTGTAAGACTACTGGTATATGGTAACACTGCAGGACTACTGGTATATATAACACTGTACCGCAGTACTACTGGTGCTTCATGGTAACGCACTGTAAATCTTTCGGTATCACTCGGTAGTAGCTTCGCTGTAGTGCTGGTATCATGCTATAGTACTGAGTATATTTAAAACAACACTGCCAATTGCTGGTATATGGTAACGCAGTTCTATCGACGCACTGTAATGCTGGTACGCTTGTGCAACACTGTAGTGCTGGTGTATATGGTAACACTGTAATGCCTGATATGTAAAGTAACACTGCAGGACTACTGTATTATATAAGTAACACTGTAATGCTAAGTATATTGCTTACTGCAAATAGTATATGGTAACACAGGACTACTGGTATGTTAACACTGTAGTACTGGTACATATGGTAACGCAGGACTTACTGGTATGTAGTAACACTGTACTACTTTAGTATCATAAACCTTTACTGTAAATACTACTGGTATATAAGCAACACTGTGATACTTGTATAAGTAACACTGTAGTACTTAGTATATATAGTAACACTGTAGTACTGGTATATGTAACACTGCAGGACTACTGGTATGTGGTAACACTGTAAATGCTAATTATGTAAGTAACACTGCAAGACTAACACAGTGTATGGTAACACTGCTTGAGACTACTAGTGTCTCTTTCTGAGACTACTAATATATGGTAACACTGTAATGCTAATTATATAAGCTTGCACAGAGACTACTGGTATGTAAATAACACTGTGGGACTACCAGTATGTATACAGGATACTAATATATAACACTGTAATGCTAGTATGTAACTTACTACCAGACTACTTTAGTATATAAATGCCTGAGACTACTGGTATACATGCCTGTGAGACTACTGGTATATAAGTAACACTGTAGTACTATGTCGTAACACTACCAGGACCTACTAGTATATAAGTAACACTGTAGTATATAGTAACACTGTGGGACTACTGAAATGGTAACACTGTAGTATTACTAGTATATAAAGTAACACTGTGGGACCTACTGGTATATAAGTAACACTATTAGGACTACTGGTATATAGTAACATATAATACTGTTACACTTAGGCCAACACTGTGGACTACTGTTATGTGGTAACACTGTAATACTGGTATATGAAGAAGTAACACTGTAGGACTACTGAGTATATAAATAACACTATAGTACTAGTATATATAAGTAACACTAGGACTACTGGTATGTAAGTAACACTGTAATACTGGTATATAAATAACACTGTAGGACTACTGGTATATATAGTAACACTGCAGGACTACTAAGTATATATTAACACTGTAGTACTGGTATATAGTAACACTGCAGGACTACTGGTATGTCTGGCGCTTACTGTAATACTGGTATATGGTAACACTGTAGGACTACTGGTATATATAAACACTATGGGATACTACGTTATCATAGTAACATAATACTGAATTTTGTAAAGTAACACTGTAGGACTACTACAGGTATATATGGTAACTTGCTGTAATGCTGGTATATAAGTAACATATGGGACTACTGGGTATAAATGTACTATTAGTACTGGTATATAAGTAACTTTGCAGGACTACTGGTATGTAACAACACTGTAGTATACTGGTATGTAAGTAACACTGGGACTACTGGTATATAATAACACTGTAGTACTGGTATATATAGTAACACTGCAGGACTACTAGTATGTAAATAACACTATTAGTACTAGCCTTGTAAAGTAACATGTAGGACTACTGGTATGTAAGTAACACTGTAAGTACTAGTATATAAGTAACACTAGGACATTCTTTGGTATGTAAATAACACTATGAAATGCTAGTATATGGTAACACTGTAGGACTACTGGTATGTCAAAGTAACTGCTATGTAGTACTGGTATATATGTGCTTGCCTGTAGGACTACTGGTATGTAACACAGTAATGCCTAGTATGTAAATGCTACTGTAGAACCCCTACTGGTATATAAGTAACACTGTAGTACTGAGTATATGTAGGTAACCTGTAGGACTACTGGTACATGGTAACACTATTAGGACTACTGGTATATAGTATACTATTAACTTTGGTATATGAAGTAACACTATAGGACTACTGGTATGTAAGTAACACTGTAGTGCTAGTATATAGTAACACTGGGACACACTGGTATATATGCTATGATACTGGTATATGGTAACACTATTAGGACTACTAGTATATGGTAACTTGCTATAGTACTTTGGTATATACCTGGGACTACGGTATGTAAGTAACTTACTGTAGTACTGGTATATTAAGTAACACTGTAGACTACTGGTATATGCGTACCTGTAATGCTGGTATATAAATGCTTTTCTGAGACTACTGGTATATATTAACACTATAATACTAATTATATATATGCTGTGAGACTACTGGTATATAGTACTTACTGTAGTACTGGTATGTAAATTATTGCCTGCGGGACTACTGGTGTATGGTAACATATTAGTACGGTATATATTGCCCTTATAGTACTGGTATATGGTAACACTGTCGTACTAGTATGTAAGTAACACTGTAGTACACAATTATGTAGTAACACTGTAGTACTGGTATATAGTAACACTGTAAGTACTAGTATATAGTAACACTATATAGTACTGCGTGCATAGTAACACTGTAATGCTAGTATGTAAATGCTTACTATAGTCGCTGGTATATAGTAGCTTACTGTAGTACTGGTACATGAAATATATATAATGCTAGTATATGAAATAACACTGTAAGTACTGGTATGCTGGTAACACTGTAGTACTGGTATGTAACACTGGTACTAGTATATAGTACCTGCAAGAGACTAGTATATAAATAACACTATAGTACTAGTATATATTAACACTGTAAGACTACTGGTATATAGTATACTATAATGCTAGTATATGTAACTTACTATCATGCTAGTATATATGCTGCTATCATGCCTGGTATGTAAGTAACACTGTAAGTACTGAGTATGTAAACAACACTGCAGTACTGGTATATAGTAACACTGCAGGACTACTGGTATATGGTAACCCATAGTACTGGTATGTAAACGCTTGCATAGTACTGGTATATATGGTAACACTGCTGTCACTGGTATGTAAGTAACACTGCGGGACTACTGGTATATATGATAACACTGCAGGACTACTGGTATGTAACACTGTAGGACTACTGGTATATAGTAACACTGTAGTACTGGTATATGGTAACACTGTAATGCTAATTTATATGGTAACACTGTAGTACTGGTATATGGTAACACTGGCGTACTGGAATATACCATTGTGCCTGTAGTACTGGTACCCTTTAGTAACACTGTAAATGCTGGTATATAAGTAACACTGCCGTTCTTTCAGGTATGTAATAACACTGTAATACTAGTATGTAACCACCTATGAACTACTGGTATATATGCTTACTGTAATACTAGTATATGGTAACACTGTAAATGCTGAGTATATGATAACCTGTAATACTGTTATATAGTAACACTGTAGTTCTAGTATATATAAGCCAACACTGTATAGGACTACTTTTGGTATATAGTAACACTGTATACTACTGGTATATAAATAACACTATGGGAGACTACTGGTTTATATGCTACTATAATACTAGTATGTAAGTAACACTAGGACTACTAGTATGTAGTATACTGTAATGCTAGTATATGGCTTACTGCAAGACTACTAGTATATATTGGTAACACTGTAGTACTGGTATATGGGTAACACTGCAGGACTACTGGTATATGGTAACACTGTAATACTGGTATATGGTAACACTGTAGGACTACTGGTATATGGTAACACTGTAGGACTACTGGTGTATGGTAACACTGTAATACTGGTACATGGTAACACTGTAGGACTACTGGTATATGGTAACACTGTAATACTGGTATATGGTAACACTGTAGGACTACTGGTATATGGTAACACTGTAGTACTGGTATATGGTAACACTGCAGGACTACTGGTATATGGTAACACTGTAGTACTGGTATATGGTAACACTGCAGGACTACTGGTATATGGTAACACTGTAGTACTGTATATGGTACAACAGGACTACTGGTATATGGTAACACTGTAGTACTGGTATATGGTAACACTGCAGGACTACTGGTATATGGTAACACTGTAGTACTGGTATATGGTAACACTGTAGGACTACTGGTATATGGTAACACTGTAGTACTGGTATATGGTAACACTGCAGGACTACTGGTATATGGTAACACTGTAATACTGGTATATGGTAACACTGTAGGACTACTGGTATATGGTAACACTGTAGTACTGGTATATGGTAACACTGCAGGACTACTGGTATATGGTAACACTGTAGTACTGGTATATGGTAACACTGCAAGACTACTGGTATATGGTAACACTGTAATACTGGTATATGGTAACACTGTAGTACTACTGGTATATGGTAACACTGTAATACTGGTACATGGTAACACTGTAGGACTACTGGTATATGGTAACACTGTAATACTGGTACATGGTAACACTGTAGTACTGGTATATGGTAACACTGTAATACTGGTACATGGTAACACTGTAGTACTGGTATATGGTAACACTGTAATACTGGTACATGGTAACACTGTAGACTACTGGTATATGGTAACACTGTAATACTGGTACATGGTAACACTGTAGACTACTGGTATTTGGTAACACTGTAATACTGGTACATGGTAACACTGTAGGACTACTGTATATGGTAACACTGTAATACTGGTACATGGTAACACCGTAGTACTGGTATATGGTAACACTGTAATACTGGAACGTGGTAACACTGTAACTGGTATAGGTAACACTGTAATACTGGTATATGGTAACACTGCAAGACTACTGGTATATGGTAACACTGTAATACTGGTATGGTAACACTGTAGGACTACTGGTATATGGTAACACTGTCTACTGGTATATGGTAACACTGTAGTACTGGTATATGGTAACACTGTAGTACTGGTATATGGTAACACTGTAGTACTGGTATATGGTAACACTGTCGTACTGGTATATGGTAACACTGTAGTACTGGTATATGGTAACACTGTAGTACTGGTATGCAACACTGTAGTACTGGTATATGGTAACACTGTCGTACTGGTATATGGTAACACTGTAGTACTGGTACATGGTAACACTGTAGTACTGGTATATGGTAACACTGTAGTACTGGTATAATGGTAACACTGTAGTACTGGTATATGGTAACACTGTAGTACTGGTACATGGTAACACTGTAGTACTGGTATATGGTAACACTGTAGTACTGGTATATGGTAACACTGTAGTACTGGTACATGGTAACACTGTAGTACTGGTATATGGTAACACTGTAGTACTGGTATATGGTAACACTGTAGTACTGGTATATGGTAACACTGTAGTACTGGTATATGGTAACACTGCAGGACTACTGGTATATGGTAACACTGTAGTACTGGTATATGGTAACACTGTAGGACTACTGGTATATGGTAACACTGTAGTACTGGTATATGGTAACACTGTCGTACTGGTATATGGTAACACTGTCGTACTGGTATATGGTAACACTGTAGTACTGGTATATGGTAACACTGCAGTACTGGTATGGTAACACTGCAGGACTACTGGTATATGGTAACACTGTAGTACTGGTATATGGTAACACTGTAGTACTGGTATATGGTAACACTGTAGTACTGGTATATGGTAACACTGCAGGACTGTATATGGTAACACTGCAGACTACTGTATACGGTAACACTGTAGACTACTGGTATATGGTAACACTGTAGTACTGGTATGGTAACACTAGTACTGGTATATAATAACACTGTAGTACTGGTATATGGTAACACTGGCGTACTGGTATGTTAACACTGTAGTACTGGTATATGTAACACTGTAGTACTGGTATATAGTAACACTGCAGGACTACTGGTATATGTAACACTGTATACTGGTTATAGAAAGGTAATGTAACACTGTATACTGGTATATGGTACCACTGTTACTGTATAAACTGTAATACTGGTATATGGTAACACTGTAAGACTACTGGTATATGTCACAAAACTGTAGGACTACTGGTATATAAAACTGAATACTGGTATATGGTAACACTGTAGACTACTGGTATATGGTAACACTGTATATTAAACACTGAGGGTATATAACACTGTGATATATGGTAACACTGGGACTACTGGTATAAGTAACACTGTAATACTGGTATATGGTAACACTGTAGGACTACTGGTATATAGGTAACACTTGAGACTACGTATAGAACACTATGAACATGAAGACTACTGGTATATGGTAACACTGTAATACTGGTATATGGTAACACTGTAGGACTACTGGTATATGGTAACACTAGACATATATAACACTGAGACTACTGGTATATGGTAACACTGTAGTACTGGTATATGGTAACACTGCAGGACTACTGGTATATATGTACACTGTAGTACTGGTATATGGTAACACTGTGGACTACTGAAGCTATATGGTATAGTAACACTGCCTATAACTGTACTGGTATATGTAACACTGTAGACTACTGTATATACAACTATAGTACTGGTATAGGTAACACTGCAGGACTACTGGTATATGGTAACACTGTAGTACTGGTATATGGAACACTGTAGGACTACTGGTATATGGTAACACTGTACTGATATGTATAACTGCAGGACTACTGGTATATGGTAACACTGTAGTACTGGTATATGGTAACACTGCAAGACTACTGTATGCTAATACTGGTATATGGTAACACTGTAGTACTACTGGTATATGGTAACACTGTAATATAATTTTGTAGTAACACTGTGGACTACTGGTATATGGTAACACTGTACTTTAAATATACAGTACTGGTATATGGTAACACTGTAATACTGGTTATGTATACTGTAGTACTAGTATATAAGTAACACTGTAATACAATGTACATGGTAACACTGAGACTACTGGTATATGGTAACACTGTAACTCTTAGGTACATGTAACACTGTAGGACTACTGGTATATGGTAACACTACAATACTGCAATAACTTTCAGGAACTATATATTAATATAATATCATGGTAACACTAGTACTGTATATGACATAATACTGGTACATGGTAACATAACCAGTACTGGTATATGGTAACACTGTAATACTGGTATAATGGTAACACTGCAGGACTACTGGTATATGGTAACACTGTAATACTGGTACATGGTAACAAGGACTACTGGTATATGGTAACACTGTAATACTGGTATATGTAACACTGCAGACTACTGGTATATGGTAACACTGTAATACTGGTACATGGTAACACTGTAGGACTACTGGTATGTACACTGTAATACTGGTATATGGTAACACTGCAGACTACTGGTATATGGTAACACTGTAATACTGCAATAACACTGTAGGACACTGGTATATGGTAACACTGTATAGTAATACTTAGACTACTGGTATTTAACAAATACTGATACATGGTAACACTGTAGACTACTGTATTATAATACTACTAGTACTGGTATATGGTAACACTCAGGACTACTGGTATATTAACACTGTAATATATATAGTAACACTGTAGGACTACTTTATGGTAACACTGTAATACTGTATATGGTAACACTGTGGATACTACATGGTATAGTAACATGCTGATTACATGCAGACTACTTATGTAACACTGGTACATTAAAGACTACTGGTATATGGTGTACTGAATACTGGTACATGGTAACAACTGGTGATATGTATATATAGTAACACTGTAATACTGGTACATGGTAACACTGCAAGACTACTGGTATATGGTAACACTAAATACTTGGTATAGTAACACTGCAAGACTACTGGTATGTAACACTGTAATACTGGTATATGGTAACACTATAGATATCACGTACTGTAATGTAACACTAACTAGTAACACTGTATGTTATAAACTGACTACTGGTTATATGGTAACACTAATACTGGTACATGGTAACACTGTAGGACTACTGGTATATAGTAACACTGTAGTACTGGTATATGGTAACACTGCAAGACTACTGGTATATGGTAACACTGTAATACTGGTATATGGTAACACTGTAGGACTACTGGTATATGGTAACACTGTAATACTGTTATATGGTAACACTACTGGAACTACTGTATGTGGTAACATGACTACTGGTACATGGTAACACTGTAGGACTACTGGTATATGGTAAACCTGTATAATTTACATAGTAACACTCAAGACTTGGTATGTAACACTATACTGGTACATGGTAACACTCAGGACTACTGGTATATGGTGCACTGTAATACTGGTGTAACACTGCAAGACTACTGGTATATAGTACACTGTATACTGGTACATAGTAACCTGAAGACTACTGGTATTTATTAATACTATTTATGGTAACACTGCAAGACTACTGGTATAAGTAACACTGTAATACTGGTACATGGTAACACTGTAGGACTACTGGTATGTAATACTGTAATACTGATATGAGTAACACTGGGACTACTGGTATATGGTAACACTGTAATACTGGTATATGGTAACACTGCAAGACTACTGTTGTAATATACTGGTACATGGTAACACTGGGACTACTGGTATATGGTAACACTGTAATACTGGTACACTGCAAGACTACTGGTATATGGTAACACTGTAATACTGGTACATGGTAACACTGTAGGACTACTGGTATATGGTAACACTGTAATACTGGTACATGGTAACACTGCAAGACTACTGGTATATGGTAACACTGTAATACTGGTACATGGTAACACTGCAAGACTACTGGTATATGGTAACACTGTAATACTGGTACATGGTAACACTGCAAGACTATTTATGGTAACACTGTAGGACTACTGGTATATGGTAACACTGTAATACTGGTATATGGTAACACTGCAAGACTACTGGTATATGGTAACACTTAGTACTGTATATGGTACATATATTACATGGTAACACTGTAGGACTACTGGTATATGGTAACACTGTAATACTGGTACATGGTAACACTCAAGACTACTGGTATATAATATGCTGTAATATGGTATGGTAACACTGTAGGACTACTGGTATATGGTAACACTGTAATACTGGTACATGGTAACACTGCAAGACTACTGGTATATGGTAACACTGTAATACTGGTACATGGTAACACTGTAGGACTACTGGTATATGGTAACACTGTAATACTGGTACATGGTAACACTGCAAGACTACTGGTATATGGTAACACTGTAATACTGGTACATGGTAACACTGTAGGACTACTGGTATATGGTAACACTGTAATACTGGTACATGGTAACATACCAAGACTACTGGTATATAGTACTGTAATACTGGTACATGGTAACACTGCAAGACTACTGGTAAGTACACTGTAATACTGGTACATGGTAACACTGTAATACTGGTATATGGTAACACTGCAAGACTACTGGTATGTGAACACTGTAATACTGGTACATGGTAACACTGCAAGACTACTGGTATATAAACACTGTAATACTGGTACATGGTAACACTGCAAGCACTGCAAGACCATTGGTACATGGTAACACTGTAGGACTACTGGTATATGGCAACACTGTATTACTGGTATATGGTAACACCTTGCAAGACTATCAGTAGGTAACACTGTAATACTGTACATGGTAAATACTGTAGACTACTGGCAGCGGTAACACTGTAATACTGGTACATGGTACCGTAAGACTACTGGTATATGGAAACACTGTAATACTGGTACATGGCAACACTGTAGGAGTACCTGGTATATGGTAACACTGTAATACCGGTACATGGTAACACCGTAAGACTACTGGTATATGGTAACACTGTAATACTGGTACATGGTAACACTGTAGACTCATATGGTAAATACTGTAATACTGGTACATGGTAACACTGTAAGATTCATTGGGTATATAGGTAACACTGTAATATTGGTACATGGTAACACTGTAGTACTGGTATATGGTAAATATCTGTAATACTGGTATATGGTAAATAATGTAAGACTACTGGGTATGGTAAATACTGTAATACTGGTACATGCAACACTGTAGGACTACTGGTATGTAACACTGTAATACTGCATGTAACACTGCAAGACCATTGGTATATGGTAACACTGTAATACTGGTACATGGTAAACACTGTAGTACTGATATATGGTAACACTGTAATACTTAAGTATACGGTAACACTGCAAGACTACTGGTATATGGTAACACTGTAATACTAAGTACATGGTAACACTAGACTACTGGTAAGGCGGTAACACTGTAACATTGGTAACATGGTAACACTGCAAGACTACTGGTATATGGTAACACTGGTAATACTGGTACATGGTAACACTGTAGTACTTGTATATGGTAACACTGTAATACTGGTACATGCAAAATACTGTAAGACCATTGCAGGTAACATTCGTAATACTGTACATGGTAACACTAGTACTGGTATATGGTAACACTGTAACATTGGTACATGGTAACACTGCAAGACCAGCTTGCATATGGTAATACTGTAATATCGGTACATGGTAACACTGTAGGACTACTGGTATATGGTAACACTATCAAGTGGTACATGGTAACACCAGCAAGATTACTGGTATATGGTAAATCGTAATGTTGGGTGTTACGGCAACACTGTGGTGTACTTGGTATATGGTAACACTTTGCAATACTGGTACATGGTAACATCAGTAAGACCTTGTTTGGTATATGGTAAACACCGTAATATTCGGTACATGGTAACACTAGTAGGACTACTGGTATATGGTAACACTGTAATAATACTGGTACATGGTACACCGCAAGACTACTGGTATATAGAACACTGTAATATTTCTGGTGCTGCAACACTGTAGTACTGGTATATGGGTAACACTGTAATACTGGTACATGGTAAACACTGCAAGACTACTGGTATATGGCAGTAACACTGTAATACTGGTACATGGTAACACTGTAGGACTACTGGGTATATGGTAAATACTGTATCATATACATGGTAACACTGCAAGACTAATGGTATATGGTAACACTCAATACTGGTACATGGTAACACCGTAGTATTGGTATATGGTAACACTGTAAAACTGGTACATGGTAACACTGCAAGACTACCGGTATATGGCAACACTGTAATACTGGTACATGGTAAAATAGCCCGTAGTACTGGTATATGGTAACACTGTAATACTGGGTACATGAACACCGTAAGACTACTGGGTATATGGTAACACTGCATTACTGGTACATGGTAACACTGTAGTACTGGTATATGGTAACACTGTAATACTATACATGGTAACACTGTAGTACTGGTATATGGTAACACTGTAATACTGGTACATGGTAACACTGCAAGACTACTGGTATAGGTAACACTGTACTGGTACATGGTAACACTGTAGAAATTGGTATAGTAACACTGTAATACTGGTACATGGTAACAATTGTAGGACTACTGGTATATGGTAACACTGTAATACTGGTACATGGTAACACCGTAAGACTAATGGGTATATAGTAACACTGTAATACTGGTGCATGGTAACACTGTAGTGACTGGTATATGGTAACACTGTAATACTGGTACATGGTAACACTGTAGTACTGGTATATGGTAACACTGTAGGACTTTATTTGGTATATGGTAACACTAATACTGGTACATGGGTAACAACAAGACTACTGGTATATGGTACTACTGTATTACTGGTACATGGGTAACACTGCAAGACTACTGTATACATGGTAACACTGTAGACTACTGGTATATGGTAACACTGTAATACTGGTATATGGTAACACTGCAAGACTACTGGTATATGGTAACACTGTAGTACTGGTATATGGTACTGTAGTACTGGTATATGGGGTAACACTGTAATACTGGCACATGGGTAACACTGTAGGACTACTGGGGTATATGGTAACACTGTAATACTGGTATATGGTACTGTAAGACTACTGGTAAGGGCGGTAACACTCTTGTAGTACTGGTATATGGTAACACTGTAAGACTACTGTATATGGTAACACTGTAGTACTGGTATATGGTAACACTGTAGTACTGGTATATGGTAACACTGTAAATACTGGTATATGGTAACACTGTAGTACTGGTATATAGGTAACACTGTAGGACTACTGGTATATGGTAACACTGTGGTACTACTGGCATATGGTAACACTGTAGGACTACTGGTATGGTAACACTGGTAATACTGGTACATGGGTAACAATGTGAAGACTACGTATAAGTGGTAACACTGTAGTACTGGTATATGGTAACACTGTAGGACTACTGGTATATGGTAACACTGTAGTAATTGGTATATGGTAACACTCAGACTACTGGTATATGGTAACACTGTAGTACCGGTATATGGTAACACTGCAGGACTATTGGTATATGGTAACACTGTAGTACTGGTATATGGTACACTGTAGTACTGGTATATGGTAACACTGTAATACTGGTACATGGTAACACTGTAGTACTGGTATATGGTAACACTGTAGACTACTGGTATATGGTAACACTGTAGTCAGCCTGTACATGGTAACAATGGCAAGACTACTGGTATATGGTAGCCACTGTAGTAATTGGTATAGCGGTAACACTGCAGGACTACTGGTGTAGGTAACACCAGTACCGGTATATGCAGGTAACACTGCAGGATACTTGCAGGGTAAATACTGGTACCGGTATATGGTAACACTGCAGGGACTACTTCGGCATATGGTAACACTGTGGGAATATGACGCCCCTACTAGAGTCGTTTGTTTACACTTCATTCTCAGTATTTTCCTGGACGGGCGTAACTTCCGGGCGTGTTGGGGAGGGGGTGCAGGGTGTCTGGGGGTCGGAGGGTGTCTAGGGTCGTGGAGGGTGTCTGGGGTTGTGGAGGGCTGTCTGAGGGGTCGGGAGGGTCTGGGGGTCGTGGAGGTGTCTGGGGTTGTGGAGGGTGTCTGGGGATCATGGAGGGTGTCTGGTCTGGAGGTGTGTGAGGTCGTGGAGGGTGTCTGGGGGTCGTGGAGTGTGTCTGGGGTCGTGGAGGGCGTCTGGGGGTCGAGGGCGTCTGGGGTCGTGGAGGGTGTCTGGGGGTGGTGGAGGGTGTCTGGGGGGACTGGGAGGGTGTCTGGGGTCGGAGGTGTGTGGGGGTCGGAGGGTGTCTGGGGGATCATGGAGGGTGTCTGGGGGTCGGGAGGTGTGTGAGGTCGTGGAGGGTGTCTGGGGTCGGAGTGTGTCTGGGGTTGTGGAGGGCTGTCTGAGGGGTCATGGAGGGTGTCTAGGGATCATGGAGGGTGTCTGGGGATCATGGAGGGTGTCTGGGGGTCATGGAGGTGTGTGGAGGTCGGAGGGTGTCTGGGGGTCGGGAGTGTGTCTGGGGTCAGAGGTGTCTGGGGTCGTGGAGTGTGTCTGGGGGTCGAGGGCGTCTGGGGTCGTGGAGGGCGTCTGAGGGTCGTGGAGTGTGTGGGGTCATGGAGGGGCTCTGCGGGTGGTGGAGATGTTTTGGTCGTGAGATGGTGGCGAGGCAGCGGGACAGATGGTGGCGGTGATAGGACTGAGGTGAGTACTTTGTCGATGCCAAAACAAGCCAGAGTAAAGTGTGTTACCTACTGAGGAAGTCTAGGTTGAGATTTGTCCCCACCTCTTACTACTACTACTACGAGTACTACTACTACTACTACTACTACTACTACTACTACTACTACTACTACTACTAATAATAATAATAATAATAATAATAATGATGATGATACCTCCACCTTCTCACTCTCTCACTCCTTCTGCTTTTAACTTCCTTAATTATGGAGATCCCTGTCCTTATCCCTTCACCTCCTTTTCTCCCTTCTCTCCATCCTTACCTCTCACCTCCATCACCTACCTCTCCCTCCCATCCGTCACCTCCTCTCTCTCCCTCACCTCCTCCCTCTCTCCCTCTCTCCTCCCTCACCTCCTCTCTCCCCACCCTCCCCCTCTCCCCCTCCTCCTCTCTCCCCCTCCTCTCCCTCCCTCCCTCTCTCCCCATCTCCCTCCTCCCCACCTCTCCCCCCTCCCTCACCTCCTCCCTCTCTCTCCTCCTCACATCCCTCTCTCCTCTCTCCCCTCCCTCCACATCCTCCTCTCCCTCCTCCTCCCTCTCTCCCCTCCCTCACATCCCTCCCTCTCCCCCTCCCTCATCCCTCTCTCCCCCTCCCTCTCTCTTCCCTCACCCTCTTTCATTCCCCACACTCCCCCCTCACCTTCTCTCAGCAGACATTTCACCCCTCCCTCCTCCATATGTTTACAAACATTCTAGATAGCCTACCTAAACCCCCGTGAGGCTGGCCACCAATAACTGTTTCCTGGTGACGGCAGAGTACGGTGGTGTCCTAAATCACTCGTGGGTAAAGGCCGACCGCTCGCTGGTGTCCGGTATCCTACACTTGGTATTTGAAGGATGTCCTCGAAGGCGTCACTGAAGTGTCCTTGAGGGTATTAGTGATGGAGTGGGACTTCAAAACCCGCTCAAGCAGGAGACCTGATCTGATGGCCGAGTTCCCACGACGTGTGTGTGTGTGTGTGTGTGTGTGCAATAATAATAATAATTAACGGTTTATTGAAAGAGCACGGCAGCCGGAAGGCTGAAAATATACAGTTACATAATTGGGGAATGGGTCTCTTGATTGACAAATAATATAGAAGTAACATAAGTGATACAAATATGATATATAATAACTAGGTGGGGAGAAGGTTATACTACAGGGCATTTCAGCATAGTAACAGTGCAAAAAGGTAAGATTGACTGGGGGTGAACACACTGGTTGATTACGAGTTGTTGATAATTTTTAAAATGGTTGGGACTGGGTTGTAGTGTCGAACAGCAATTCACGGAGGAGGGATCTCGGGTGGAAGTAGGAGCCGGTGTCGAGGATGGTACAGAAGTTTCTCACCAGATTTGCAGATGAGGTCGTGGCGATGGTCAGAGAGAGCCGAGAGGGTCAGTGTGTTGAGCGCTTCTTGATATGTGGAGTAGGAAGGGGAGAGAATGTGTGTGTGTGTGTGTGTGTGTGTGTGTGTGCGTGTGTGTGTGTGTGTGTGTGTGTGTGTGTGTGTGTGTGTGTGTGTGTGTGTGTGTGTGTGTGTGGGTGGTTTGGGGTTACCACCCAGACCTTCGAAACTCATCGTGTCCAGCGGTAGCGCAAATAGGATTACAGAGTAGAGGCATAAGGGCATGAGAGAGAGAGAGAGGTGTCAAAGTGTTGGAGGGATGTTTATCTCCCTCAGGTCCTTCTCGGGTTTACTAAGCTGGGAGGAATTAATTAAGGGAGGAGGCAGGAAGGGAGGGTAGAGGGGAGGCCGGGAGGAGGAGGAAGGTGAAGGGGAGGTGTAGTGGGGAGGTGTAGTGGGGGGGAGTAGGAGGTGGAGGGAAGGAAAGATAGGGGGTGGGGGAGAAAGGGAAGATGGAAAGAAGGATAGGGTGGATGAAGGAAAGGGAAGGAAGAATGGAGGAGAAGGAGATAAAGAGGAAGGGAAGGGGAGGGGGATGTGAAGGGAATGTAGAAAGATGAGGGACAGTAGAGAAAATCAAGAAGGTAAAGAAAGAAGGCAAATAATTGTCTGCAAGATGACCAGACAGAAGGAACGTGAAGATAGACGACTGGACAAACACGAGGCAGATTCAGATGGTATTTACAATTACACAATTATAAACATACTGTTGTAAAAGCTGCTGGTTCACTCCCTGTGATACTTAGCTTAGGTGAGTCAGAACGATACGTTTTCACATCACTAATTTGGGAAGAAAAGTAGCTTAAGAACGTTTGAGAATATACTTGTGTGTGTCGTAGCTTAAGTGAGTCAGATACGTTCTCATATCACAATTTAAGAGGGATGATAGGAACATTGGGGACTGCAGTGTGATGTATTTTATACCAATAAACACAGGAGCGTTCGTGTAGTGTGGCAGAGTAAGGCGGATTTACTCTCGCAAGACGCTGTTGTTTTAACTCAGGCAGGTGTCTCAGAACACACTGTGGCCAGAAATTGGTGAATCTGCAAACATTCGTTAGTTTCGTGGATACATAAAAAAAACATTATCAAAATCTGGCAACACAACAGCAACAACAATAACAACAACTCTGACAGACAGTCAAACATCACACGATGTAACCATCAGTATAAAGACCACAGTCCTTTACCATCCTGTGCAACATCTATAGCATCTTCTTGCCCCAAGCAGAGGAATTATTAGTACATTACAAGTTTGTGACGCCATAAAAGCAGTGTTGCCATGTTGGGCGGTCACGCGAGCAACCTTCTCGCCATTACCATTACACTAACTCCTTATCAACCATCAGGGGAAAGTTTTAGTGATTCGTAAGGTATTTCTCATTCCCTTCTGACCCAAAATGGTGGTTAAAATAGCGTCATAAGGGCAGTGAGACTCTCCTCTTTTAGGCGAGAGCTGAAGGCGGCATTATGTTCTCAACGTATAGTGAGCTTGTCTCTGTTCTATCTATCTATTTATCTTTCTACATGTACTTATATACTTGTCTCTTTATCCCAGTCCATGCTTTCAGTAGTTGGGTGTACGTTAAAACACACACACACACACACACACACACACACACACACACACACACACACACACACACACACACACACACACACACACACCCCTACACCTGGCCCCCACAAGCACACACACACACACCCCTACCCCTGGCCCCACAAGCACACACACACACCCCCTACCCCTAGTCCCCACAAGCACACACACACACCCCTACCCCCCAGCCCCCACAAGCACACACACACCCCTACCCCTGACCCCACAAGCACACACACACCCCCCCCCAGCCCCCACAAGCACACACACCCCTACCCCCAGCCCCCTGGCACACACACACCCCTGCCCCAGCCCCCAAGCACATACACCTGACTGAGTGCCCCCCCACATACACCCTAGCCCCCCAGCCCCCCCACAAGCACACATGCCCCCCTACCCCCTGGCCCCCAGCACACACACCCCCAGCCCCCCCACAAGCACACATACACCCCTACCCCCTGACCCCCACAAACACACGAAAGCATGAAGATTAAAATTGCCTGGGATTAATTTCATGAATTATCCTCGCTGGACATTAATGTTGTTCTTTATGGCGAAGTAACGTGATGTGTTTTTGTTTTGGACTCGTAGCATCAGGGTGAGTCCTCTGTACCTGCCGGGAGGTGGTGGGGGGGGTTGGGGAAGACTGGGGAGAGTTGATGTGGGGAAGATGTGGTGGGGATAAGAGGGATGAGGAGAGGTAGAGGATAGTTTATGGAGGGGAGGTTGTAGATGTGGATAGGGGATGGGGAATAGCTGAGGAATATTGGAGGATGGCTGGGTATGGGGGGGGTGAGTGGAAAGTGATTGGATAGGGGAGAAGTAGTGAGGGGAAGGGAGGGGAGGGGGAGGAACAATAAACGAAAGGGTAGCGAGGGGGAGGAGTGGTGAAGAAGAGTACATGTTAGATAGGGGGAATGGATGAGGTTTTGGAATTGAGGATGGGGAGATGTTAGAATGAAAAACTCAGGACAATTGAGGATGTTGGGAAGAGTGACTTGAGTGTCTTGGGTGGGAGTGATATCTGAAGACAAAGCGAATTGAAGGTTAAGAGGTGATGGGGTACAGAGAAGAGTGGAGAAGGGGAGGAGGAGAGAGAAAAGGGAGAGGTGAGGGGAAGAGGAGGTAAGGAAGAAGGAGAACAGGGGAGCAGAAGATGGTGTGGAGGGTAGTATCCTGGAATGACTGACACCCCCTCCCCTACCGAACCACAGCTGTACACACACACACACACACACACACACACACACACACACACACACACACACACACACACACACACACACACACACACACAAAGATCACTATCAGTTGTGAGGACATTCTCGTACATGCTAAAACTCATTGTAAAATGCAAACCACCCTGAACCATGTACAGTCAGCCTGTGAGAACCTTGGTCTCATCATCTCCACTGAGATAACTAAAGTATTCAACAAACAAGCTGGTAACTGCTAACGTGGACCATCAAACCTTAAGATAGGTAACAACACTATTGACTATGACTCTTCTTTTAAATATCTTGGTGCCTCTATCCCCTGTATCTCTCCTGTCATACAACAGCTAACTATCCCCAGTACCTCACCTGCCATACAACAGCTACCTATCCCCTGTACCTCACCTGCCATACAACAGCTAACTATCCCCTGTACCTCTCCTGCCCATACAACAGCTAACTATCCCTGTGCCTCACCTCTCGTAACAGCTGCATCCCCTGGCCCTCCACCCCTGTCATGCAACAGCTAACTTCTCCCCTGTACCTCACCTGCCATACAACAGCTAACTATCCCCTGTACACTCTCACCACTTTGCTTATTTCTTATCCCCTGTACCTCACCTGTCATACAACAGCTAACTATCCCCTGCACCTCACCTGCCACACAACAGCTAACTATCCCCTGTACCTCACCTGCCATACAACAGCTAACTATCCCCTGTACCTCTCCTGCCATACAACAGCTAACTATCCCCTGTACCTCACTTGTCATACAACAGCTAACTATCCCCTGTATCTCTCCTGTCATACAACAGCTAACTATCCCCTGTACCTCACCTGCCATACAACAGCTAACTATCCCCTGTACCTCACCTGTCATACAACAGCTAACTATCCCCTATACCTCACCTGTCATACAACAGCTAACTATCCCCTGTATCTCTCCTGTCATACAACAGCTAACTATCCCCTGTACTTCACCTGTCATACAACAGCTAACTATCCCCTGTACCTCACCTGTCATACAACAGCTAACTATCCCCTGTACCTCACCT
>NW_024741189.1:3167146-3215426 GCF_018991925.1 Homarus americanus
TGTGTAGGTCAGCCCAACACCCCACTACCTGCCTCCCCTGTTATTTCAGATGCAAAATTCACTCTCTTCCTTACACTCCTACTAGATTTAACCCTTCAAGACCCCTCCCCTCCCCTCCCCTCCCCTTCTTCTATTCCCCACTCCCTTCTACTCCTCCTACCTCCCAACGTCTCCTCCTCCTCCCTAATTTTTCTCCCTCTCTTAACTCCTCCTTCCCCTCCCCCTCCCTCTTCCCTCCCCTTCCTCGCCACCATTCACAACGCCCTCAGCTCCTCTTTAGGCAAAACACCTCACTTCACCTTGACCCTTCAACCCCTCACTATGCCGCTCCTCTCCCTATAAGGCTGCCGTAACTCCCATATGCCGGAGGTCAAACACTCCTCTTCCACCCCGTCTTTTCATGAACCACAGTGGCCTTGAACTCTGACCTGGAGAGTTTGACGCCCTGCCCCCAGTAGACAGAGACAGGTCAGGTAGGTAGAAGAAGAATTTCACTGATACATCAATCAAGTTCATTATAGGTAATTTACACATACGAATATTAACAACACGCAGCAAAAACAGCCAAATAATATTGACCTCGGCTAGTGACGCATACTAATACCCATAAATAACCCTAATCATCACATAAAAGGTATAATTGAGGGAATGATAATGAGTTGTGATCTATAATCCTCAGCTAATAAGAATGAATTATGAAAATACAACTTGACGGTGTGTAGCAAATAAACCCGTTCGTTAAGTGTATGCTGCAGACCGGGGCTTTATTTTTTCTCCGCATTCAGAGAGAGAGCCCCTGTGTCCTCGCCCATTACCGCTAATGAAAACAGAACGTCTTCAACTTATTGGTAATATTTTGAGAGAAAATTATGGTGATATATTATGAGAAAATCTTCCAAGTATAAGTTAATTAACAAAAGCCGAATAAACAGACATTTATTAATTTATTGTTTTAGGAGGAAGTATTTATTCATTAACAAGATACATTAAGATACATTAACAAGATACATTAACAAGATACATTTCGGAGTAGTGTATGATTCATCGCTAACTAAAGGGAGGTAGACTACAATGGTGAGGAAGGGGAAGTCTTATTGATGGTAGACAAAGTAGAGAGAGCTCCTCAGTGTTTACTCAACATACATACTGCCCAGACTCTGCTTTCCCTGCCTGGTCTGCCTTCCTAAATACTACACAACGGAAACACCGACAAGAAAGTGCAAAAGAGGGCATGCAAGATTATTCTCTGCCCCTCCTACTCCACATATCAGGAAGAGTTCAACACATTGACCCGCTCGGCTCTCACTGACCATCACCACGACCTCATCTGCAAATTTGGTGAGAAGCTTCTGCACCATCCTCGACACCGGCTCCTGCTTCCACCCGAGATCCCTCGTCAAAGAATATACTATTCGACACCACAACCGCATCCAGCCCATACGAGCACGTACTGATCGCTATAAGAACAGCCCAGTTCCAACCATTGTACAAATTATCAATAACATGTAATCAACTAGTGTATTCACTCCCAGTCAATCTTATGCACTGTCACTATGTTCAAATGCCCTGTAATATGACCTTCTCCCCACCTTGTTATTATATATCATATTTGTTTCACTTATGTTACGTGTATATTATTTGTTAATCAAGTGATCTATTTCCCAATTATGTAATACACACACACACACACACACACACACACACACACACACAGCGTCTACAGGTCCCAGACTTCACTCTAATGAAATTTAATGAATATCTCAGAGCTTTTACACAGAGAGAAGTTCAAGAAAAGAGAAAATGGTAAATGAGTAGAGACATGAGAAACGAAAAGTGGAAAGTGAGTTCGGAAAATTGTAACGGAAAGAGAACTTAAGGAATAATGATAGAAAAACGAGTGAAGGAGACTGTTGGACAGGGAATCCTCCAGGGTGGAGTACCGTGACCAACCTCTACCTCGGTCGGGTGGTCTCGCCTACATTAAAATAGTTCTTTTTTTTATACTTCAGAACCTTGATACTGATAGCAGAGTTGATCACGGTCTCATCATGCCCAGTGGTTTGCTTTACTCACTCCACAAAGGCGGACCTTCCTCTTCCTCAGAAACAATCAGCTCTGGAGACCATAGACAGAGTCTCTATCTCAGTCCCTGCCGTACACCGACGGTTCCCTTCAGGCAGACAGGAGCGCGGGGTGTGCTCTCTTCTCACTGGATGTGGACCCACCGACGGGAGGTTGGATCAGCCGAAGACTTCGTAAGTGGTCGAGCTCAACCTACTGTAGTGAGTTGCATGGACTCTTCGATGCAGTTAACGTCCTTCTTTAGAGGAGATTAAACAGTGTGATCATATGTGATGCTCAGTCTGCCCTCCAGGCCCTCTCCTCCCCTAACCCTAGATGCCTTTCTTTAATTCAACAAATATTTCTCTATTAGCTATAGCCCATGATAATTCTCTTATCATACATATTTTCCTGGGTTCTATCTCATGTTGGTATTACAAACAATGACACTGTTGGCCGTCTGGCGAGGAATGTCTGTGCACTGGCCCTCTCTGGTGCTGGGGCTAGACCCATCCTCCTCTGGTACTGTTCTTCTCAAACACTATGATATCTTTCTTCCTTATCCACACAAGTATCGTCGACGTGGACTTGTGGTCCGCTGACATAATGTTGTCTCTGTCCATATTAGGTTAGGATACAGACCTATCTGGCGAGTATCTGTAACTGTCTCAACGCTAACACCCTTCAACTGTCAGGGACCTCCTGCCACAAGGAGAGTCATTAACCAATAAATATCACCAACTCCTTAGACATGATAATTAGGATATAATTGCCGTACGGTTTGGTGGGTGATGCCTCCCCTTGTCTTCAACCCACGAGTGCCAGTATACTTAATGTCTGGTGCTTGGTCTTGGAACTAAACTTGACCCCCCCCCCCCCGCGTGTGATTAATTAATTAAATAATGATAATATTACAGGATGATAAATATGAACAGAATGATAACTAGAACCAGCAACCTGATAGGTGGATGAACACAAGATTAAATATACAGTTAAACTTTCGGTAAGAGATAAAGAAAGTGAGAGAAAACAATATGCTCCGTCATTTCCCGGTGCCGGCTCCGTCATCTCCCGGGACCGGCTCCGTCATCTCCCGGGGCCGGCTCCGTCATCTCCCGGGGCCGGCTCCGTCATCTCCCGGGGCCGGCTCCGTCATCTCCCGGGGCCGGCTCCGCCATCTCCCGGGGCCGCTACATTACTCTCTTATGATTTGCTGCTCAAGAGTATTCTCTTTTTGGCTTAATATTCGCGCGCTGTTCTCTCATTGGTTAAATGATTGATAGTTCATTTACTTGTCAATAGATGGCAAAAGAATGCAGCTCCCGAGGCTCCACAATTCCATGAAATATATTGTAATAAAATACACTGACAACTTGATAGATACAGTATATAGATAACAGATAACATAATGACAAATGGATATAAAATTTAAAACCGGCGGAGCGCACGTACACACACACACAGCCAACACACACACACACACACAGCCAACTAATGCACCACCCTCGCCATCGCCACCTCCTGCCACCGGCAGCCCCCCACCCACCTCGCACAGTCCGTCACTACAACAAAATTCAGCCCATAAGAGCCCTCACCGATAGATATAAGAATAGCACCATCCCATCTATTGTTAAAATAATAAACAACTCCTGATTTATGTACTGTACAGCCCTGTAAATGTATTCAATGCATATTATATCATTATGTCTAAATCAAATGTAAGTCTGTATATTTTCAGCCACCGGCTGCAACTTTATTAATAAACCGTTTATTATTATTATTATTATTATTATTATTATTATTATTATTATTATTATTATTATTATTATTATTATTATTATTATTATTATTACACAGACACACCTGTACGAACAGCACGTACTGTATATAAGCTAACTAAAGTAAAATGGCCACAACTAAGATGTCCAAACCAATACAAAAAGTAAAATTCAATTTCAAAACACGAGTGAACAATTTCTGTAAAAATCAGAGACGGTCGGAGTCATCGAAGCCAACCTCATGACGCAGCATATTCCGAAGAAGCGCTGGCAGATAGGTTATGGCTAGACTGGGAAGGAACTGCTCTCGGGCACGATGGTGACGGTGTATTGGTATATATAGGCAGCAAGGTTTATGAGTGTGTGTGTGTTATGTTATGGAAATGCTTACGACTGATTCTTTTATTTGAAAGAAAATAATAATAAATATCTACTTATACCCACAGTTTATGAAAGGTATGTTCATATTCACGTCTTGCTATTTCATTCTATTTTTTTTCCATATTATTTCTCCTGTTCGAAAATATCGGTTTATCGGGATGTTTTTCGTCATCATCAACTCAAACATTTGTTCCTCATAAATGTTAGTTATTAATCACTAGTGTGTTTACTTATCTGCAATACTCACTTAAAATGCCTAGTTAGTGAGGCGCAGTAATACATAATAACATGAACATCATCGTTCTAGCCTTGACAAATCTTCCTTTATCCTCTAATTATAAAACCCTCCGGATGTATCCTATATCATGCTCTCATCTTTTACTCCTAAGTCCAAAAATTCCGGCCTCGAAAATCCGCCTTTCATCAGGATTTTGTTTATACGTCACTCACCTCGCCTTTCCTCGCCATCGTGTCCACTGGGGCGAGTTTAATTCCCTTCAGTTTATCCCAAGGACTTTTTTTTAAAGAGAACGAAGGGGTGAAAGAAGATTAGAGGAAAGAGGAAGAGAGTTAATACTTAGGAAATTGAAGAAATTTAGGAGGCAGTAGAAAAAGGTGGACCGAACACCTAGGTTAGTTATTGTGGGTAATTTTTTTGGAGCTGATTTCCTGGTTGGCTGTCCGCGTTTGGAGGCTCTGGCACTAGACAGTCTACCCTATCCCATTTATGTGTGTTTTCAGTCCTATTTCATATGGTGAAATGTAAAGTACTTAGTGTAGGAGATGTAAACAGAGGAACCAGATATCAGATGAACAACGTTGATATAGAGAAACCCGACTGTGAGAAAGATTTAGGGGTAATGATAAGTAGGTATCTTAAACCAATGCAACAATGCGTGTATGCTCGAAACAAGGCAAACAAAGTACTTTGGTTCATGCAAAGGAGTATAAGTTACAAGACTAGCGAGGTTATCACAAAACTATATCTTACGCTTGTGAGACCTCACTTGGATTATGCAGTTCAGTTGTGGTCACCGTACTACAGAATGGATATCGAATCCCTAGAAAATATACAGAGGAAAATGACAAAGCTAATCCCGGGCATTAGGAACCTTGAGTACAAAGACAGATTAAAGCATCTGAATTTGCACTCCCTCGAGAGACGTGGAGTGAGGGCCGATATGATTGAAGTGTATAAATGGAAGTCAGGGTTAAACAAGGGTGATATAGCAAAGGTACTTAAATTATCCAACCAGGAACGAGCTTGTAGCAATGGTTTTAAATTAGAGAAATTTAGATTCGGCGCGAGATAAGTAAACATTGGTTTGGAAATAGAGTAGTGGATGAGTGGAACAAGTTACCAAACATCATCATTAAGTCAAACACGCTGGGGAGCTTCAAATATAGGTTGGGCGGATATATGGGCGATAGGGGTTGGGTGTAAACGGGGCTGCCTAGTATAGGCCAATAGACCCGCTGCAGTTTCCTGCATTCTTATGTTCTCATATTTCGGAGACATTACTTGAGGATGATAGTCTCGGGAGGTTGTCTATTGTCTGGCCCTATAGATTGGGGGTGGTAATGGACTTCTTGAGGTTTGGTAACTTTTTGTCGTAGTCTGGCGGGAGTCTTTGTAAGAGTTCTTTCTCTGATCTTTTGCCAGATTCTGCTAGCCAGGGTGTGCAGCTGCTCGGGTCTCAGTGAATTAAAGAATGAGATAGCAGAGGAAATAAGAAGCTGGAGGAGAAGGTGAGGGATACAGGGATAGTAAAATAGGACCAAAGGGGATAAGAAAAGGTAAAGAAAATATTGCAAAATAGATATAAGTTAAGAAGAGAGAAAGGAGATAAAATGATTGCCGCCTTGACGGTCAACCATAGTGTCCGGATTCTTGTGCCAGCATGAACAGGAGAAAATTGTTCACATTACAAAGAAAGATGAGACGAGAGAATAAAGACAGTTAAAAAAGAAATGTGATGAATTGAATATAAAAGGAACTAATAAATGGAGGATGTCAATACGAGTATGGCGAAGAAATACCGGCGAGAAAGATTAATAAGAAATCTAAGGAGAGGAAGGTACAGACAGACAGACAGAGAAAGTACAGTTGCCTTCATTTGTAACTGGTACAGTGACTGGCGTGTTTTGCGAGATGTGTCACCACCGCTCACCAGACAACAGGTGGGAGCCAATGACGTTCTGCTTGGTATCTATATTAAAACTATAACCATGAAGGAAATGCGTGGATTCACAGATAGATGGAAGGAGGGGGGGCTGCTTATTTAGCATCCTTGGAATGGTTACTATAGTGAGGGTACTGTAGGTCTGTCCATTCTGCTAGTTTTACCACGATGTAAATAAATAATGGCGCCACATCTCACAACTCACGCCAGCCACTCAACTCCTTATGAATGGAGGCAACTGTCCATGCAGAAACAGACACAGGGAGAGGACCGTCTTAACAATGGAGAAATAATTAATAAGTCATCCACATTTGTCTTCGTTCTGCACATATCTCGGCATCTATCATGGGGAAATTTTAGTCTCCCTCGAATATAAATTTTCTTTAGTCGCTCTTAAATGCCTTAAAACTTCCTTATATAGGTGCATGATGATGGCGCGGGGAGATGCCCTTCACATCTCTCTATTCACTAACTTGCCCTCCAATTTGGTTACGCTCCATTGTTTAGTATGGAAACTTCTCCTTATGGAACTGTTATATGGATTATTGCATGTTCCTGGATTTGCATTGACGGTAGTTATATTTGCAAGCATTGTCAGTATTACTATATAAGTGCAATGTACATGATAATTTTATAATTCAACTCAGAAGAAAACACCGTCACGAAGAGAACCACAAGTCCTCAGTAACATGTTTACGGTGGCGGAGCGAAATAATTTTGAAAATTTCCTTCATAAAATATATTTTGTGCATACTATTATCCTGTTGCCGGGAGGTAATTCCACTTCGCCTATATTAAGATAAAACTACTTAGGAATCATACATGAATCTTGCCACGAAATTCGATATTCATTCTCCTTGAGAGATTTATCTAAATTAAGTGATGATGAGTGTTAACCTAAAACTTACCAGGAACTCATAAATAATTCTCTGCCTGGGTAACTTAAACTACATACTACTGGAGATAGAGTAAGCAAGAAATAAGAGAATAAATACGAGTTAGTGTTAGCAAGGATAAAACAGTGTACTACAACATACAGCAGAGGCCATCCACACGTTCCCTTACCAACCCTTAGTCCGGATATCTCAAGTAGACCAAACACACCAACTTTGCCACGACTCTTAAGCATGATTCACACGATAACATAAATCTGCCTTTAAATTTGTCTTACGATCCGCTGAGCTTTATTCTATGCAATTCACCATCAATCTGAATTATGGTCAGGCAGATTGCATATCCTGGCCGCCTCTATTAGTCTGAATTATGTTGCCAGGAACAGTAGGTCCGCAGTTCTTCAATTGATATCAAGTTTTTTTAATAAAGCTTTACTCTTATAACATCGTCCTAATGATGATAACATTGTTCAAATTACTGTTTACTATAAATGTCTAGGAGTTTTAACATTATTATACTACTGTATCATTACCTATTAATTCTGAAGATATAGTTGCCCGAATTTAATACTGACAGCTGTGTATAGTTATGTGCTATCCTTCCCCACTTCTTCCCTCTCCACTCCTCCCCTCTCTTCCCTCTCCTCCTCTTCGCCCCCCGTACCACCGTGACCTGGAAAACAAGTCACCATCATATTATTATAAATATCTTGTATCACAGTTATCTGAATAAATTAAAAGTATTGCAACCACCTGGTGATCACTTCCTCATATAACGACAACACCTGGTGATCACTTCATATAACGGACAACACCTGGTGATCACTCCTCATGTAACGGACACCACCTGGTGATCACTTCCCTCATATACTGACAACACTCTGGTGATCACTTCATATAATGACACCACCTGGTGATCACTTTCATATAACGGACAACACCTGGTGATCACTTCATCACGGACACACCACCTGGTGATCACCTCCCCTCATATAACTAACATAACACCTGTGATCCTTCCTCATATAACGGACACCACCTGGTGATAACGGACACACCTGGTGATCACTTCTCATATAACGGACAACACCTGGTGATCACTTCCTCATATAACGGACAATCACTCATATAACGGACACCACCTGGATCACTTCCCTCATATCCCTCATATAACACCTGGACAACACCTGGTGATCACCTCCTCATAACGGACACCCTCACCATAACGGACACACCATCACTTGGATAACACCTGTGATCACTTCCTCATATAACGGACACCACCTGGTGTCACTTCATATAACGGACAACACCTGGTGATCACTTCCCTCATATAA
This sequence comes from Homarus americanus, assembly GCF_018991925.1. Classification (NCBI taxonomy): domain Eukaryota; kingdom Metazoa; phylum Arthropoda; class Malacostraca; order Decapoda; family Nephropidae; genus Homarus; species Homarus americanus. The sequence continues at coordinate 3,175,780 of NW_024741189.1, forward strand.
CGGACAACACCTGGTGATCACTTCCCTCATATAACGGACAACACCTGGTGATCACTTCCCTCATATAACGGACAACACCTGGTGATCACTTCCCTCATATAACGGACAACACCTAGTGATCACTACCTCATATAACGGACAACACCTGGTGATCACCTCCTAGTAAATAGGTACCTAACTTTACAGCCGTGAAAATAGAAGAGGTCGAGTGCAGTGCCTACCTACAGACCTAAGGCTTAGTGTACAGTGTGGCTACATCAGTCATACTTAAGGCACACACTGTCACTATCAAACGATTCTATCAGCTGGAGAATTTCGCCAGTGAAAACACACACGCACGATGAGTCTCCACACGCACGATGAGTCTCCACACGCACGATGAGTCTCCACACGCACGATGAGTCTCCACACGCACGATGAGTCTCCACACACACACGATGAGTCTCCACTGCGATGGTCTCCACACGTGAGTCTCCACACGCACGATGAGTCTCACACACGATGGTCACGCGATGGTCTCCACACGCACGATGAGTCTCCACACGCGTGATGAGTCTCCACACACACGCGATGAGTCTCCACACGCACGATCAGTCTCCACGCACGATGAGTCTCCACACGCGTGGTCTCCACACACTGATGGTCTCACACCGCACGATGGTCTCCGATGAGTCTCCACACGCACGATGAGTCTCCACACACACACACACGATGAGTCTCCACACACACGCGATAGTCTCCACACGCGATGAGTCTCCCACACACGATGAGTCTCCGCGAATGGAGTCTCCACGATGGTCACACACGCGATGGGTCTCCACACGCGTGAGTCTCCACCACGATGGTCTCCACACACGATGAGTCTCCACACGCACGAGAGTCTCACACACGATAATTCTCCACACACGCGATGGTCTCACACGCACGATAGTCTCCACACACACACGATAAGTCTCACACACACACGATAAGTCACACACACGATGGTCTCCCGCATACACACGATGGTCTCCACACACACACACACACGATGAGTCTCACACACAGTCTCACACACACGATGAGTCTCCCCTACACACTGTGTCCCCACACACACACACACGATGAGTCTACACACACGATGAGTCACACACGATGAGTCACTACACACTATGTGTCCCACACACACACACATGCACACACATACACACACACATACCAGTCTACACACACACACACAGGTCTCACACACACACATACCAAGTGTCTCCACACACACACTATGAGTCTCCACATACACGATGAATCTACACACACTCATGTGAGTCTTCACAAACACACACACACACACTCACACACACACACACACACACACACACATATGCATAAATTATTTTGACAAATTTACAGACACGTTGAAAGATGCTTTTCGACAATAGTGCAGATGTAGTGGTGATGGCGGGAGCGGTAGCGGCGGCGGCGGTGGAGACGGTGGAGGCGGTGGCGGTGGCGATGGCGGTGGCGGTGACGGCGGCGGTGGCGGCGTCGGCGGTGGCGGTGACGGCGGCGGCGGTGGCAGTGACGGTGACGGCGACGGCGGCGGCGGTGGCAGCGTCGGCGGCGGCAAGCATCCCATGGTGTGTAGGAAAGGAGATTTTGTTTGCACGAGACAAGATGAAGTATGGGACCTCACAGCAAACATCTTGAGGGTAATAATCTGCGACCTCACTGTAGAGCCGACCCCTCTCCCACTGGACAGCGAACACTTTCTTCACCAGATTGCCGACACAGTTAAGCCCATGTGGATGTCAGTGCTCGAGGATTCTGGACGAGGGGACTGCGAACCTTCTTTGAAATCAAGATAATCGATCTCCTGGCCATATGTCACTGTGACCTGACTCTCGAGGTTGCACTCAGAAGGAATGAGAACTAAAAGAACAAAGTATAGCAAGAGAGAATCGAGAATGTTGACCAAAACAGCTTCACTCCTCTGATGTTTAGAACATCGGGCTGGGTGGGACCCCGCGTAAGGTGCTTCGACGCCAGAAGCAAGTAGGTAAATACCAAACAGGGAGGTACTACCGCTTGGGTAGATATTGGAAGCATAATGTGTTGTCTAATGGTAGACCCTGCTGCCATATGTGACCAAGTCCCAGGTTGCTGATCTGACTTTCTGCTTCATTTACACACAATTGCAGGGTCTCAATTGTTTCTCTTACTTTGACAACACAACATACATTATAATATAATTTTCTCACTATTCATCTTTTTTTTATTTATTTGTTATTATTATTATTATTATTATTATTATTATTATTATTATTATTATTATTATTATTATTATTATTATTATTATTATTATTATTATAAATATTATTATTATTATTATTATTATTATTATTATTATAAATATTATTATTATTATTATTATTATCATTATAAATATTATTATTATTATTATTATTATCATTATAAATATTATTATTATTATTATCATTATTATTATTATTATAATTAATATTATTATTATTATTATTATTATTATCATTATAAATATTATTATTATTATTATTATTATTATTATTATTATTATTATTATTATTATTATTATTATTATTATTATTATTATTATTATCATTATAAATATTATTATTATTATTATTATTATCATTATTATAATATTTTATTGTTTTATTTTATATAGTTTTTAATTAATATTTATTAGTTATTATTATTATATTATTGTTGTTGTTGTTGTTGTTGTTGTTGTTGTTGTTGTTGTTGTTGTTGTTGTTGTTGTTGTTGTTGTATCTTCGCCCCCACACCATGATGTGGGTCATTAACCTGTACCCTGGTGGGCTAATCCAATAAAACAAAACAAAAAGATTGGTTGAGGTGTTACCTGAACAGAGGCAACAACTTAGAGGTTATGTCGTGGCCTGGTTGAGGTGTCATCTGTTCATTCTCTTTGCTCAGGTCTGTCTCACAGGGTAACATTATCTTCCGCCCTTAAACTAACAATAACAGTCGCAGTCATGAACTATGAGGCAATAGTCGCTAAATGCTAAATGCCGCATAGATCTGCGGCTTAACTAACTCAGCGAGGGTAGATACTTTTGTATTAGGATAGCTAGGTAATAAAAGGTGTGGCTATAAGGGGAGATTGGATGCCATATAAAATAGTAATAGTAGTAATAATGGTGGTGATGGTGGCACAGTAAGGAGTAAGAACTATGCGCCATCATCCTACCATATAATATAAACTCGACAGTAGAGCATCAAACCTTGAGTCCACTAACCTCCCCAACGCCTCTATCTCTCGGCTGTGGGAGGACGGGGCCACTAACCTCCCTCCCCAACGTCACTATATCTCGGCTTTGGGAAGACGGTGCCACTAACTTCCCTGACGCCACTTTATCTCGGCTGTGGCAGGATGGGACCACTAACCTCCCTAACGCCACTATATCTCGGCTGTGAGAGGACAGAGCCACTAACCTCCCCAACGCCACTATATCTTGTTTGCATGAGGACAGGACCACTAACCTGTCCAACGCCACTATATGTCGGCTGTAGGAGGACGGGGTCTCTGAGTCAGTGGACAGATGAACATTTACACCAACAGGAAGCTTAAATAATGTTGTCGTTTGTTGATTTTTCCTCTTATTTGGGGGGTAAGCGTAAAACTGGACTCCTCCTTCTCTTTTTCATCGTCATCCTCCTCCTCTCCTCCCCCATGTCAATATAGTTATTATTGTCATCTCTGTATCTGTATTTTTCTGGCTAAATAAACTGTTTCAATATCAATACCATCACCCTCCTCTCCTCACAACCTCCCACCCTCCTTCCCGCCACCTCCCTCTTCCCTACCCCCTGCTCCTTATTATTATGTTCCACCTCTTCCTGCTTTCTTCCCCACATTCCACCGTCCTTCCCACATGCCTCCCCCCCCCACTTCCATTCTTCAGGATCTACAGTGTTGCCATCTTGTGCCATCCGCCTCGCCATTCATTCAGATGTAAATTGGTGGTTGGTGGCAGGAGCAGTCTTGGCCACACTGCCATAAGCGGCTTAGTCCCCCCCTCCCCCCTCTCTCTCGCATCCCTGGGACGAGGTACAGCCCCGGCAGTATTATGGACCGTGATGTGACCAGGCAGCTTCTTGTTGGTGCTGGTGTTGGTGTTGTAGTGGAGTTAATACAAACACAATTGTTACAGAGAGACAGGTAGTATATTGGTTACTTAGCAGTTTAAGTTCCAGATGCCATTGTTACCGAGTGAATTGCTTAAACAGTTCACTACTAACAAATGATATTCTCCCTTCACTCCCCTGATCTTAATTTGCACTCCCTCGAGAGAGGTAGAGTGAGGGGCGATATGATAGAGGTGTATAAATGGAAGTCAGGGTTGAACAAAGATGATTTAACAAAGGTACACAAACTATCCAACCAGGGCTCCGCAAAACTACAGGAAGATCTAAACAAATTTTTCGAATGGTCTGAAAATGGCAGATGAAATTCATTGTCGACAGGTATAAAGTACTTCGTCTTGGAGATGTAAACAGAGAAACCAGATATCATATGAACAACGATGTTAAAGAGAAATCTTAATGTGAGAAAGATTTAGGACTAATGTTAAGTAGGAATTATCTTAAGCCAAGTAAACAATGTGTATTTGCTCGAAACAAGGCTAACAAAGTACTTGGGTCCATACAAAGGCGTGTAAGTTACAAGACTAGAGGGATCATCCTAAAACTATATCTTGCGCTTGGGAGACCTCACTTGGATTACACAGTTCAATTCTGGTCACCGTACAACAGATTGGATATAGAATCCCAAGAAAGAATTCATTGGAGAATGACAAGACTAATCTCGGGCATTAGGAACCTTGAATACAGAGAGAGGTTAAAGCATCTTAATATGCACTCCCTCGAGAGACGTAGAGTGAGGTGTATAAATGGAACTCAGGGCTAAACAAAGGGGACATTACAAAGGTACTCAAACTATCCAACCAGGAGCGAGTTTGTAACAATGGTTTTACATTAGACAAATTTAGATTTAGGCGCGAAATAGGAAAATATTGGTTTGGAAATAGAGTAGTGGATGAGTGGAACAAGTTACCAAATATCATCATTAACTCGAATACGCTGAATAGCTTCAAACATAGGTTGGATGGATATATGAGCAATAGGGGTTGGGTGTAAATGGGACTGCCCTGTATGGGCCAATAGACCCGCTGCAGTTTCCTCCATTCTTATGTTCTTATGACAATGATTATTTTAATACATATATGAACGTCTTTCTCTGGAGGTTTCCACCCATCCACGTGTCTGTCCTTGCGTACATCCATTAGTTGAAAACACAAAGTACAAATGGATTTATAACCAGTCTTATTATGCTGTGGATTATGTCACAACTAAAATCAGATGAGATTGACCATCAACATCACATAATTATCATAACTGAATCAGAGTTTATGGCACCTGTGGACTTTGCTGGGGCACGGGGTGGGGGGTGGGGGAGGGTGACATTTAAATCTTAACAACCTACCTTAACCCAGTCTATACCGAAATTGCGTTACGTGGTACTGTACTGTATATGCGTATTACACACTCAAGCGTCCAAATCATATGGTGACAGCTGACCGTGAGCCCATGTAGTACAGTTCTACACTAACAGTGCAGGTTTTCAATGGAAGGTAAGCAAGGGTCTCGGACTTATTTTTGCACCGCGTGGTAGCAACTCTTATGTCAAATTGTTAACAGTCTCGGGAACTGCTGCCGAAATGAAACATCCCGAAAATCAACCAATGACTACTTGCACCCGTTTTTCATGCTGCCTCCTCGACCAATTATAATTGTTTTTGAAAACTCGTGTTATAATAACCCCCTTCAAACGTCTAGTTCATGCTGGTAGTGGTGGCCAGTGTTGTCTTGTGTTTTGTGTAGGCAGACATGTTTTATTCTCTGTAGTCATGCTGTCATTAGACACTTCTGATAGTGAAGATCAGTTTGAATTTTACTAAGAAAGTGACGACAATCTTCCAGGTGACACTTTAGAGGAATATGACAGTGATTATGATCGTGACTAAGAGATAGATATTAGTGAAGACAGTAGTAGTGGAGGCATCTCTGCTAAACTATCGGCCAACAGTGGTTCACCACCTACCTCCCCTCCACCTCTACGCTTCGCTTCTCGCTAACAACAGATCCATTTACAGAAGGATAAAGGACCAAACATCTTCAGCAAGAACACATCACTCACAAGGTAAACATTACTCTCTGTATATTATAACATCCACACGTATGTATTTATCCATCTCCCAGGTATGACCATTTTAGTATAATGCTGTACAGTATACGGATGAAAGCATACACAAAATGACATGATTTATATATTTTTCACTGGAACTACTGGAGAGGTGTGCGGTATGAGGTGGGATAAATTGTTTACATAGGAGTAAGCAGTAAAGAAGAGGTTAAAGTTCTACCTTAACTACTTACCTTAAATACCTAACCTAAGCTAACCCCCTAAATAATTTTAAGGTGTAAAATAATTAGGTGAAGTAATCTGGTGTGCCTGATCCTATTATGTATAAAATCAGTTGATATGGTTAAGTATCACGTGTTTATCAGTTATATATAAAAGAGTTGCAGTGGTGCAGGTGTGTGTGTGTGTGTGTCATTCCATTCTTGAATACGAAACTTTATAAATTTGTTTCTTGTGATTGAGAGAAGGAATTATGACTCTGTCTCTCTCTCTCTCCTTGAATAATATCGATAAATTTGGAAGACACCCGAAACCGATTTTTATTTGGTCATTGTATAGATCTGGTGTTATCGATGATTCAGACGAATTTGAATTAACTTTCCGTCGGAAATCACCTGTTTTCCAATTCCCCCTCCCCCGCTCTCCTGGGGACCTGTAGGGAAGCGGGGTCTAGGGCTGGGGGAAGGGAAACGAGTGATTTGCGGCAGAAATAGAGGGAAAAATCACTAGAATCGCATAAAGTAATTCATAAAAACACATTGCCGAACCTTAGAAAACGAAACAAAACCTAACCAAACCTAACCTTAGCGTAACCTAAATCTAACCTAACCTAAACTAAATCTAACCTAAAGGTAAAATTGCAGTTAAGGCCAATATGCCCTAGTAATTTAGAAATTAATTTTTCCTGTATATTTTATGTGATTTAATCAAATTTGACCTTTATTTCCGGGGGAAAGTACCCGTTTTGAGTCCCCCCCCCACCCCCCCCTCCAAAAAAAAGTATGGAAAAAATTAAAAATTCATTTCTGACGTTATTATTCTTTGCCCCCTAGTTAAAATGGGGTTAGGAAACTCCAAATAACGATATCTAAAGGTTAAACAGTCGGCCGTGTATTGGCCGAAACGGCATTAATACCATCCTAAGCTAACCAAACCTAACCTTAACGTAACTTAAACATAACCTAACTAAACCTAGGAGCTTAGCGGTGCTCCAATGGCGCTGATTACCGATAATTTTAAAGTGATTTTATGTAAGTTCGTTATTATTGATTGCGACGGAAATGTTACTAAGAAAAGTTGTTGTAAGTGACGAGAGAAGGGTGTTTACCGAGCTGGGGTACCAGTGTGTGTGCTCGCTGGGACAAGTGCGGGAACAGGTACGGGAAGGTGTGCAAGCTCCTCGGCTCCATGACAGATGTTGGACGAGGTGGCAGCAGGTGTCAACTACTTCAGCAGCTCATATATAGGTAGGATGTGATGGCCGTATATCCTTGGCTGTGTTGGAAGAGATGTTGGGTGTTTGTCGTAAAGGAGGAGGAGGAGAGACGGATATCGGTTCCTTTAGTTGCGACTGGAGGAACGTTGTGTTGTGTTTGATGGTGTGCCAACATCCTCGCCTCGCAAGCGACCGGACCCGAGTTCGATCCTCGGGCAGGGTAAAACTATGGGCAAGTTTTTTTTTTTTTACGCCATTTGCCTCTGTCTACCCAGCAGTAATTGGGAACCTGGATGTTAATCGATTTGCAGATCGAATTCCGGGATAATGGTTAGCCAGTGCAGTTGGCGAGTTGTCCCGTCTTCTCGGAGTATTCAGTGACACTGGGTCATGCAGCTCGTTAACTTAGGGTGGGGTTGTTGTGTTGGCGACAGCTTCTACACCTTAACAAATTCACGCCTAGGAGGCCCATGGGCCGGTCATCCTCGATTTCAAGGGGCATCCATTATTATTATTATTATTATTATTATTATTATTATTATTATTATTATTATTATTATTATGTTGATGATGTTACTGGAAGGATGTTGTGTTGTGTCTGATGGTGAGATGTTGATGATGTTACTGGAGGGATGTTGTGTTGTGTCTGATGGTGAGACATTGATGATGTTACTGGAGGGATCTTGTGTTGTGTCTGGTGGTGAGATGTTGATGATGTTGATGATATTACTGGAGAGATGTCGTGTTGTGTCAGATGTTGATGATGTTGATGATGTTACTGTAGGGTTATATTGTGTTGTGTGTGGTGGTGAGATGTTGATGATGTTACTGTAGGGTTATATTGTGTTGTGTCTGGTGGTGAGATGTTGATGATGTTACTGGAGGGATGTTGTGCTGTGTCTGATGGTGAGATGTTGATGTTATACTTGTATCAGCTTCAAAGCGTTTCTCTGTATATTCATCTGTTTATCAATATAGATCGACAGATATTACGTAAAAGCGTTCTACAAATTTACATTGATTTAGTACAAGTTTACAATGTACATATAGACAGTGCAGGTGTGCAATACATACAGACAGTGCAGGTGTGCAAACAATATATATAGAGAGAGTTGGGGTACAAAACAATGTATATTGACCGTGCAAATGTACAAATAATGTATATAGACATAAAAACATATGAATGGAGGAAACTGCAGCGGGCCTATTGGCTCATCCAGGGCAGTCCCATTTACACTCAACACCTATTGCTCATATATCCATCCAACCTATTTTTGAAGCTATCCAGCGTATTCGAGTTAATGATGATATTTGGTAACTTGTTCCACTCATCCACTACTCTGTTTCCAAACCAATGTTTACCTATTTCGCGCCTAAACCTAAATTTGTCTAATGTAAAACCATTGTTACAAACTCGCTCCTGGTTGGATAGTTTAAGTACCTTTGTAATGTCCCCTTTGTTTAGCCCTGAGTTCCATTTATACACCTCATTCTACGTCTCTCGAGGGAGTGCAGATTAAGATGCTTTAACCTCTCTCTGTATTCAAGGTTCCTAATGCCCGAGATTAGTCTTGTCATTCTCCAATGAATTCTTTCTTGGGATTCTATATCCAATCTGTTGTATGGTGACCAGAATTGAACTGTGTAATCCAAGTGAGGTCTCCCAAGCGCAAGATATAGTTTTAGGATGACCTCTCTAGTCTTGTAACTTACACGCCTTTGTATGGACCCAAGTACTTTGTTAGCCTTGTTTCGAGCAAATACACATTGTTTACTTGGCTTAAGATAATTCCTACTTAACATTAGTCCTAAATCTTTCTCACATTAAGATTTCTCTTTTACATCGTTGTTCATATGATATCTGGTTTCTCTGTTTACATCTCCAAGACGAAGTACTTTATACCTGTCGACATTGAATTTCATCTGCCATTTTCAGACCATTCGAAAAATATGTTTAGGTCTTCCTGTAGTTTTGCGGAGTCCTCGTCAGATTTAATTACACGCTCTAGTTAAGTGTCATCAGCAAATTTACTTATGTTGCTGTCTACGCCGATATCTATGTCGTTTATACATACAGTATAATAAATAATATTGTTCCAAGTACTGAGCCTTGGGGTACTCCACTAGTGACGTTACTCCAAACGGATTTAGTGCCTTTAATGCTCACTTCGTTTTCTGTCCTGTAACCACGCCCTAATCCATTTTAGAATATCTCCTCCAATGTCATGAGCCTCCACTTTTCTTATTAGTCTTTCGTGGGGGACTCTGTCGAAGGCTTTGCTAAAGTCAAGATATACCACATCATAGTCGTGCCCCTCGTCCACTGATTCGAAAACAGATGAACAGAATGTTAATAGATTTAGTTAGACATGAACGACCGCTTGTGAAGCCATGTTGGGAATTATTGAACAACTTGTGCTTCTCCAGGTGATTTCGAATACTTTTAAATTATTACTTCCAGTAATTTGCCTACAATTGATGTTAAATTGATCGGATGGTAGTTAGAGGATAGTGATCTATCTCCCTTCTTGAAAATCGGTATTACATTCGCTATCCTCCAGGATTCTGGTTCTACACCCGTTTATAAGGACATGTTAAAAAAATTTGCTAAGGGCATACTAAGCTCTTCCTTACATTCCTTTAATACTCTGGCAAATGTCTCATTGGGACCTGGCGACTTCTTTTTGTCTAATTGCTTACTAACATCGTTACTAGTCACTACTATCCCGCTTAATCGATTTCTTCACTATCTCTGTATAGAGTCGGTGCCTCGGGTATCATGTTTAAATTTTCGGTGGTGAAAACTGTTGAAAAATATTTAATCGGATTATTGGTCATTTCTCCGTCGTTGTCAGTTAACTCGCCGCTCGCTGACTGTATTGGTCCAATTTTTTCTCGTGTTTTAGTTTGATACAGTTATACAATATATATAGACAGTGCACGTATATAAAGAATGTACATTGACAGTATAGGTATACAAACAATGTTCATACACTGTAGATGTATACAAACAATGTTCATACACTGTAGAGGTATACAAACAATGTACATATACTGTAGAGGTATACAAACAATGTTCATATACTGTAGAGGTATACAAACATTGACAGTATAGGTATACAAACAATGTTCATACACTGTAGATGTATACAAACAATGTTCATACACTGTAGAGGTATACAAACAATGTACATATACTGTAGAGGTATACAAACAATGTTCATATACTGTAGAGGTATACAAACAATGTACATAGTGCAAAAAGAAAACAAACAACGTTGATACTTCTCCAAACCTAACTGACACACTCTTCAGCATCCAGACATGTACACCACTCTACACTAAGATGCACACACTATAAACATACACATGTACTCATCTCCAGACTGTAACGCCAAATAAGTACACAAAAGACTTGAGCGAGGGTAGGGTGCGGTCTTGGTGGGAGACTTAACTATCCCCACTTTCATTCATCTTGGATAATGGTGACACTAATTGCATTTTAATAGAATTTTAATTGTCCGACTGGCTCATGTGACCTTGTGATGGTTGGAGATGTTTTTTTTTTAAGGTATTATAAGAGTTATCTTACTGGTGATCTCTTTAGTGATGGTTACGTTGTACTTCCTACCTCCGGCCGGCCTCCTGGAGGTCACCTGGTGATGAGGAAGATGTTACTTGGTATGTTTGTACCCTCTACCTCTACCCCCGCCCCCTCACGTGTGTTCTCGCTGTCTCTCTATCTCTACAGGGAAGAGGTGAGTGTGTCGAGAAGACTTTAGCAACATGCTCTCACCTCTACGAAAATACTAAAAAAAAATTCTATGTCTTTAATTCATAATATTCATTTCGTAAAGATTGGGAACCTCAATATACGAGTATTTCACCTGATGAGTAACCAAACCTAACCTAATACAGTCTACCTTAACGAGATCCAATTAATAGAATATTGTATTACACTCTAACTGTAAATGTATAGAACTAAACGCTTATAACACTTAAGAGTATTGATTTGTAATGATATTGTCAGAGTTAAACAGTAAAGTTCTATCACTCTTAGGTCTTAACTGTTCATGACTAGTGTGATTACTAATTAAAACAAGCACCTTAAAAGGTTAGCTATTGAAGCGCGCGCAATAATCCATTGTAACATCAACATCTTAATGACCTTAGTTGTTGAAGCGCAGTAATACATTATAACATCAACATCTTAAAGACCTTAGTTGTTGAAGCTCAGTAATACATTATAACATCAACATCTTAAAGACCTTAGTTGTTGAAGCTCAGTAATACATTATAACATCAACATCTTAAAGACCTTAGTTGTTGAAGCTCAGTAATACATTATAACATCAACATCTTAGAGACCTTAGTTGTTGAAGCTCAGTAATACATTATAACATCAACATCTTAAAGACCTTAGTTGTTGAAGCTCAGTAATACATTATAACATCAACATCTTAAAGACCTTAGTTGTTGAAGCTCAGTAATACATTATAACATCAACATCTTAAAGACCTTAGTTGTTGAAGCGTAGTAATACATTATAACATTAACATCTTAAAGACCTTAGTTGTTGAAGCGCAGTAATACATTATAACATTAACATCTTAAAGACCTTAGTTGTTGAAGCACAGTAATACATTATAACATTAACATCTTAAAGACCTTAGTTGTTGAAGCACAGTAATGCATTATAACATTAACATCTTAAAGACCTTAGTTGTTGAAGCGCAGTAATACATTATAACATCAACATCTTAAAGAACTTAGTTGTTGAAGCGCAGTAATACATTATAACATCAACATCTTAAAGACCTTAGTTTGTTGAAGCGCAGTAATACATTATAACATCAACATCTTAAAGACCTTAGTTGTTGAAGCGCAGTAATACATCTTAAAGACCTTAGTTGTTGAAGCGCAGAAGCGCAGTAATACATTATAACATCAACATCTTAAAGACCTTAGTTGTTGAAGCGCAGTAATACATTATAACATCAACATCTTAAAGACCTTAGTTGTTGAAGCGCAGTAATACATTATAACATCAACATCTTAAAGACCTTAGTTGTTGAAGCGCAGTAATACATTATAACATTAACATCTTAAAGACCTTAGTTGTTGAAGCGCAGTAATACATTATAACATCAACATCTTAAAGACCTTAGTTGTTGAAGCGCAGTAATACATTATAACATCAACATCTTAAAGACCTTAGTTGTTGAAGCGCAGTAATACATTATAACATTAACATCTTAAAGACCTTAGTTGTTGAAGCGCAGTAATACATTATAACATTAACATCTTAGAGACCTTAGTTGTTGAAGCGCAGTAATACATTATAACATCAACATCTTAAAGACCTTAGTTGTTGAAGCGCAGTAATACATTATAACATCAACATCTTAAAGACCTTAGTTGTTGAAGCGCAGTAATACATTATAACATCAACATCTTAAAGACCTTAGTTGTTGAAGCGCAGTAATACATTATAACAACATCTTAAAGACCTTAGTTGTTGAAGCGCAGTAATACATTATAACATTAACATCTTAAAGACCTTAGTTGTTGAAGCGCAGTAATACATTATAACATCAACATCTTAAAGACCTTAGTTGTTGAAGCGCAGTAATACATTATAACATCAACATCTTAAAGACCTTAGTTGTTGAAGCGCAGTAATACATTATAACAACATCTTAAAGACCTTAGTTGTTGAAGCGCAGTAATACATTATAACATTAACATCTTAAAGACCTTAGTTGTTGAAGCGCAGTAATACATTATAACATCAACATCTTAAAGACCTTAGTTGTTGAAGCGCAGTAATACATTATAACATCAACATCTTAAAGACCTTAGTTGTTGAAGCGCAGTAATACATTATAACATCAACATCTTAAAGACCTTAGTTGTTGAAGCGCAGTAATACATTATAACATCAACATCTTAAAGACCTTAGTTGTTGAAGCGCAGTAATACATTATAACATCAACATCTTAAAGACCTTAGTTGTTGAAGCGCAGTAATACATTATAACATCAACATCTTAAAGACCTTAGTTGTTGAAGCGCAGTAATACATTATAACATCAACATCTTAAAGACCTTAGTTGTTGAAGCGCAGTAATACATTATAACATCAACATCTTAAAGACCTTAGTTGTTGAAGCGCAGTAATACATTATAACATCAACATCTTAAAGACCTTAGTTGTTGAAGCGCAGTAATACATTATAACATCAACATCTTAAAGACCTTAGTTGTTGAAGCGCAGTAATACATTATAACATCAACATCTTAAAGACCTTAGTTGTTGAAGCGCAGTAATACATTATAACATCAACATCTTAAAGACCTTAGTTGTTGAAGCGCAGTAATACATTATAACATCAACATCTTAAAGACCTTAGTTGTTGAAGCGCAGTAATACATTATAACATCAACATCTTAAAGACCTTAGTTGTTGAAGCGCAGTAATACATTATAACATCAACATCTTAAAGACCTTAGTTGTTGAAGCGCAGTAATACATTATAACATCAACATCTTAAAGACCTTAGTTGTTGAAGCGCAGTAATACATTATAACATCAACATCTTAAAGACCTTAGTTGTTGAAGCGCAGTAATACATTATAACATCAACATCTTAAAGACCTTAGTTGTTGAACATACATTATAAGACCTTAGTTGTTGAAGCGCAGTAATACATTATAACATTAACATCTTAAAGACCTTAGTTGTTGAAGCGCAGTAATACATTATAACATCAACATCTTAAAGACCTTAGTTGTTGAAGCGCAGTAATACATTATAACATTAACATCTTAAAGACCTTAGTTGTTGAAGCGCAGTAATACATTATAACATCAACATCTTAAAGACCTTAGTTGTTGAAGCGCAGTAATACATTATAACATTAACATCTTAAAGACCTTAGTTGTTGAAGCGCAGTAATACATTATGGCATCAACAACATATCATATTTGTTATGTCATATGTAGATTAAATAATCTATAGCAATGTAAAAACTGTCAGTCAATAGAGAAACTTTTGTTTTCTTAATTTCCCTGGATAAAAAAAAAGATACACTTGTCTAATAAAGTCACTTGGTGAATATGAAGCAGCGATATGTCAGCTGGCTGGGTGGGGGAGGGCGGCGAGACTCGTATAAATAAAAGCAGAAGTGGGTTTGACATCTGCTTTTCTTATTCAAATGAGCCTCTGATAGCGGCCCTCACGACGCCTCCTCCACTCCGGGACAACAAGGTCATAACCGGAGTTACTTTATCACGAGTCCGGATAACAAGAAGATCATTGTAACTCAACCGGCTAACTGAAGAGGCAAGGCAGGTTCTCGGAGTATATAACTTGTTCTGCTGGCAAGCATTCGGTCAGCTCTTGTTGTCAGATGGTAATATTGATAAAACAAGATCAGTCTGCGTTTTAATTTTCCACCATTAAGCGTTTACATTACTCTTGAATTTTTCACTGTTAAGCGTTCAGTTTTCTCTAGAGTTGTACAGTTTTGTGTTCAGTTTTAATTGTAATCTTTTCTTCCTCAGTGTCCCATCATCAATATCTGACAGCTGTTGTGTAGTTTTAAAAATGACTTAGTTTACCAACTTAAAGATCTTACCTGTTTAAATACACAATACAGAAGAACAATTAAACTTTCTCTCTGTTCCGGTTTTATTTACTGCAGTTACTTAATCAATCTTATTTCTTTTTGCATCCATTTCTCTGGTTTTATTCTGTCAGTATCTATCTATATGAAATTGCCTTGACAAACTCATAACACTATTTTTTTCATAATTGTTGTCTTTACTTGTTCATATTATTGTTTACACACTCATAGTTTTATGTCATTTTACTAATGTTGTTTCCAATGGATTAAAAAGATTTAAATTGAGATTACTATTATTATTTTGATTATTCTTTTCAAGTTATCGTCTTCAAGTGATCAGTGCACTACAACAATTAGACTCTTAATTTTTAATTGTTGATGACTAGTGTTTTTATTAATAGAAAACACGTTCTTAAAAACTCTTAGTTGTTGAATCACAGTAATACATTATAACATCAACATTTTAAAGACCTTAGTTGTTGAAGCTCAGTAATGCATTATAACATCAACATCTTAAAGACCTTAGTTGTCAATTCACAGTAATACATTATAACATCAACATCTTTAAGACCTTAGTTGTTGAAGCGTAGTAATGCATTATAACATTAACATCTTAAACTTATTCATCAACTTTCTGTCCATCATTTCAGTTGCCAACCATCCCATCCACGACACCTACACTCTCCCAGGCCTGAGAGGTAGATTATACAATCATTGAATCATAACAATTTCTTTACTTCATGACTTTTTGTGACTACAGCCTAATAAAAAACAAGGTTTATTTTTTTTTACTTTTGATCTAAAATCTCTATACACAAATGTTATTATTTTTTTTTAACTTCTTGAATGCTCTTGGAGGTAAAAATCTTAACCTTGGTTGCATTTTGTGTGTTCAGGTTAACGTTATCATCTTGACGTAAACTCGAAGCAACTTAGTCCGATAACTTTATACCTTAAGTGAACGATTCTGTTTATGGAAGTGTTTATAATGTACTGACCCCCTGAGTATCTGTCTCTGTGTAAAGTCGATCAGTAAGATGGTTAGTCACACCAGCCGTTAGGGAGACTTGAGGTGCAGCCCTTTGTGAGTAGTAGTGAGGTGGGGTGACCGGTTGAAGGCACATGTGTTTGTGGTGTCCGGCAGAGGATATGCGTGCGTGCGTGCGGGGGGGGTCGCCGGCAAAGAGTGTACGTAGTGGCCGGTACATGGTGTGTCATGGGCGGCTCTGGGCGTGAGTAGTGGCCGGCTCTAGGTGCGTGTATAGTGACAGGCTCTAGGTGTGTGTATAGTGACAGGCTCTAGGTGTGTGTATAGTGACAGGCTCTAGGTGTGTGTATAGTGACAGGCTCTAGGTGTGTGTATAGTAGCCGGCTCTAGGTGTGCGTGTGTAGTGGCCGGCTCTGGGTGTATGTGTGTGGTGGCCGGCTCTGTGTGTGTGTGTAGCGGCTGGTGTAATAGCCCCTGTCTCATAAACAGAATGATTATATAAACGGGTTAATTACATTTGATTTAAATACATTATCACCCCCTGTAACTTTGCACTAGCTATGAGGTGACATGTTCAGAGCACGTGATAAGGTGTGCCCACAGGAAGCCGCGTCATATTGTGCTGAGTTAAGGCATTAAGTAGCCGGCTCCCTGGCCACCTAAAGCGGGCAGTTGTTTGATATCCTTGACTAGAGGAAGACGTTATTTGAGAGCCATCGTGGATGGTTCCGTGTTCCCTCGAGGGAGGACGATGTGTATATTTCCGTTCTCCCTCGATGGCTCACTACTCACTAGATTGTTACTCAACGACTCACACAGGTCCGACTTATTTAAGCAGGTCTATTTACATGGCCTCCGTCCTTCTCTTAACACTCATAGCTACAGTGATTAAGATACGGTTGATTTACACTTTGGAATTGTATCCTTAGTAGTTCCTAAATAAATGGATAACAGACAATTGGGTTTCGCTACTAAAACCCAATATAACATAAAAGTTACGGCCTTGTAACTTAGGCAGAATCAACAGTTAAAGGGGCCTGGAACATAAGGTGGCAGCGGTGGGATACGAATTTCGACTAAATTGGTACAGACAGCAAGTCGTCAGTGTTTTACTAAACAAGAAAACAGTAACGTGTTACATGAAATATCCTAGTGTTGTGATATATCCCGTAGTGAGACGATTATAGTTGAATGACTATCATTCTGTAACCCAAAGAGGTGTGCAGAATTATTCCAATAACCAATTTTGAGTTATTGTTAACTTAATATCTAAAGGGAGGTGGGTGATACCCCTGTTTGCCGACGAGTGGTGGCGGTCAGGAAGTTTCATGGTAAGCATTGGCCATCGTGTGCCCGGTGCTTACAGTGTAGCCACATACCTACAAGTTTCAAGGTTTAGCAACATGTGACCTTTCACCATTGTATAAAAAGATTGTTTCGGCTGTCGTGACTGAAGATTGTACACTCTCCCAGTGCCCTCAGCGAGTCCTTTATATACAAGGCTTCAGAAGTTTAGCACTCAGAAGACGTTACATCTCATCAGTGAGCAGGTGAGCAGAGACTTCAAGACCCAGCAGTCAGCAATTCAAGTGGAAGTGGACTCCCCGTCGTGAAGTGGACTCGCCCGTCGCCATCTTGGAGCATCTTTCCGTTGCTATGCAAAGTTACAGGGGATGATAATGTATATAAAGCGAATGTAATTAACCCATTTATATAATCATTCTGTTTATGAGACAGGGGCTATTAAACTGGCTCTGGGTGTGTGAGTAGTGGCCGGCTCTGGGTGTGTGTGTGTAGTGGCTGGCTATGGGTGTGTGTGTAGTGGCTGCCTCTGGGTGTGTGTGTGTAGTGGCTGGCTATGGGTGTGTGTGTAGTGGCTGCCTCTGGGTGTGTGTGTGTGTAGTGGCCGGCTCTGGGTGTGTGTGTAGTGGCCCGGCTGTGGGTGTGTTTGTGGGTGTAGTGGCCGGCTCTGGGTGTGTGTGTGTGTGTGTGTGTGTGTGTGTGTGTAGTGGCTGGCTCTAATGTGAGTGTAGTGTGGCTCTGGGTGTATGTGTGTGTAATGCCTGACTGGTTGTGTCTGCGTGTAGTGGCTGCCTCTGTGTGTGTGTGTGTGTGTGTGTGTGTGTGTGTGTGTGTGTGTGTGTGTGTGTGTGTGTGTGTGTGTGTGTGTGGCTGGCTCTAGGTGTGCGTGAGTGTAGTGGCGGCTCTGGGTGTATGTGTGTGTATGCCTGACTGGTTGTGTCTGCGTGTAGTGGCTGCCTCTGTGTGTGTGTGTGTGTGTGTGTGTGTGTGTGTGTGTGTGTGTGTGTGTGTGTGTAGTGGCTGGCTCTAGGTGTGCGTGTGTAGTGGCCGGCTCTGTGCATGTGTGTGTGTAATGCCTGACCTCTGGGTGTGTCTGTGTAGTGGCTGCGTCTGGGTGTGTGTGTGTGTGTGTAGTACGGCTCTAGTGTGTGTGTGGCTGGCTCTGGGTGTGTGTGTTTGGCCGGCTCTGGGTGTGTGGTAGTGGTCATGTGTGTATGTGCATGTATTAACCTAGGTGTGTGTGTGTGTGTAGTGGCCGGCTCTGGGTGTGTGTGTGTGTGTAGTGGCCGGCTCTGTGTGTGTAGTGGTGCTCTGTGTGTGTAGATGTGCATGTAGTGGCTAGCTCTAGTGTGTGTGTGTGTGTAGTGGCCGGCTCTGGGTGTGTGTGTGTGTGACCGGCTCTGGGGGTGTGTGTGTGCAGTGGCCGGCTCTGGGTGTGTGTGTGTGTAGTGACCGGCTCTAGGAGAAGTGTGTGTGTGTGTGTGTGTGTTGTGTGTGTGTGTGTGTGTGTGTGTAGTGGCCGGCTCTGGAGTGTGTGTGTGTGTGTGTGTGTGGTGGTTGACTCTGGGTGTGTGTGTAGGTGGCCCTGGAGTGTGTGTGTGTAGTGGTCAGCTCTGTGTGTGTATGTGCGTGTAGTGGCTGGCTCTAGGTGTGTATAGTGACTGGCTCTGGGTGTGTGTGTGTGTGTGTGTGTGTGTGTGTGTGTGTGTGTGTGTGTGTGTGTGTGTGTGTGTGTGTGTGTGTGGCTGGCTCTTGTGTGTGTGTGTGTGTCGGCTCTGGATGTGTGTGTAGTGGCTGGCTCTGTGTGTTTGTGTGTGTGTGTGTGTAGTGGCTGGTTGTGTGTGTGTGTGTGTGTGTGTGTGTAGTGGCCGGCTCTGGTGTGTGTGTGTGTAGTAGATGGCTCTGTGTGTGTGTGTGTGTGTGTGTGTAGTGGTGGCTCTAGGTGTGTGTGTGTAGCTGGCTCTGTGTGTGTGTGTGTGTGTGTGTGTGTGTGTGTGTGTGTGTGTGTGTGTGTGTGTGTGGCTCTGGGTGTGTGTGTGTGTAATGTGGCTCTAGGTGAGTGTGTGTGTGTGTGTGTGTGTGTGTGTGTGTGTGTGTGTGTGTGTGTGTGTGTGTGTGTGTGTGTGTGGTAGGCTCTGTGTGTGTGTGTGTGTGTGCATGGTGTGTGTGTGTGTGTGTGTGTGTGTGTGTAGGTGTGTGTGTGTGGTGGGTGGTGTGTGTGTGTGTGGTGGCTCTGTGTGTGTGTGTGTGTGTGTGTGTGTAGTGGTGTGTGTGTGTGTGTAGTGGCCGGCTCTGTGTGTGTGTGTTAGTGGCCGGCTCTGTGTGTGTGTGTGTGTGTGTGTGTAGTGGGTGTGTGTGTGTGTGTGTGTGTGTAGTCTGGGTGTGTGTGTGTGTGTGTGTGTGTGTGTGTGTGTGTGTGTGTGTGTGCTGGCCGGCTCTGTGTATGTGTGTGTGTGTGTGTGTGTGTGTGTGTGTAGTGTGGTGTGTGTGTGTGTGTGGTGGCTCTGTGGTGTGTGTGTGTAGTGCTCGGCTGCACTGGCCCGGCTCTGTGTGTGTGTGGTGTGTGTGTGTGTGTAAACAGGCTCTGTGTGTGTGTGTGGTGGCCGGCTCGTGTTCTGGGTGTGTGTGTGTGTGTGTAGTAGTGTATGGCTCTGTGTGTGTGTGTGTATGTGTGTGTAGTGGCCTGGCTCTGTGTGTGTGTGCTCTGTGTGTGTGTGTGTGTGTAGTGTGGCCCGGCTCATGTGTAGTGGTGGTGTGTGTGTGTGTTGGCCGGCTCTGTGTGTATGTGTGTGGCCGGCTCTGGGTGTGTGTGTGTGTGTGTAGTGGCCGGCTCTGGGTGTATGTGTAGTGGCCGGCTCTGGGTGGGTGTATGTGTAGTGGCCGGCTCTGGGTGTGTGTGTGTGTGTGTAGTGGCCGGCTCTGGGTGTATGTGTAGTGGCCGGCTCTGGGTGGGTGTATGTGTAGTGGCCGGCTCTGGGTGTGTGTTAGGCCACATAATGACGGAGCTGAACAAGAGATGGGTCGCCCTTCTCTTCTCCTTAACTCACTCCTCCTGCATTAATTTTGTGGTCCATATGTAGGCTCCACCTCCTCCCCTCCTCTTCTTCTTCCTCCTCCTCCTCATCATCATCATCATCATTATCATTATCATTTCTTCTTTTCCTCCTCCTTCTCCCTTTTTTTCTCCTCCTACGTCTTATTCTCTTCTTCTCCTTATTCTCCACCTTCTTCTGCTCCTGTTACCCATCCTCTTTCTTCTCAGTTTTCCTCCTCCTATTGTTCCTTTTCTATTTATTCTTTCTTTCTTATTTTTTCCCAATTCTCTTGTCCTCCTCTTTTCCCACTTTTCTTCGACTTTCCTCCTTTTATTTCTCTTCTCTCTTTACTCCTCTTTCATTTTCTCATCATATCCATCTTCTTATCCCTCTTTTTATCCGTATTTCACTCTTCTTCTCCTCACCCCATCTTCTCCTCCTCCTCCTCCTCCTCCTCCTCCTCCTCCCTTCCCCTTCTCCTCCTCCTCCTCCTCCTCCTCCTCCTCCTCCTCTTTCCTTGTTTGCATCTACGCTTTCCTACTTCCCTGGTTATCTTCTCTTTCTTATCTCTCTTCTCTTATCCCCTTTTCCTTTACCTCCCACAGTAATGATTTTACTTACTTCATCCTTCTCTTTCATCTTCACTACCTCCTCTTTCCTTTTTTTACCTCCTCTTCCATCTTCTCTACCTTCTCTTCCATCTTCTTTACCCTCTCTTCCATCTTCTCTACCCTCTCTTCCATCTTCTCTACCTCCTCTTCCATCTTCTCTACCCTCTCTTTAATC
This sequence comes from Homarus americanus, assembly GCF_018991925.1. Taxonomy (NCBI): domain Eukaryota; kingdom Metazoa; phylum Arthropoda; class Malacostraca; order Decapoda; family Nephropidae; genus Homarus; species Homarus americanus. The sequence continues at coordinate 3,197,197 of NW_024741189.1, forward strand.
TTCTCTACCTCCTCTTCCATCTTCTCTACCATCTCTTCCATCTTCTCTACCTCCTCTTCCATCTTCACTACCTCCTGTTCCATCTTCTCTACCTTCTCTTCCATCTTCTCTACCCTCTCTTCCATCTTCTCTACCTCCTCTTCCATCTTCTCTACCCTCTCTTCCATCTTCTCTACCCCCTCTTCCATCTTCTCTACCCTCTCTTTAATCTTCTCTACCTCCTCTTTCCTTTTTTTTTGCCCATGTTCCTTTATCTGTAACTTAGGTTCCTCCTCTCATCTCATTTTACTCTCTTGAATAATGAAATAGATGAAGCAATGACTCATCTAGTGTATGAAGCAAATGAAGCAATGATTCAGTTAAAATATGTACAAAGTGGTGATATTAATGGATAGTTTGAAGCAATAATAGACCGAGTGAAACACATAAAGCAATAATGAACAGTAATGAAAAGAGTAATCCGTCGAAATAGATTAAAATAGTTCTAGGACATTTTGTCACCTAACCTAACCTAACCTAACCTACACTCCATAGGTAACTGGCTTCCTTCCATCGTCATGGCCACTTCTAGTGGGTGGCCATTTAGTAAATAGGTAATTAACTTCAACGTCCTAAAGACCTTAGTTGTTGAAGCACAGTAATACAATATAACATCAACATCTTAAAGACCTTAGTTGTTGAAGCTCAGTAATACATTATAACATCAACATCTTAAAGACCTTAGTTGTTGAAGCTCAGTAATACATTATAACATCAACATCTTAAAGACCTTAGTTGTTGAAGCTCAGTAATACATTATAACATCAACATCTTAAAGACCTTAGTTGTTGAAGCGCAGTAATACATTATAACATCAACATCTTAAAGACCTTAGTTGTTGAAGCGCAGTAATACATTATAACATCAACATCTTAAAGACCTTAGTTGTTGAAGCTCAGTAATACATTATAACATCAACATCTTAAAGACCTTAGTTGTTGAAGCTCAGTAATACATTATAACATCAACATCTTAAAGACCTTAGTTGTTGAAGCTCAGTAATACATTATAACATCAACATCAGCTTCACTCATCACCTTTCCCTCTAGCTCTTTTGTCTTTCGCTTTCTCTTCATCAACACTATTCCATTCTCCCCAGTCTCCCTACTACTCCACTCCAACTTTCTCCACACGCTCCTCATAAAACAATCTTAAAACTCACTGCTCACTTTCCCTTTATCATGTAAGCTTCTTTTTTTTAATCTATTGGTACATATATATGGCCACTTGATTTCTTTGTTGTCAGTTTTCTCCCAGCAAAACGCATTAATGAAACCCAGAACTATTCCTTATCTGAGAGAATAATGCCAATTCCAGTTGCTGAATCTATGTTAATGGCACTAAAAGAAATTGGTCGGTTATGTACTTGAAATTCTAAAACACGTTTAAAAATATTAATTATTAAAATTGGCCTGTGGTACAAAAGAACGCTAGTAAAACGGTCAGTGGTACAATGGAACAGTGATACAATTTTACGTTAGCAGTGGAACAATGGAACAGTGATACAATTTTACGTTAGCAGTGGAACAATGGAACAGTGATACAGTTTTACGTTAGCAGTGGTACAAGGGAACAGTGATATAATTTTACGCTAGCAGTGTTACAATGGAACAGTGATACACCAAGACGCTAGGAGTGGTACAAAAGCAATGGTACTACAAAATACTAGTATAATTGGACACTAACAGTGGTACAGTGGAACATTTGTACAAAAGAATACGCACATAACAGAACAGTGGTACAACAGTGATACAAGAGAATACGCACATAACAGAACAGTGGTACAACAGTGATACAAGAGAATACGCACATAACAGAACAGTGGTACAACAGTGATACAAGAGAATAGCAGTACAATAGGAATGGTACAATCAGATGATTTAGCAGGTTCACTCCTCCTTCTGCGTGTTCACCTGGTTGGGTTATCAGGTGCAGGTAACTCAGGTAGGTCATGAGGTAATCTACTGCCGGGGTAGATAAGTAGATGGTGAACACTGACCAGCTTACGGTAGAAAAGTTATGGGGTGAGTGCAGAATGTTGCCCCTATTGTACCACTTTCCTCACCCGAAGTACTTAACCTAAGCTAGTCCGAGTTATTCAACTTAACGCAGTCCAGGTTAGTTCATGTAACCTAACCTAACCTAACCTAGTCAAAATAATTTAACCTAACCTAATACAATATATTTAATCACACTTAACTTAAAGTAAGTAACTAAACTTAAACTAACCGAACCTATTTACTTTAACCTAATCAAAACTACTTAACTTAATCTAAATTAATTAATCTAACATCACATAATCAAAGATATTAAACTACTGTACACTAAACCAAATTATTTAGCCAAACTTACACAAAATTACTAAAACTGACCGAGTCCAAATTATCAACCTAATCAAATGCCAGATATATAACCTAACCTAATGAAGCTGCTTAACCTAATCTAACCTAACCTAACCTAACCTAACCTAACCTAACCTAACCTAACCTAATGAAGCTGCTTAACCTAATCTAACCAAACCTATCATAATTTTATCCAAACTTAAACTAACCTATCCTAATATAATCCTCAACTCAGTATAAGCAGAATTAAGCGTCAGGTTAAGAAAGCGGGAGGAATTCTTCAGAACTTTTGAAGTAACTGATTCGAGGTTAAGTCCAAGGTAATCAGATCCAAGTCAGAACTGAATAAGGGTTAAGTTACGGTTAAATCAAGGTTAAATCAGGGTCAAGTCAGGGTTAAATTAGGGTTGAGTAAGGATTTGGTCATGGTTGCATCAGGGTTGTGTCCTTGTTTAGTCAAGGTTGAGTTGTCTTTAGGTCAAGGTTAATTCAGGATTAAATTAGAGTTGAGTCGAAGTTAAGTCAGGGTTAAATCAGGTTTAAGTAGAGGGTTGAGTCGAGGTTAAATCAGGGTTGATCAAGGTTAAGTCAGTCAGGTTTAAGTCAGTCAGGTTTAAGTCAGTCAGGTTTAAGTCAGTCAGGTTTAAGTCAGTCAGGTTTAAGTCAGTCAGGTTTAAGTCAGTCAGGTTTAAGTCAGTCAGGTTTAAGTAGGAGTTGAGTCAGTCGTCAGGTCGTTAATGAAGATATAGAAAAGTTGTGTATTCTTGGTTGTATTCTTTCAATATTGTTTCTCTCGTTTAGATGGCATTAAGATAAACCAACTCGCAGACAACTAATTTACCAAACAAATTACTGTAGTGTATTATCTTCACTAACACAACCCTCACAAAATACTAGGAAATGTTTATATTTACCACACACACACACACACACACACACACACACACACACACAACTGAGGTTAGTACTCAACACAACCCCTGGTACTCAACACCAGCGTGACGTCTCCCTCCCTCCCTCTCTCTCTCCTTGCGTCCCCCCTGCCTCCCTCCCTGTCTAACTACCTGCCTGCCTCCCTGTCTCCCTCTTTCCCTGCCTGCCAGCCTGCCTACTTGCCTACCGGTCTATTTTCTTCCTTGCCTGCCTGCCTGCCTGCCTGCCTACCTAAGTACTTCCATCCATTTCTGACTGCCTGTTTACCTGCCTCCTTTCATTCCTCCCTCCCTAGCAGCCTGCCTACTTACATACCTGTCTATTTTCTTCCCTGCCTGCCTTCCTCCCTGTCTCCCTTTTTCCCTGCCTGCCTACCTGCCAGCCTGCCTACTTACCTACTTGCCTACCTGTCTATTTTCTTCCCTGCTTGCCTGCCTACCTGCCTCCTTTCCTTCTTCCCTCCCTAGCTATCTACTTCCCGCTCTCCTCACCTGCTTCTCTATCTATCTACCTGTTGTTACATGTTCTTTGTAAATTCTTTTAAAATTTCGTACACTTCGGCGTGAATTTCTCCAAACATTCTTCATCACATCTTCGTTTCACTTCGTATAATCATAAATTACTTAATTATCTGTAATCATTTCATTATTAACCTTAATCTCTTTATTAACTTCATAAATATTTTCTATGAATAATTTCGTTTTCGATTTTGTTGATATATGTTTTTTTTTACCATTATCTAAATTTGAGCAGATAGTGATAAGTTTACCCGTGATGTGTACAGGTTCACTCGCTACTAATTGAGGAAGGTGTGAACTGGGCCTTAAAGAATTATCTGCATTAAATTTCAGAAACTGAGTGACGTGGAGGTGGTGTGGAGGTTGTCGTGTTTCAGAGATCGGGAGAAAATAATGAAAACTCTCTGAAGTTAAGACTTAGTGTTGGAACATGACGTTAATTACTAGAAATGTATCAACCTCTTTTAAACCCAACCCAACCCAACCCAACTCAACCCAACCCAACCCAACCCAACCCAACCCAACCCAACCCAACCAACCCAACCCAACCCAACCAAACCCAACCCAACCCTAACCCAACCCAACCCAACCCAACCCAACCCCAACCCAACCCAACCCAACCTAACCCAACACAACACAACCCAACCCAACCCAACTGTAACATCCTGCCACCACCCAACTTTGTAACATCCTGCCACCACCTAACTGTAACATCTGCCACCACTAACTGTAACATCCTGCCACCACTAACTGTAACAACCTGCCACCACTAACTGTAACATCCTGCCACCACTAACATGACATCCTGCCACCACTAACTGTAACATCCTGCCTGCCACTAACTGTAACATCCTGCCACCACTAACTGTAACATCCTGCCACCATAACTTGTAACATCTTGCCACCAGTGCACCAACATCCTGCCACCACTAACAACATCCTGCCACCACTAACTGTAACATCCTGCCTACTAACTGTAATATCCCTGCCACCACTAACTGTAACATCCTGCCACCCACTAGCACTTTGCCAACGCATCACCACCACTAACTGTAACATCCTGCCACCACTAACTGTAACATCCTGCCACCACCTAACTGTAACATCCTGCCGCAGTTAATGTAACATCCTACGCCAATTACTGTAACAGCCTACACACTACAACTGCCAACATCTGTGCACACACTACACCACTACTGTAACACACCAGTACTACCAACACCAGTACACACTACACCAGTACTACCAACACCAGTATACACTACACCAGTACTACCAACACCAGTACACACTACACCAGTACTACCAACACCAGTATACACTACACCAGTACTACCAACACCAGTATACACTACACCAGTACTACCAACACCAGTATACACTACACCAGTACTACCAACACCAGTACACACTACACCAGTACTACCAACACCAGTACACACTACACCAGTACTACCAACACCAGTACACACTACACCAGTACTACCAACACCAGTACACACTACACCAGTACTACCAACGTTCACCCTAACTCCAAGCACACTGTCTTAATTATGATAAATAACTTGCTGTGTCTCTATTTCTATATTACATACGTGGTACAAATACTTATTTCTGCTTCAAGCCTAGAGTTTAGAGCAAGGATTTATGGCTCTAGTAAGTAGCCGGAAGAAGGAGCGGGAACACGGGTCTTACATCACTTACATGGAAGGGCTGTATGTAGTCCACCATGGGTCTGCCAGCGTCTGCCACCCCTCACAATCACTACCTCACGACCTCCTCTCCACCAGGCCAGAGTACATGACCCTGTTGGCTACTGTTAAGAAAGAATGTTAAAATACTTTTCATTAACAGGCAGTTGTGTGTAAGTGACAGGTGGAACTTTATCTTCAATTGTTAAAAATGTTTATTCTTATTACTAGGGTTGTGGTACAAATAAAAAAAATCCGTAAGTGTTTTAGAAATATTCGAGAACATTATGAAAGTCTTGCCTCAATTAATGTTACATAAGCTGAGATATGGTCGACTTAGAGGATAGTCTAAAGATCAAACTGTCAACGTATACAGCCTTAACAACATCAACCTAGAGAAGTCGACTTGTGAAAGAGACCTAGGGGTACTTGTAAGCCCGGACCTACGGCCTAGAAAACAGTGCGTTAATGTTCGAAATATGGCAAACAGATTATTAGGTATTATATCTAGAAGTGTGAATAATAAGAGTGCAGAGGTCTTATTGCAACTACATCTTGCGCTAGTCAGGCCGCACCTCGATTATGCTGTTCAGTTCTGGTGCCCCTATTATAGAATGGATATCAATTCACTAGAGTCGGTGCAGCGAAGAATGACGAAAATGATTCCGGGACTTAGAAACCTTCCATATCAGGATAGGTTAAAGAAACTAAACTGGCATTCCCTAGAAAGACGAAGAGTGCGGGGAGATATGATAGAAGTATTTAAGTGGGTGAAAGGAATCAATAAAGGTGATATAGATAAAGTTCTTATAATATCCTAGCAGGATAGGACTCGGAACAACGGATTTAAGTTGGATAAGTTTAGGTTTAGGAGGGAGATAGGAAGAAACTGGTTCACAAATAGGGTGGTTGACGAGTGGAACAAGATTAGCAACTTTGTAGTAAGTGCTGGACACTGGAAAGTCTTAAAAGGAGGCTGGATAGATTCATGGATGATAGACAGTGGTAGTAACTCTCGACAGGAGCTGCCATGCACAAGCCAACCGGCCTATTGCAGACTCCTTATGTTCTTATGTAGCTTAGCTTAGGTTAGGTCAGGTCAGATTAGATTAAAGTTACATATTGTTAGGTTGAATTCGGACACGTTAGGTTAGCGTTAACGTTAGAGGTTTTGATCACCAGGTAAAATAATGTGGGGTGTCTAAGCTTCAGGTGATCCTAGTCATATTTGTTTAAGAATTCTGTGAATAATACGATCTTAGTAAATGAATAACGTTGATGAGAATACAAAACGGATGGTCTTGGAGACTTAGCAACAAGTTGGAGTTGAGACGGCCCTACATTACAACACACCATAAATGGAACAAAACACGGTCTTTAAATCACCTCTCTTATATTAAAATTATTGTTTTTACTTAATGGAGCGCTTTAATACCTATCCAACATTAGACTCTCTCACTCTCCTCCACTGTTGAAAACCTGGTGTTGGAGCGACCATCAGTTTCAGGACGAGTCGCAACTTTGAGGCTTCGATGGTTTGGTTGTGGTTCATTTGGGTTTAGTTAGTGTTTAGGGTTAGCTTCGAGTTGGCCTCGGAGTTTAGTTGAGAGGTGTGCGAGGGTTGCTGGGAGTCACGCTGCCACGCATCAGATGCGGTTAAGGCGGTTGTATTTTGTCTGGCAATGTTACTAAAGAGATAACGGGTGTGCTGGAGCAGAGGTGGCTGTCTTGGTGACCGATGTTGTGGCCTGGCTGGCAAACAGGAAACAGCGAGTATGCATTTAAGGCACTAAATCCGATTTGGGTAATGTCGATAGTGGAGTAACACAAGGCTCAGTACATGGACCATTACTATTGATTATATACATAAACGACATAGACATAGGCGTAGACAGCAACATAAGTAAATTTGCTGACGACACTAAAATAGGGCGTGTAATTAAGTTTGACGAGGACTCCGCAAAACCACAGGAAGATATAAACAAATTTTTCGAATGGTCTGTCTGTGGACAAATGTAAAGTACTCAGTATAGGAGATGCAAACAGAGAAACCAGATATCAGATGAACGACGTTGTTATAGGGTGGTGAAATGCGTCTAGTGTGGCAGCATTGGTTAGTGTTAAGATGCAAGCACTGCTTGCTCCCTCTCGCTTTCAGCTACCGCCGCTGGCTAGCCCTCGCTGCGAACAAGGAAGCAACATGCATAAGTCTTCCCCTGCCAGTACACAGCCTCTTCACCATCAAGACTCCTGCTGTGCCTCCTCGTGGTAACACATGGTAATTGGGTGCCTCGTGGGCCCAGGCAAGACCAGCAGGGGTTCTCGGAGTAGCAGTGGTCCCCAGAGGGACGGGGCATAGGCCCACTGTCATGTGGATACGTTCTGGCGCCTACCAACCATTGCCCCGCTGCCTTGAGGATTAATCTTGGTAGGTATAAGGCAATGGGAATAAACCCCGAACGAAAAATCTGCGGTGGAGCCCCGCATAAGGCAGACATGCTTACAGAGTTCCAACAAGACCCCAATGGCGGTATAGGCGGAAGAGATGAACACAATGGGAACCCAACGACTACACCGGCGAACGAAGGCAATGCAAGACGAACAGGCTACTAAGGCGAAACCCAACAAACTGGGCTATCGGCAGTCCATTGCAACTCTCCATCTCCCCAGTCGTTGTAACACTTGCACCACAGGATCAGGAAAAGGGGAGCCAAGATGTGTGGTTGCAGCCTGCGCTCCAGTCTCACCACATAAATCAACTCACGCGCAGCCATCATCCAGCTCATCATACTTCTGATCATCATCATCAAAACCCCTATACCACCAAAAGTCCTATGGCGACAGACGAGTGGTGACAGGGACAGGCAGAGATGACTGCCGGGAGTCTCTAGTCACAACTCTGCACATGGGCGGCACAGATAAGGGGGCTAGAAAAGGTGCACTAAACATAGCCTGCCTATAAAACCAACCTGACTGGCAACCGCACCCAGCAAGGTCATCCTTATGCGGTCGAAAACACAATCAGAATCACAGATCCAAACAGAAACAAACTATACAACCTCTTACGGTCGCTGCATGGAATGTCAGGACCCTTCTGGAGCGTCCTGAAAGAAGAACCGCCAATGTGGCAGAAGAGCTGGCTAGGTAGGAGTATCGTTCTGGGCGGCCTTCCACTGAGAGAAATTATGAAAATGTCCAGAAAAATGACCAGCTTGTCCATGAAGATCGTAGGGTGACCATCCACAAGATTGCCGAGCGGTTGGACCTCTCATACGGAAATGTTAACAGGATTCAGACTGACGACCGGCAATTGGCTGCTTCACCAGGACGACGCACCTGCGCTTACTGTCCTCCCTGTGAACGATTTTCTGGCGAAGCACGGCACCCCATTGGTCCTCCACTCTTCGTACTCTCCAGATCACGCCCCCTGTTACTTCTGGCAGTTTCCGAAGTTCAAGTTGAACCTCAAGGGGAAGAAGTTCATGGACAGAATGGAGATCGAGGACACATCGCCGAAAGTGCTCTCAAGCCTCACCAAAGATGACTTTCAGATCTGCTTCGTGGAGTGGGAGGAGTGGGTTAAGCGCTGCATTGAAGCCTCTGGAGAATATTTTGAGGGTGACTAAAGTTTCACTGTAATATCTTGAAAAATATAGATTTTATGAAGCCAGAACGGGGACTCTTGGATCACACCTTACCACAAATACCGTTAAACTTACTAAAGGCTTACCGTCAAATACCTCTTTCATGAACAACACGGTTCAAATATTCTTAAGATGTTTAATATGTTGATACAACTACTACGTGTGTGGATAAGATCTCTCTCTCTCTCTCTCTCTCTCTCTCTCATCTACATATCTGAGCAACAACTCTCCTCACATTGTTACTTATTTAACTTTCCTTTACTATTATCCTCAATGCAAGGCCCGGTAATCTCTCTATTATCCTCAGTACAGGGCCCCGGTAATCTCTCTATTATCCTCAGTACAGGGCCTCGGTAATCTCTTTATTATCCTCAGTACAGGGCCTCGGTAATCTCTTTATTATCCTCAGTACAGGGCCTCGGTAATCTCTTTATTATCCTCAGTACAGGGCCTCGGTAATCTCTTTTTTATTCTCAGTACAGGGCCTCGGTAATCTCTTTATTATCCTTGCCACAGGGCCTAAACCCCATGTTATCATTCTTATAACGGGGCCTCATCATTTGTTATTATTATTGGTCTTGCCATGGGGACTCATATTACGTCTCCAATCAAACTACGATGATGTATCACCTGTTATACTGGTACAATTTGACACTACCCTTTGTTATTATCCTTGGCGCAGGGTCCTGACATGTGTCAAAATCACCACTACAGGGCCTTCTACCGTGTAGTTATCCCTACCACGGGGCCTCCACCAGTGTACTTATCCCTACCACGGGGCCTCCACCAGTGTACTTATCCCTACCATGGGGCCTCTACCAGTGTACTTATCCCTACCACGGGGCCTCCACCAGTGCTTATCCCTACCACGGGCCTCCACCAGTGTGCTTATCCCTACCACGGGGCCTACCAGTGTGCTTATCCCTACCATGGGGCCTCTACCAGTGTACTTGTCCCTACCACGGGCCTCTACCAGTGTACTTATCCTTACCACGGGGCCCACCAGTGTACTTATCCTTACCACGGGGCCTCTACCAGTGTACTTATCCCTACCACGGGGCCTCTACCAGTGTACTTATCCCTACCACGGCCTCCACCAGTGTACTTATCCTACCACGGGGCCTCACCAGTGTACTTATCCCTACCACGGGGCCTCCACCAGTGTACTTATCCTTACCACGGGGCCTCCACCAGTGTACTTATCCCCACCATCCAGTGTACTTATCCTTACCACGGCTTCCACCAGTGTACTTATCCCTACCATGGGGCCTCTACCAGTGCTTATCCCTACCACGGGGCCTCCACCAGTGTACTTATCCCTACCACGGGGCCTCCACCAGTGTACTTATCCCTACCACGGGGCCTCCACCAGTGTACTTATCCCTACCACGGGGCCTCCACCAGTGTACTTATCCCTACCACAGGGCCTCCACCTCAGTGTATCCTTACCACGGGGCCTCTACCAGTGCTTATCCCTACCACGGGGCCTTTACCTGTGTACTTATCCTTACCACGGGGCCTCTACCAGTGTACTTATCCCTACCACGGGGCCTCCACCAGTGTACTTATCCCTACCATGGGGCCTCCACCAGTGTACTTATCCCTACCACGGGGCCTCCACCAGTGTACTTATCCCTACCACGGGGCCTCCACCAGTGCACTTATCCTTACCACGGGGCCTCCACCAGTGTACTTATCCTTACCACGGGGCCTCCACCAGTGTACTTATCCTTACCAAGAGGCCCTATCCCTCAATAATAGCCTCACCACGAGGTTCAGAGAATCTTGCGCAGAACGGCGTGAATAATAGCATAAGCGTCAATAATGCTACTCGCCTTTACGGTTCATAAGGGCGAGGTTAGCACCTTCACACATATAAAACTGGTTCTTAATATGGAGTTGCGAGAATTTCCTCGGTAAAATAATATTTCCATCCTTTGTTTTGGGCCAAGTGTAACAATATTGTGACGTCACGAGGCTGCTGATTATTGTTATTAGTGATGATATTTTTGTAAAGCTGGTGGGAAAAATGCGAGCACTGTTTAATGGGTATATTTTGGCTCTCAACCCCCAGAAAAGAATATAGACCTTTTAACCTTATATTGCCAGGGAGAATTTTAACTCTTTTTAAAATGTTTTAATATTGATGCCAAAAGAAAGATTTATGGAAGCATCTAGTGTTTTACGACATGTTATGTGCGTGACAAGGATGAGTGACTCTCGGGAGCAGAGTGATGGGTGGTTACTTACAACACCCACTTCCGGTGTCATGGACGCGGCCATCACCTTCATTTATATTAATGTGTGATGCATATTTTATTCAAACCTTAGTAAATATACATTCTAGACAATTTTGTACACATTTCATATTCTTTTATTCATGCATTGGTAAATATACATAAGTTATACAGACTGTAGGAGAAAGCAGATTAAAACCTTCCGTTTAACTTAAAAGAATCTTAATTCAAGCCCTGAGGAGACCAGCCTAACCCAGCCTTTATTATTATTATTATTATTATTATTATTATTATTATTATTATTATTATTATTATTATTATTATTATTATTATTATTATTATTATTATTATTATTATTATTATTATTATCATTATTATTTTGTTTTTCTAACGCCAGACAGGAACATTAAACTATGGCAGGAGGCATTAAACTATGGTCGAGGCATTAAACTATGGTCGAGGCATTAAACTATGGTCGAGGCATTAAACTATAGTAGGGGCAGTAAACTATGGTCGAGGCATTAAACTATGGTTGAGGCATTAAACTATGGTCGAGGCATTAAACTATGATTGAGGCATTAAACTATGGTAGAGGCATTAAACTATGGTAGAGGCATTAAACTATGGTAGAGGCATTAAACTATGGTCGAGGCATTAAACTATGGTCGAGGCATTAAACTATGGTCGATTAAACTATGGTAGAGGCATTAAACTATGGTAGAGGCATTAAACTATGGTGGAGGCATTAAGCTCTGGCAGGAGGCATTAAACTATGGCAGGAGGCATTAAACTATGGTAGAGGCATTAAACTCTGGCAGGAGGCATTAAACTATGGTAGAGGCATTAAACTATGGCAGGAGGCATGAAGCTATGGCATTAAACTATGGTAGAGGCATTAAACTATGGTAGAGGCATTAAACTGGCAGGAGGCATTAAACTATGGTAGAGGCATTAAACTATGGCAGGTGGCATTAAACTATGGTAGAGACATTTAACTATGGCAGAAGGCATTAAACTATGGCAGGAGGCATTAAACTATGGTAGAGGCATTAGACTATGGTGAGGCATTAGACTATGGTAAGGGCATTAAACTATGTCAATGGCACTATAGTGCGACAAGAGGCATTAAACTCAAGTAGGGGCAATAAACTATGGCAGGAGACCACCAAACCACGGCAGAAAGCCACCAAACCACGGCAGAAAGCCACCAAACCACGGCAGAAAGCCACCAAACCACGGCAGGAGACCACCAAACCACGGCAGGAGACCACCAAACCACGGCAGAAAGCCACCAAACCACGGCAGAAAGCCACCAAACCACGGCAGAAAGCCACCAAACTACGGCAGCAGACCACCAAACTACGGCAGGAGACCACCAAACTACGTAACACAGAGTGGAGTAAATGAAAACTGTAGTTGTTAGTTTGACGAAATTTATTGATGTATGAAGGTAAAATACAACTATTTTCATAATATATAAACCTCTCCAAAACTTTACAAATTGTTAAATTGGGAAAAGTTTATTAAAAATTAACGGGGAAATTAATGTCGTGTATAAAGGTAATATATGATACCAATATTACCTCCAACTAGTTTAGTTCGGTAAAGTTTGTGGTTAGCGATATATGTTATTTGGTCTGCTTCCTAATTTCCGTCCTAGTATTGGCTTATAGGAGGTTGATAATGTCCGCAGTCATCCTGAGGAAGAACACCCCCCCCCCGCCCCTCCCCCCCGCCCCTCCCGCACGCCATGTCTGACCTTGAGCCGTCGTTTAAGTGTCTTTATGAAATCTTTAGATTATTCGCTGAGATTACTGGAACGATAGCGAGTTGCCGGCATCCACTGGCATCATTCTACTTCTATTCATGTTTTTTTTTTACGGTGTCAGCGAGCTCTTCATCATTACCTGTCACCTGTTGGTAGAATTTGCCTGAATGAGATGTTGTTTCAGTTACCGAAGTAAGTCGATACATAGCGTGTCTATTATTCACAATATTGAAAATATAATTAGTATGTGGATGCGGTTACAAACATCTTAGTTCCCCCCTGAAGCATTTGAGTATCTGCGTAATTTCGTTCACAAAAGTTCGTGCACAGAAATATGATTAAATTTTATTCTAGAGGCGCACTGTTTTTTCATAAAGATAGAACAGACAGTTTATTTGACGTGATAGGTCCAGTAATACGTCGAGTCCTTCATTAGTTATCGGTAGTTTCTTCACAAGACACCATTTTCTGTCGTCCACAACACGATTTGCCAACAAATCAGATCTAAAAATAAAATTATACAAAACATCTGTATCTTCACTGAGCCACGATAATAATGTAAATGATTCATATATTATTATAAATTATGAAGTTTTCAGAACAGGGAGATATCATTCAGGTTTAATAAATGAGACAGAAACAGCACGCCAAGGACTGCAAATAGTGAACAAGTTTGTTTCCGCCAAGAATCTTCTAACATGAGCCGTCGTCTTATTAAACCTTCTAATGTTTCCTGTTCACAAATCGACAAATTTATATTATAACTAAAACATTGTATTGTAAATTTTCGGATAATATTGAATCCTTAAGTACTGTAGTTATGGTATAAGAAACTTAACCATCAGTTTCTTGTGACTATAAACCTTTTTGTAAAGTATCAAGTCTTAATGATTGTTATAACCCATTTTATTACGTGCAGATATGATAATATTTACTAATGATGTACACTAGTGTTATTTAGCCAGTAATTACTATAATCATAAGAAAGGTTTAATAAACGTTGAACTCTAACATGTAGTTCTCAGTCACACTCAATACTATTACTTGATTTGTCTGAAGGCACAATGAGCCTCAAGAATACTAAGTTTTAAAGTTAACTAAGCCTAATGGTAGTGTAAATTAACTATATAAAGTATGTAATGAAATACCTGAAGTATGAGATTAATCGCCGCCTAGAGTAAAGGACAAAGATGTGAAATACAATATAACTTATGAGTATGATATTCGTAGGAGTGAGTTAACTATTTTTGTGAGTTACTTGAGAAAGGATTTACCTGTGCTGACGAAGATATGTTGGTCCTTGTTCTTAATAGATGTTGTCAGTCACTACCCCTACCTACAGTAGATGTTGTCAGTCACTACCCCTACCTACAGTAGATGTCAGTCACTACCCCTACCTGCAGTAGATGTTGTCAGTCACTATCCCTACCTAGATGTTGTCAGTCACTACCCCTACCTACAGCAGATGTTGTCAGTCACTACCCCTACCTAGATGTTGTCAGTCACTACCCCTACCTAGATGTTGTCAGTCACTCCCCTACCTACAGTGTTGTCAGTCACTATCCATACCTACAGTAGATGTTGTCAGTCACACCCCTACCTACAGTAGATGTTGTCAGTCACTACCCCTACCTACAGTAGATGTTGTCAGTCACTACCCTACCTACAGTAGATGTTGTCAGTCACTATCCCTACCTACAGTAGTTGTTGTCAGTCACTATCCCTACCTACAGTAGATGTTGTCAGTCACTATCCCTACCTACAGTAGTTGTTGTCAGTCACTACCCCTACCTAGATGTTGTCAGTCACTACCCCTACCTAGATGTTGTCAGTCACTACCCCTACCTAGATGTTGTCAGTCACTACCCCTACCTACAGTAGATGTTGTCAGTCACTACCCCTACCTACAGTAGATGTTGTCAGTCACTACCCCTACCTAGATGTTGTCAGTCACTACCCCTACCTAGATGTTGTCAGTCACTACCCCTACCTAGATGTTGTCAGTCACTACATAAGAACATAAGAATGCAGGAAACTGCAGCGGGCCTATTGGCCCATACTGGGCAGTCCCATTTACACCCAACCCCTATTGCTCATATAAGCATCCAACCTATGTTTGAAGCTATCCAGCGTATTCGAGTTAATGATGATGTTTGGTAAATTGTTCCACTCGCCCACTACTCTATTTCCAAACCAGTGTTTACCTATTTCGCGCCTAAATCTAAATTTGTCTAATTTAAAACCATTGTTACGAGTTCGCTCCTGGTTGGATAGTTTGAGTACCTTTGTAATGTCCCCTTTGTTTAGCCCTGACTTCCATTCATACTCCTCGATCATGTCGCCCCTCACTCTACGTCTCTCGAGGGAGTGCAATTAAGATGCTTTAACCTGTCTCTGTACTCAAGGTTCCTAATGCCCGGGATTAGTCTTGTCATTCTCCTCTGAATTCTTTCCAAGGATTCTATATCCATTCTGTAATACGATGACCAGAATTGAACTGCGTAATCCAAGTGAGGTCTCACAAGCGCAAGATGACCTCGCTAGTCTTGTAACTAACACTCCTTTGTATGAACCCAAGTATTTTATTAGCCTTGTTTCGAGCAAATACACATTGTTTACTTGGCTTAAGATTCCTACTTATCATTACTCCTAAATCTCTCTCGCACTCGGATTTCTCAATAACATCGTTGTTCATATGGTATCTGGTTTTCCTGATTACATCTCCTATACTGAGTACTTTACATTTGTCCACATTGAACTTCATCTGCTATTTTTCAGACCATTCGAAATTTTTTTTTATATCTTCCTGTAGTTTTGCGGAGTCCTCGTCAGATTTAATTACACGTCTTATTTTAGTGTCATCGGCAAATTTACTTATGTTGCTGTCAACCCCGATATCTTTGTCGTTTATGTATATAATAAATAATAATGGTCCAAGTACTGAGCCTTGCGGAACTCCACTAGTGACGTTGCTCCAATGGGATTTAGTGCAGTTAATGCTCACTCTCTGTTTCCTGTCCTGTAACCACGCCCTAACCCATTTTAGAATATCACTTTTAATACCAAGAGCCTCCACTTTTCTTATTAGTCTTTCGTGGGGGACTCTGTCGAGGGCTTTGCTAAAGTCGAGATATACCACATCATAATTGTGCCCCTCGTCCACTGATTCAAAAACTGATGAAAAGAATGTTAATAGATTAGTTAGATATGAACGCCCGCTTGTGAAGCCATGTTGGGAATCATTGATCAACTTGTGCTTCTCCAGGTGATTTCGAATAGAGTTTGAAATGATTGCTTCCAGTAATTTGCCTACAATTGATGTTAGACTGATTGGACGGTAGTTAGAGGATAGTGATCTATCTCCCTTCTTGAAAATCGATATTACATTCGCTATTCTCCAGGATTCTGGTACTACACCTGTTTTTAAGGACATGTTAAACAACTTTGCTAAAGGCATACTAAGCTCTTCCTTACATTCCTTTAATACTCTGGCAAATATCTCATCGGGACCTGGTGACTTTTTAGGCTTTGGTTTGTCTATTTGCTTACTAACATCGTTACTAGTCACTACTATCTCGCTTAATTTACTTTCTTCACTATCTCTGTATAGAGTCGGAGCCTCGGGTATCATGTTTAAATTTTCTGTGGTGAAAACTGTTGAAAAATATTTATTCAGATTATTGCTCATTTCTCCGTCGTTATCAGTTAGCTCGCCGGTATCTGACTGTATTGGTCCAAACTTTTCTCGTGTTTTAGTTTGATGCATTTGATAGAATCCCTTGGGGTTTGACTTCGCTTCCCTTGCTATCTTCAGCTAATTATTCCTCTTGGCTTTTCTTATCTCGGTCTTAACCCTACCGGTCAATACCGTATAGTAATCTCGGAGGTAAACTTATCACGATTTATTCTCCTACCTATAGCCTTCCTTTGTCCAATAATATTCTTTAAATAATTATTTATCCGTTTAGGGTCATTGTTGTTTGATCTGAGTTTTTTGTATATGTTCTGCCTTTGTGCATTAAGTAACTCATTATTTACCACTACCCCTACCTAGATGTTGTCAGTCACTACCCCTACCTACAGTAGATGTTGTCAGTCACTACCCCTACCTAGATGTTGTCAGTCACCACCCCAACCGAGATGTTGTCAGTCACTACCCCTACCTACAGTAGATGTTGTCAGTCACTACCCCTACCTAGATGTTGTCAGTCACTACCCCTACCTACAGTAGATGTTGTCAGTCACTACCCCTACCTAGATGTTGTCAGTCACTACCCCTACCTACAGTAGATGTTGTCAGTCACTACCCCTACCATGTTGTCAGTCACCACCCCTACCTAGATGTTGTCAGTCACTACCCCTACCTAGATGTTGTCAGTCACTACACCTACCTACAGTAGATGTTGTCAGTCACTACCCCTACCTACAGTAGATGTTGTCAGTCACAAACATGACATAAGCATTAAATCAGAGCTTAAACTTGCTGTACGGTATATGCGTCAGTCAGATCGTGTGTGGCAGCGTGGAGGCTTCCCTAACATAAGGTAGGGGTGACGAGGTAAGGAGTGACAGGTAGGGGATGAGGGTGGTGAATAGGGGTGGTGAGGTGAAGGTGAATGAGGTGGGGTGGTAAGATGGGGGTGATGGGGTAGGGGTGGTGGTGAGGTGGTGAGGTGGGGAGTAGTGAGGTGAGGTGGTGGTGGGTGTGGTGGGGTGGTGAGGAGGTGGAGTGAGATGGGGGTGGTGAGGTGGGGTGGTGGTGGGTGGTGGGGTGGGGTGGTGAGGTGGGGTGGTGAAGTTGGGGTGTGAGGTGGGGGTGTGGTGGGGTGGTGAGTAGGGGTGGTGGGGTGGGGTGGTGTGTGGGTGGGGTGGGGTGGTGGGGTGGGGTGGTGGGGGTGGGGATGTGGTGGGTTGGGGTGGTGGGGTGTGTGGTGGGGTGGTGTGGTGGGGTGGGTGGGTGTGGGGTGTAGGGTGGTAAGGTTGGGGTGGTGAGGTTGGGGTAGGGAGTGTGGTAGGGTAGGGTGGCGAGTTGTTTCTTTTTGTTTATTTAATTTTGTG